>NC_071618.1:3370484-3685712 GCF_014839835.1 Dryobates pubescens | reverse complement strand
CCAAAGAGTGGTGGTTGAATGGAGCTAAATCTGGCTGGTGCTCAGTCATTATTGGTGTCCCCCATGGTTCAGTACTGGGGCCTGCAATTTTTAATATTTTTATTGATGATCTGGATGAGGGGATTGAGTGCACTCTCAGTAAATTTGCAGATGACACCAAGCTGGGTGTCGATCTTCTAGAGGGTAGGGAGGTTTTGCAGTGGGGCCTGGACAGCTTAGACCAATGGGCCAATGATAATTGCATGAAGTCCAGCAAGGTTAAGTGCCAGGTCCTCCACCTGGGTCACAACAAACCTGTGGTAAGCTACAGACTGGGGAATGTGCTGTTGGAAAGCTGCAACTTGGAGATAGAAGTGGGACTATTGGTTGACAGTCGACTGAATATGAGTCAGCAGTGTGCTCAGGTGGCCAAGAAAGCCAATGGCATCCTGGCTTGTATTAGAAACAGGGTGGCCAGCAGGAACAGGGAGGTGATCTTGCCCCTGGACTCAGCACTGATAAGGCCACAGTTTGAATACTGTGTTCACTTCTGGGCCCCTTACTACAGGAGGGACACTGAGGTTCTGGAGCATGTCCAGAGAAGGGCAATGAGGCTTGTGAAGGGCCTGGAACACATGACCTACAAGAAGTGCCTGAGGCAGCTGGGATTGTTTAGTCTAGAGAAGAGGAGGCTAAGGGGCTACCTCATCACTGTTTATGACTACCTGAAGGGAGGTTGGAGCAAGGAGGGGGCCATCCTCTTCTCCTTGGTGTCAAGCAACAGGACTAAAGGAAATGGTTTCAAGCTGTGTCAAGGAAGGTTTAGGCTGGATATTGGGAAAAATTTCTTCACTGAAAAGGTTATCAACATTGGACTGGTCTGCCCAGGGCAGTGGTGGAGTAACTGTTACGGGAGGTGTTCAAGTGGAGTGTGGACCTGGTGCTTAAGGGCCTAGTTTAGTGTTGACCCTTCGGTGCTGGGTTGAGAGCTGGACTAAATGACCTTTGAGGTCTCTTCCATCCAGATGTTTTCTGTGATTCTATAAGAGCATGAGGCCTGGCTCAGCCTCTCATTCTCTGATTCTGCCTGGGTAATGAATTACTTGTTGGGCATTATGGTCACACCTAAGCCCTTGGCAGGACAGACCCTGTGTCACAAGAATTTTGGAAGTTCTAAAATTTCTCTTGTAGCTCAGACATCTAGCTGGCTGATCTGTGAAAGTCCAGAAACACAACGGAAAAATGGTGATGGCTTCACTGCTGGAAGGATTAGCAGAAGAGAGTCCATTTCTGCTTATTGTGAATGCTTGTCCTTATGTTACTTTAATTCACTTAGGTGCATTAGGAAATCATCCCCCAAGCCCATGGAACACCTGAAATGTTCATTCCCGTAACACAGCAACAGGCTTTTAAAACATTTTTAGTAGACTATTGTTCTTACAATTCTTACCACCCCTTGTCAAAATAAATCAAACCATGATAATCTCCACAAGCACTTTAAAAGGATTAAAATTATGGGGAATCATTTTATATACTAAATTACTTTGTATATTTCTATTCTCTTGAATGAGAGAGGAACATGAATTGGAAATCAAAAGAGGGAATTGCTCTTTTGATATCAGCATTTTCTTTTCTATGGATGTAATTAAATAGATCTTAGAAGAGTGAGACACAGAAAGGAGAGGAAAGAGGTAAAAAAGGAGAAAGGGACAAAGGGAGGTGGGGACAAAACATTTTCTGATGCCAGAATTAAAGTATTTACACAGCCTATTCATCTACGAAAGATGTAGTCCACCAGTATCTCTTCTCAGGTTTGCCTAATCTTCAGAAGACCACCACTAAGTTGGGGGGCAGGAGTGGAGAAGAGGGCTGGGTGACTTCCATACCACTGTGCCAACCGTTCCAGATAAAAACGGCAGTCCAGATGTTGAGGAGGCAGGAAACCACAGAAGTGCATGGCTGGAGCATTCTCACTGTATCCTGTTTATTCCCAAGGCAGCTGGCACACAGGAGAGAGCCCATGCTGCTGCTCTGAGCTGTTACAGGTCTCAGGTATCACAACTTTTACCTATAAGGACCTAAGCAGTTAAACTGTGCTCTGCAAATATCCTGTGCATGATCAAATCTAGGCTGCTGGAATAACTCTGTATGTTTTCAAGCAGCATAATTTTCTAATATCAACAGGAAGGACCATAAATAGATGCAAAATGAAACTATAATATTTTGCATACATTAAATCTTCATTGCAGACAGTATTTTCCTCATTCTATTCCTATACTATTAATTTCTTGTAAGCCTGTAGCTCATTTAGCTTGGGCTACCTCCTACAATTCTTTGTGAATGGAAATAACATGACACTGAGAGAGTAACAGTGACTTCTCATTATCTGAGAGGGTGTTTGAGAGTTGTTAGTATGGAAATCTAAGTGCCTGGAAAGTAAGGTGCAAGAACTATGCAGTATTAGCCAGTTCACATTGTCTGTCTTTTCTTCCACTACTCCATTTCAGGAAAGGTTCCTGTAGGAATGTCCAGTTCATTCAACATCTGAGAGTGGGACAGAGCAAATGCCTCTTTATAACCTCTGAGAGCAAAGCATATGTATAAGCGAGATAGAAGCAGCAAGAGAGAAAGAGGAAACCACCCAGTCTGCAGTGAATCATTCAAGGTCAGGCTTGATGGGGGTCTGAGCAACCTCATCTAGTTAAAGATGTCCCTGTTTACTGCAGGGAGGTTGGGCTCTTCCAATATGATTTGATGCCTATGGAGACACATCTCATGATCTCTATGTCATATCCAGTCCTGAAAATTTCTGCTCTAACACAGAAGTAAAATGTTGCTCAACCTCATATTTATTTTACCAAGACTTCCTTCTTCTTTAACCTTGATAATAAAAATTGGGATATACCAAGCACTCTAACGCTTTCCAGTTTCAAACAATCAGGGGATAAAACTTCTCCCTTCCTCTTTAAATCTCCTTTTTGCCACACCATTAATTTTATGCAGGTTGTGTGTAGAAGAGTAAAATGTCTCAGGAAACTTGGAAATAAAAACAAAAAAAAGAGTTAAAAGGTGTGAGGTGGGGCCCCATCGGTGAAGGCTGAGTTAAAACCACATGGTATAAACCATGTGATGTGGTTTGCCTTTGGGTTGGTGGTTTTGTTTTTGTTTTTGTTTTTAATAATATGTTGGTGGAAAGTGTGTGTAGTCTGATATAATACAGTTTTAAATCTACCAGTGAATGAACTATAGTCCAGGAACTTCAGTATATATATTTTCAGATGACAAAAAGGATTTTGAGATATATATTAAATGTATCTGACTATGAAGAATAGAGTGTAGTAGCTCTACTTAGTTAACTTTCTCTAACCATAAAGAAAAGTATTCAAAGGTAACTAAGCTAGAAAGAAAAATCAGGTATAAAGCTGGAAAGTTGAACTGTAAAACAATTTCAAAAAAATTAAAGATGAAGATCCAGGGGAAATCTGAATGTTGTCCAATGCACCTGAAGATAAGGAGAGTTTATAACTGGTGAAATCCCCTCTGTATTTTGCACAGGAGATATCAAGTATGGAGAGCTAATCTGACAGGAAGTGAATCATACAGTGCAATTTCTAGGGACTCAAAAGAAGGTTCATTTATAATGTTTGGATAGAAGGCAGCTCCCAGTGAGGGAAAATAGTACTGAAAATTAAACTCTTCTAGTGAAATGCTCTGTAAAATAGACTGGGATTAGTATTGGACTATGACAAGGATGTACTCTAATTTGGATAATCATTGATACTTGCTCTAGACTGGAGTGGGAAAAGACCTTCCAGATAGAGAGACACACACACAAACACACACTCTCAAAAAATACCTGAGGATACCAGGAAAGCAGATTTCCCCCTTCATGCATCATTTTTTACCAGCTTGTCTGGCTGTGAGATAGCAGCAAGGGAGAAGGAAGATTACATGGTTATTCACTGGCACTCATCTGTTTGGAAATCTATCTGATCTATTTCTATGCTAAACTTTTTCAAGCATCTTTCCCTAGCATTTCTAGGAGATATTAGCAGCATTCTACACTTTATCTTGCAAAGATTTTTTTAAGCACTGAATGTAAGAATTTTCCTCAGAGTAAGCTAAATTGTGTGAAGATTTGCTTTTACCATAATAATTGAATAAACTTTTTATTGTTTTCATACTCTTTTATGCTGGCTGACCAGATTTTTATTGTGTTTAATAAAATGGATAACTGCAGAAACAGAACATTTTAAGTGGATGGAAAAAGATATTCCAGAAGTGAATTTTAGTCCTGTGGGGGTGACTAGTACAACAGAACTGGATTAAACGTGCAGCACAACAGCAAAAAGAAGCAGAAAATAAAACCAGAAAAGAAGCAAATACATATCCACATATGTAACATCACATATCATGGTTTGAAGAACTTCAGCTATTGTGTGTCATTAAGTATTTCATAAACTGTAAGAGAGCTAGAACCCCTTTAATACTTTTGGCTGCATGAAGAAGTAATTTCTCAAAACTACGTGCTCTTTTTCTAATAAATCTTGCCAATAAAACCTTTAAGAACTAGAAAGAAAGAAGAGAAATGAAGGGAGGTGAGACCTAAAACAGGATAACAGAATGGAGCAGTGCTAAAATTGTTAAGAACCGTCAGGATTCACATAAATCCCAGTAGAATCTCATAGGGTTTCAACATCCCTATTGCACCATCCTGAACATAAAGGATAAACTTGAGGATGCCCAGATGTCCTGAAGGACAGAGACAACCTGGCTCCATAGAGAAATCCATTACAGTGGAAACCTCCAACTTCAGACAGATTTTGTGACACACTTTATTTTCATAAATCTTGAAAATCCCAGGATAATAAAATATTATATTCATTTTTGGAAAGGGTTGTTTCAGGAGTCTTATTTACAGTTTTTCCCTCTTACCTCGTTCTGCTCAGAAACACTGCGTGGATGGGAAGATAATTAGAAACTCAGTGGGACAAAGGCAGTGAGCTTGTTCTTGCTTTACTGGAGCTCATATTTGAGGAGAGTAGGAAAAGTAATTCATGACAACTTATATGGACACAGAAATCTTTATGGAGAAAGTAGGAAGAAGCAAGTAAGATAAGAACAGCATATCTGTTAATCAAGAGCCATATCTTACAGAAAGTGAACCTCCTTATACACAAAAAGAAAGAAAAAACCCCCCATTTTAAATTAAATTGCTTAAATACACAAACGAATCATTTCATACTGCGATTGTCTTGTGTTTTACAAACACAGATGTGTCAAATAGAACTTATACTCAACATGTTCCATTAAAATACCCACATACATATGTGTGCACACTTTTACATACATGCATGTGCGTGCACGCACACACAGACATGCACAGAGAGGAAAAATAAGCAAGGAAATTCTTTCCGATAGCCAGTTTCAAGAATACAACTGTTCTCCTGTGCTAGAAGTTGTTGCCGGCCAAATAAAATATCAGTGTTCCAATAGGAAATGGTTAGCCAAACAGAAAGTGCAATGAATCTTCAGCTGATGAATGTAAGGATTTCTCCATGAAATCCCCTGTGTCAAAAATTATTATAGAGGCTTTCAGTAGTTTAGGACATTCCCAAGACTGGTTACTCAGTGTTATGTAAATGACAAATGGTTAGTAAAAATTAACTTGGAACAGATGAATAAGCTATTTGGTTCATAGGAAAAGGGATCAATAGAATTTTGACTAGAAGCCCAAAGTACCTTCTTGTGTTCAAAATAACACTACAGTAACCTTCCTATGACTATCATTTTATCAATTTACATTAAAATATGTTGTAGCAAACGTAAAGAGTTAAAAGGTGTTCCCTTGCAAAATGGAGGGACTAAATTTCACCCATTTTTCACAATTTACAATGCATTAGTTAGTACACTAATAACACAATGATTACTTTGTATTACCATGATTTTCATTCTTCTGGTATGAATGATTGGGAAAACAAGAATGATGCACAGTAATACTGATTCAGCAACTTGACAGTGCTTAGTGGAAGATATCTTTAGGGTGTTTTGTGTTATACTTTAAAGAGGCTACAAAAGGCTGATTTTACAGGCCTTACACAGATGTGTGTAGGGAAGATTGAAAGAAGGTTTTTCTGTTCACCACCCACACCCCATGCAAGAATCAAATGAAAGATGTTCCAAAAGAGCTGATGAGAAATAAAAGGAGCATAGATCACCAGGGAGTGGTGTGTGAAATGCAGCCCCATTGCGTGCTGAGAATTAAAGGATAGGAGAGATATTTTTGGTGTAATCAACTGCAGTGTCTCACAACTGGGGGGAAACGGAGTGGTGAATGTAGTTAAATACTCATAGAGGAAGGGAAAAGCTCCATGCAGAATGACTCCTGCCTGGGCACACAGATCTCAAATACACCATCTGACCTGTGCTTCTCAGTTTGTATTGAAAGGTATGCTACTGAAGTCACCAGAAAGTCAAATAAATAAATAAAGAATAAAAATGTAATAGAATTTCAAATTTTGAGCTTAGAATAGGCAATTCTCTAAGGTTCTTTCTCATTTCCCCAAGTTGTATTTTCTGTTAGTTGATTTATGAATAGCTCACACCACTGGAACATCCACATGTTTTGTGGATTTGTTTTTTGGTTGGTTGGTTTTGTTTTGTTTTTGTTTTACAGATGTTCTACATGTCTTCAAATGGGCTTTTTTTCCACAATAGCTTGTACGCTACTTTTAACCACTCAATGATTTCTGTGTCTTTAACCTTTTTATAGCCACTTTATTAGCCTTCAGTTAACCCATTTGTATAATATGCCTTTAATACAAGAGCACACGGTTTTCCAAATGTGTGTGCACTAGTTTCTTACGTAGTTCTAGAATATTTATTCTGACTTAGATTCAATACCTCCATTTATACATACCCCAGTTTTATTTGCTTTTCCTTTTTCTTTTTTCTCTATTTTTTCTTTTCTTTTTCCTTCCCCACCCCCCCCAATTCTCAATTGCTGTTAGACATCAGGCCAATTATTTTTTATCTTTATTCACCATACCACGCCTCCCTCCCAATTCCCCTACTCCCATCCTGCACTACTAAGTTCATGGTCATAGACAGACTGTGGGTTTTTTGGGTTCAGCATAATTCAAACACTGTTTCGTTCTTCTGACTGCAAGTTAGCTGTGGTATGGATCAGATTATCACTAGAGCCAAGTGAACCAATTTGGATTAAATTAAGAGAACCATTCCTTGCCTCACACAGATCTTTGTTTGATGTTTGAAAATGTCAGCTTAATTTTTATTCACCTGCTGCTCACTTCCTGGTTTTGGTCAGGACTGGAATGCTACATTATTAGGAAAATTATTCTTCTTTGATATTTTCAGATGAAATGGAAAGAGGAAATTAGAGATGAAGGATGGTCTTGTGGTTAAAGGAACTGAATAAAGGCTATTGAGATAAAGGTTTAATACCGGGTTATGCCACAGGCTACCTTTATGATTTCAGTCAACTGACAGAAACAGAGAAATTGCCCAACTGGATCAGATCAGTGGTCCATCTGATAATTTACCACCTCTCCATAACTCCTTGTGTTAGCTCCACAGAAAGATGCAGAAACCTCTGGAAAATACAGGGATAACATGCCTAAAAGGAAAGTTCATCCTTGTGCTCTGTAATATTCTATCCCCTTCCACAACTCTTTGCTGTTTCTAAATGCCAACATTTTGCTTGTTTTCTTGACTGCTACTGAGCACTGCACAGAGATCTTCATTGAGCTGTCAAGTCTTTTTTTTTTTTTTTTTTTTTTCCCTGAGCTGTTACAGCTGTTTTCTCTTGTTCTGCCCCTGTGATCAATGGGGGCTTTCTTGACACTGTCATCTTGTCTGGTCAGTGCCCAGAACTAGATGCCTTATAATTTACCAGAATTCAGCAACTGCATGATTCAGAACATGTGGTTATAATTGTGGCACAATCCTATCTTTTTTTTTCTTCTTTTCTATGCTAGTTACAGTGCTTGGGCATGAATGATGTTTTCAAATGCTGCCTGGGATTTGAAAAGAACACTTCAACACCATTCTTTTCTTCAAACAATAGGTACTTCTGTGATCAAGGTATTGTTACCCAGCCTATTAGACCATGGCCACTATTATCCAGGTTGTTATAAATGAAAGGTTATTATAGCTTCTTAACAAGTGCTGGAAAAGTGTCTGTCTGGTACAAAACAGCTGCAGGAGTTCTTATACTCAGATGGGCAGAGTTTTCTCATTTCTTGCGTTCTCAAAACCTGTTGATAAACAAAGGAAGATCCACATGGGAAACAAGGAGCCCATACCTCATTGCATGGGGATAAAATATCACACATCATAAGAAGAGCAACCTCTGCAGATTTTACAGAGCATTCTACATTACCTAAGCTTGATGCCCTGCAATGACCTGATCTCTGTTGGAGGACTACTACCATGAATGTAACTAGAAATATACAACACTTTTGTCACTCTCAGGATTTTCTATGTGGGAGCCACTTTTAGTGACTATTAGGAACACCTTTTGAGGTTACTGCTCATGTCAAATATCTTCCTGTGCAAGTATCAGTGAACTAAGGAATCATGCTCTTTACTGTCCCAGAAAATATCAAATATCACCCTATTAGCTTTATGTCATGCCCTCTTCTACCACTTTTAACCTATCTTTAAATTGGAAATTATGGCTTGTAAACTTGATCATGGTCTATCATTGGTATTGCCTGGATTCATAAAGGGTATAGGGTTGGAGGAAACAACTATGAGAACAACTATTCTTCTGTCCAAGTCTAAGGGTAAGAAACAAGCTTGATGCTAGGAAGAGATGAGGCAGAGCTATATCAAGTATATTAGCTGGTTACCTCTTCATATCTGTTACCTTAGACTGTACTGAAACTGATTAAATGTGATAAAAGCATGCTCATATCTAGCTTGCACAGACTCCCTTTCTGTGTAATGTGTGGAGAGAGGTTTGGCTTAAAACCAACATCAAGATGAAATTTGGACAAGAAGTGCAAACTGATCTAAAAAATCAAAACTGCTTTCAATCCAGTAACATAAATGTATCTAAAGGCAACTTATACCAAGATGGAGAAGACAAAAGGTTCATTTGACTGGTTTGGGTGCCAGTGGCAGAGTATCAGAGAGTCATAATTACCTTCTTCCTGCTCATACATGGCTGTAAGGGGAGAACTGTAACCCTGTGTTATGCACTGCTCTGAGTAGTACCCAGAAGTAGATACTTTCCAGTTTCCCAGAATTCAGCAATTCTATGACTCACAGCATACTGTTGTAATTGTGGCTGTTGAGCCTCAGTCTTTTTCCTTTCTACACAGTACTGGAGGTCAGCTGATCTGCCCAAGTAGTGTATGAAATCTGAATGAAACATTGCAATACGATATTAAAAAGAAGAGACACTCCATCTTACAAAAGTGCATTGTGCACAGACAAAATCTAAACAGAAATAGTTGCCATCAGTAATATTTTGATGCTACAGCCACGTTGTGATTGTAAAGAAGAATGAAAATTAAATTTCCCGTAGTTGTATCAGTAAAGGCAACCATGCAGGTCACATGCCAGAGCTTCAGCTGCCACAGAACAGGTATTCAACACACACCAAATGACAGAGCAGCCCCATAAGATGACTTGCAGTGCTGTCAAGGGTTTCTGTCAAGTTTTCTAGCAAACACTAAAAGGTAGGGTAAGTGGACTGATAACTAGGGATCTTGGGACAGTTCTATAACATGAAGAATATATAATCTGAGAGCAAAATTCCATACACATTCTTTCTATTCCTTTTAAAAAAGCAAAAATAATCTAGTTTGAAGACAGATAACTGATCAGTACCATTCCAATACCAGTAAACACCAGCTGTAGCTCAGCTAAAAGTGACAGTTCACAAAAGAGAAACTAACTGAGAGATGCATTTCTTGTCAGAGCCCTTTAAATTATTTTGAGGTATTTTTAAAAAATCCATTTAAAAAATCAAAATGATAACTAAACACATAGAATAGTGGGAAAGTAATTAATCTGTTATTCATTAAGATTGAACTCAATAATTCAAAGATATTTAATCCTTTCTCAGCTCCAAACCCACTCTCTATGCATAAAAGTCCTTTAAAAAGGGGTGCAAAGCAACAATTTGGATGCAGTTCAGTTTTCAAAGAAAGAGCTCTTGAGACCAGGGAAGCCCTCAGGAGCCACAAAGATGTTTTTTCTTTTACTGTCTTCTTCTGTGAATGAATGAAAAAATGAACATTTCATTCTCTTCTCTCACAGAAGCTTATGTATTATGCCCTAACCTTTCCAGCTACCACCTTGTGTGTACCCTACAACTGCTGTCTCTTTCCCCTCATTGCCTGTCTGAAATCATAGAGGGTGACCTTGTTTTTCTAGTGCCTAGGAATATGTCTTAAAGTCTCGTTGTGCTCTACCTACTTCTGTCTTTTTCTCATATGTTTTTTCTGACATTAGAAAACCCTTCTATCAAAAAGTCAACCAGATGGGTAGCTAACTATATGCTGAGGGAGAATGTGAAGGTTCTGAAATTTCACATGTCTGAATGAGTTAAAAGAACTATCAGATCCTTCTGCCTTGCATCAGAATACAGAAGCAGATGCTGAAATGTTAGTAATTGAACAGCTTTTTAAAGACAGGGGAAAAAAAAATCAGTGGTATGAGTTAATTAGATAATGAAGGGGATAGATTTAGTAATTAATTCAGGTTACATAAAGCTTTTGAGAATACTATGCAGAAAACTCATTGAGAAAGGTCCATCAGGGGCTTGAATGTTCTCCTACTCCTTCTCCTGACATTTCTGCCTTCTTAATGTGAAATTGTTTCTGAAAAATGCTCCCAAAAATTTTGATAGAACTCAATATGTAGACATCAGTGAGTACAGAAATTTTCTTCCTGCTTCTGAACAAATGTTTAAGCCATTTGCTTTGGCAAGAAGGGTGAAAGATCTTGTATTAGATATGTGTAGATTAAACTTTTTGATAGGAACTCTTCTTGGGGAATACACCTGGGGATCAGTGACAGAAAAGAGGATACACTTGTGCTTCAGATTAAAGGGTTGTGTAGACCCTGCACGTAGACATGCTGGGGAATATGGGGTAGATTTTGATCTCACATAATACAAATTATTTTCAGTTAATCTGCTGTCCTATAGTATCTGTTTTATTTTTCACAGGATGATCTGGACTCTTTGTAACCAGGAGTCACACCTTTCATTGTTTAGCCTTGGATATCCACCAAGATAGTATGGTCTGAATGATTGTCAACAGCCACACTCATGCAAGCAAATTTCCCAGGAGAAAATGCCACATAATCTCTGAAGATACAGTTTATTTCAACAGGTCTGTATCCACATATGACATCTACCACTGCTTCAGAGAGGCAGGGCTGGATAGGCTGAAATTTCAATTATCCAGAGTTTATTAGGAATCATGAAAGGACTGAGTGACAAGGGTTTCAGCAGGGTTTATATGCTTTAAAGTATTTTTAGACGTTAATATAGGTATATTTCCCTGACTTTTATGGTACCTGAAATATTCAGTGTCTATGTTTTCACTAGGGCAGCTCTGCAGCATGTTAAATACTGAATTACTTCTAGTTTCATAGTACTGGAAACCCAAGCAGCTGCTTCATTCTAGACTTTTTTTTCATTGTGTGACTGTATTAATCAGCAGACAAGAGAGTTTGAATCCTTCTTTTATCTAGAATGTTGTTATTCTATGAAACCTGGAGCTCCAACAGAGGAGGGAGAGCAAATCCATGAACACTGATCTGACATGAACAGACTCTAGAATGGGAGCTTAAACTACCCTGAGCAAAAAAAAGGATTAGAGGCAGCATCATCCTCAAATCATTTGGTGAAAAAAACTTCAGCTGTGGACAAGGTTCCAGGGCAACACAGTTGCAGGGCAACACAGACATTGATTCTATATTCCCCAAAACAACATAGGCAGATTTCTTAAATGTAAACTTCTGCTGACCAGCCCAGAAAATTCCTTGATCCTTGATTCCTTGTTTACTTTGTAGCACTCATACGTAGAAAGCTACTTGTTTCTACAGAAGCTGTATGGCACCTTTACTGCTACTCTGAAAGCACATTACATTAAGGTAGAGAATATACTCCAAAAATGAGAGAGAAATATTTGAAAACAGCTGATCATTAAGTACATTTCATATACAGGTCCCTGCACACTAGTATGTATTAGAAAGGTGAGCCCTTACTACGGAGACAAATGTAGAAGTGCATTTGATGAATATACAAGAAATCATCTAAAACCAGGAGTAAACTTGCTTATGGCACTGAAAGAACCAACATTATATTAAATAAAATGTAACTGCCAGGATATTTGAACTAACTTTTCCCCTTTATACAAATAGCAGTCATTTGCAGTTGTCAACCATCACAAAGCACTGGTGAAGGTTACCTGCACTTAAACTATGTACCATAAAGTTAAATATTCTATTTGTGTGGAAACATCTGGTTAAGAAACAAATTATATCTACTGTGATAAATCAGTTCTTCAAAATCACATCCTTTTGTATGAATCTCAAAGCAGAAGCTTTAAAATTCAGGTCCCACACGCATGCCAAGAAACCAAAGAAAGCCATTCTTCATAGGATTTCACTGTGATAATGACCACAGCAGTGGCAGCAAAACTATTACAGATGAGCTGCACCAAGTGTGATCTGAGTTAAATATCTAAAGTACAATTCATCAGCAGTGTATAAATAAGTAGGAATAGACCAAGAAAGGGGTAAAGAAATATATACTTAATTCTAGAAATATATTTAGTAACTTTCCGTAACCCATTTTATGTTTTTTTACAGATATTTTGAGCGAAACAGTCAAGACTTAGTTGAAACCGAAGATAATGTTAACACTTTGTCAAGCATTTGAATCGCTTCCAGCATATTGTAGTATAATCCACTGTCCACAAACATCCCCTTCATTATTGCCTAATTACATGCAAATTTCATAAAATGAATGAGTTTTAAGTACTTGTCAATCTGTCATCCTAGGAACCACTGAAACATTTTGACTGCTAGATAAATAATCAGCAATAATCACACTATGCAAATTTGATATTTTCTGTACAATTATCTGGAACCATAAATAACTGGACACAAAGACATTTGGCATTCTCTCAGAAAGACTTGACCTACAGGCTTTTTTATTCTCAACAAACATGCCAGCAGAATTTTTAAATTTCTGCCTAGCTAAATGTGACCAGTAGAAAAAAAATATATGAGCATTCAATGTACTAATATCTTATTTCAATTGGGGCAAAATGTCTTTCTTCTGCTTTATTAAGGAAAAAAAAAAAAAAAAAAAAATAAATACCAAAAAAAAAAAAAAAAAGAAAGAAAAAAAAAAAAAAAGGACAAATTAAGAAAATTGTCCCAAACCCAACATTTTTTTCCTCCATTCTACTTCCTACCACAATTTAATTTCTTTTGTTCTCTGCTTTTCAGCTATAATTATCAAGTTGTATTTTGGTTTTTGCCTTTTTTGTTTTTTAAAGCAATCAGTAAATGAGGTGGGAGAGGTTGTTGCTTTTTAATACTACTCCCCTCCCCAGTACCTGTTGTAGGTCTCGTATAGTGTTTCCCACCATGATTCATTTTGACATTTCTAATGCACTGCAGACACTTCAGCAGAACTAATACCAGGAGGTTAATTATCAGAATTACATCCAACCTCAGAAATACATAAACAGTGAATGCAGGTGAACAGGTGAACCTGCTGACTTCACAACTACTTTGATTTCCTCTTTACCCTGTAGGGTTGCATATGTGTGTTGGTGGGCATATATGTCCATATGCATCTTTCTGCATGTTTTTATTTGAGTGTGTTTTGAATTCGTACATGTTGGCTCAGAACCTGATGTTTTTCTATAAGTAGTAACAAAGCTTTTGAAAACAGGAAGAAATAAGTGATTTTTTTTTTCCATTTTTTCACCATGAAGTTTAGTCTGAGATAGTTTCCATTAATGCTAACCACTGAAACAACACAAAGACTAGATAACAGTCAAATAGCACAAAATTCATTTAAAGATTATTTCTTATTAGTTTATATGTGAATGCTTATTAATTAGAGTCACAATATTTTATGTAAGAACTCTTAGCCCTGATCAAGGTGCCACGGAAGTGTCTGGAACCTACATGTTGATGTTAACACAATTATTATATGGAGCTTAATATAAGTTTTGGATTTTCTATAGCTAAGGCAAATGTTTATACAGAATCATTTTTTGGATTAATTTCATCAGTTTTGTGATCTTGACTATCCTTGGATAGAGGTTACTTTCACTAATAAAAAAAATAGGGGAAAAAATTATAAAATTAAATACTTAAATAACAGAAAGTTGTCCCCAGAGAAGGGGAATAGAATACATAGAATAAACCAGGTTGGAAGGCCACAGTATATGAGAATGGCCTGTCCCCCAAAGGTAAAAAGATTCTGGGAAGGGAATTGGCTGGTCTCATCTACAGGGCTTTAAACTAGTTTCAAAGGGGGAAGGGGCTCTTTAACATCTTTATTAATGATCTGGACGAGGACATTGAGTCCATCATCAGTAAACTTGCTGACGACACCAAGTTGGGGGCAGGAGTTGATCTGCTGGAGGGTTGAGAGGCTCTGCAGAGGGACCTCGACAGGCTGGACAGATGGGCAGAGTCCAAGGGCATGAGATTGAACACATCCAAGTGCTGGGTTCTGCACATTGGCCACAACAACCCCATGCAGAGCTACAGGCTGGGGTCAGAGTGGCTGGAGAGCAGCCAGGCAGAGAGGGACCTGGGGGTGCTGGTCGATGGTAGGCTGAACATGAGGCTGCACTGTGCCCAGGCAGCCAAGAGGGCCAATGGCGTCCTGGCCTGCATCAGGAACAGTGTGGCCAGCAGGAGCAGGGAGGTCATTCTGCCCCTGTACACTGCACTGGTTAGGCCACACCTTGAGTCCTGTGTCCAGTTCTGGGCCCCTCAGTTTAGGAAGGAGGTTGACTTGCTGGAATGAGTCCAGAGAAGAGCAACAAAGTTGGTGAGGGGTTTGGAACACAAGCCCTATGAGGAGAGGCTGAAGGAGCTGGGGTTGCTTAGCCTGGAGAAGAGGAGACTCAGGAGTGACCTTATTGCTCTCTGCAACTACCTGAAGGGAGGTTGTAGACAGACGGATGTTGGTCTCTTCTCCCAGGCAGCCAGTACCAGGACAAGAGGACACAGTCTCAGGCTGCACCAGGGGAGGTTTAGGTTGGATGTGAGGAAGAAGTTCTCTACAGAGAGAGTGATTGCCCATTGGAATGGGCTGCTGGGGGAGGTGGTGGAGTCGCCATCATTGAAGGTGTTCAGAATGAGACTTGATGGGGTGCTTGGTGCCATGGGTTAGTTGTTTAGGTGGTGTTGGATTGGTTGATGGGTTGGACGTGATGATCTTGAAGATCTCTTCCAACCTGGTTTATTCTATGTATTCTATGTAAAACTGACCTTGAAATCACACAGTTCAAGGATGTCATGAGAAAAATTTGGGGATTGTTTTTTAATTGGAATATTCAGTACTAAACACTGCTTCTAAAGATTGAATGTCCATGTTACACTACTTACCAGAAGACTGACAGTTGTATATCCACAAATATGGAAATTGGAAATTATTGGCATCTTCAATTAATCATGCTTTATTGCAGGATTATGAGATTGATTTTAAATAAGGAGTAAATGGGGAAATTTTACAATTTGTTCATGAATCATTTGGGATCTGGAAGAAGTGTAATGAAATTCATGAGAAAAATGATGCCTTTCAACTACTTACTTACAGAGAAGCCTGCCAAAGTGTTAAAAGGCCAATGGCTTATGCTCCAATATCTGCATATATACTTAGAGTCTTATTTTGTGTGTTTATTCATCACAGGTGAGAAATTAACAGGGAAAGTGAATACAATGCCAATACAATTCACAGGATCACAGAAAACATCAGGTTGGAAGAGACCTCAAAGATCATTCAGTCCAACCTTTGACCCAGTTTACGATCAGTCCTAAACCATGTCCCTAACCAGGTCCACATGCTGCTTAAACACCTTCATAGATGGTGACTCCACCACTGCCCTGGGCAGACCATTCCAATATTTGATAACCTTCTCAGTGAAGAAATAGTTCTTAACATCCAGCCTGAACCTCCCTTGGCACAGCTTGAAACCATTTCCTCTAGTCCTGTCACTTGACAACAAGGAGAAGAGAATGGCTCCCTCCTTGCTCCAACCTCTCTTCACATAGCTGTAGAAAGCGATGAGGTCTCCACTCAGCCTCCTCTTCTCTAGACTGAACAACCTCAGCTCCCTCAGGTGCTCCTCATAGGCCACGTGCTCCAGGCCCTTCCCAAGCCTTGTTGCCCTTCTCTGGACATGCTCCAGAACCTCACTGTCCTTCCTGTAGTGAGGGGCCCAGAACTGAACACAGAACTTGATGTGTGTCCTCACCAGTGCTGAGTACAGGGGGATGATCACCTCCCTGTTCCTGCTGGCCACCCTGTTTCTAATACAAGCCAGTATGCCCCTGGCCTTCTTGGCCACCTGGAAACACTGCTGACTCATATTCAGTTGCCAGTCAACCCATACACTCAGGTTCCTCTCCAAGTTACAGCTTTTCAACCACACATTCCTCAGTCTGTAGTTTACCACAGAGTTGTTGTGTCCCAGGTGGAGGACTTGGCACTTGGCCTTGTTAAATTTCATACAGTAAATATTGGCCTATTGGTCTAACCTGTCCAGGTCCCACTGCAAAGCCTCCTTACCCTCTAGCAGATCAACACAAACACCCAGGTAGGTGTCATCCACAAATTTACTGAGAGTGTACTCAATCCCCTCATCCAGATCATTGATAAAAATATTAAAGACTGAGTACTGAGCCGTGGGGGACACCACTAGTCGATTCATCACTACTCCTTGGGCCTGGCCATTCAGCCATTTTTTTATCCAGTGCAGAGCGCACTTACCTAAGCCTGCCAACTTTCTGAAGGAAAATATTGTGCGAGAGTGTTAAAGGCTTTACTAAAGTCCTGGTAGACAACCCCCATGGCACTTCCCTCATCCACTAGTCAGGTCACCTTGTTGTAGAAGGAGATCAGATTAGTCAGACAGGACCTGACAATCTTTATTTGTACTCCATGCCAAGCTCTGACAAACATGTGAAGGCTACATAGCACAAAGCCTAATACACTTTCAGTATACTTAGAGGTTCAAAATCAACTCTCTAAACCCCTTTTTCTTATCATGGATCTTAATGGAATTGCTTTCTACGATCTTAGCTATTCTGTATTCAAATATTTGAATTCAACAGAGGTGTGCTGAAATATGAATTTACAAATTGTTTCAAGACTTGCAGAAGCATCAACAAGCCCAGCCAATAAATGTGTACCTGCTGGATAACAAAAACCAAAATGGGTGTTAGAAATGTGTGTGTCCTTTCCCCAAACCTGACAACATAAGTAGGAACCACAATAATATTTGAATTGTGATTACTTAAATACAGTACAAGACGTAGTGCTCCATACAGCATCATTAAAATTGTGATTGCTCTGGAATATCAAATGGAAAAATATATTAAGATTCCAGATACAAAATATTTTTTGTAGAGAAAGTTTCTTGTGCCTCTTAGGCATGCCTTCTCTTAATTTCTATGTATCTACTTTACATATTCTGTATATTTAAAATAAATATGATTCTTTCCAAATTAGGTTATAAAATGCTGACATGATTATCACTAGCTGAGTAGAAGGATGGTGTCTGTGAAGAGAGAGGAAATGCAACAAGTGACAAGTGAGCAAGGAGTGAACCACAAAAGGCAGATGAATTATTGCTTTCCATAGTATAAAAATAGCAGGAAAGGAATTTCACCTTTAAACATTCTTTCACTGAGAGTGACATGTTATTTTTGATGAGGATGGAGGCTTGTGTGGAGATGAAAGAAGAATTAACATTTCTTTTTCATTGCCAAGTAAGTGCTAAGTCTGATCTGGAGCAATGACTCTCATTGATGACGTAAAAAATCTTACCAATTAAAAATGCGTCTGCTTTCATTTGCTGTCACATAACCAAAAACATAGTGCAAACCCCATAGAGAGTTTGTTATATGTGAATATAGAATTTATGCTCTGCCCTAGTTGCACATTTAAGTGCATCTTTTGATATGCATTAATTGTCACTGATATTAATCCCAACATCCATCCATCCATCCATTCATTCATCCATTCATCCATCTCACTACTGTTGTTGCTTAGCATCAATTACACCTCCAATGATAGTGCAAGACAGAGCATTTAAAAAGTGACATTATCAGTACCAATTTGACATTTTTTTATTAGCAAAGCACTAAGCTAGTATAGCTCATGGGGCTGAATATGATTCCTTTCCTTGAAAGCATGCAAAGGACTTAGGAATTCATATTTCCAAACTCGGTGACTGGAAAGAGGGAAGAGAAGAGGGGGGGAAAAAAAACAACGAAACTGAAAAAAGTTCCTGAAATCATGTTCTTGAAAATTCATCTTTCACATTGAGTAGATAAAGTGATGACTTTTATCAGACAAAATCTGAACACCCTTTCAACTATAATCTGAATATATTCGTCAGTTAATGGTAAAAATGTCTTCCACCCTTACAACTGCTTTATCTGGTAAGTTCTGCCTGATGCCACTGAGTGTGGATAGGTTGGTCTTGCCTTCTTGCACCCTTAACAGAAGATATTGACTGCTGTATTGGTAGCTGTAGGCAGGATTTGATTCTGAAAGATAACAAGAGATGCTAGTGATTGAATTTTAAGGGGGTTCCTTATGTAATCACTGCAAAAATTCAAGGAATCAGGACATGTCTGCATTTTTGTTTGCTTGGTTTTGGTTTGTTTGTTTGTTTCATTGATTTTTTAAAAAATACAGTTCTTACTGCAACAATTAACCTGAGCATACATCCTCTTCAGAGCATGAACTCCCACATCACTTTGGGGTGAAGTACCTGCTTTCACACAGGAAAGCAGATTTTTAAGCAAAACTTCTGAAACATACTTTACTGCTAAGATGCTTCAAGGAAACCTTTATATTGAAAAAGTAGCACATACAACTCTAAGACATGTAGCATACTCTATGATTCTATGATTCTGTGATATAACAAGTAGAAAAGAAGGAAAAAAACCCCCATCAGTTCCCAGTAGAATTAAAAGAGGCTTATGTTGAAACTAAAGCATTACAATTTCTTCTCTTTTTCCTTAACTATGCACTGTTTTCTACAGACAGATGAAAAGACTGAACAGAAATATAGCTGAGAAAACATCTGAAAATGCCACCCATTGAGCTGTGACAGATTTGGCAAATAAGGAAAGGAGAAGAAATCTCAGGTGGTCTACCTGATCCAAGCATATAAGGTCAAGTTCACCTCCAGTTTGAAACAGATAGCAAAAGCATAAAAAGCCTTATAAATGAGAAATCAAATAAAAATGAATCTTCAATAAAAAGTCCACAATCAGAAACAAAATATCAAGTCAGTTTCTTACGATTCATGAGTGAAGATAAAATCAGATAAGGGCTAATACCCAAGGATATTTTAAGATCTTGCTCCAGTGTTACCAATACATCCAAAATGTAGTTTTGATTTTGTTGAAGTTAATATTTTGGATATCAAAAATCACAGCAGTAAATAAAATATGCTGTTACTGAAATATTGTTTGATGCAGTACATGAGAAACAAAAATCAAGAATGCTACAGTCTTACAATTTACAACATTGCATGGTGTGTGTCCTTAGTGAAAGCTCTAACTGGATTCTTGTGACCAACTTCAGGACCAAAAAAAGTGGATAATAAGGTAATCTGGAAGGCACAAAACCGAGAACAACTGAGAATAATATATTTACTTTCTTTTGAGAGGTCGCAAGGTCATTGCCCAAGTTCAGTGAAGAACTGAGGTTATAGAAAGGAAAATAATTGTGATATGCATGGGTTTGTTGCCTCCAAGAGAAAAGACAAGGATGGTATCCATTGCTGTTTTGCACTTGTGGTGTTAATGGAATAAATTTTATTAATTCTGTCTGAGATGAAATTAATTTCCTACATACCAGCCCTTGCAGTGCTGTGCCTTGTATTGGTAATGAGAAAGGTCCTGATGACAAACCAATGCTTTAGCTACTGCTGAACAGTGCTTTGTTTCCAGCATTCTCTTCTCTCCTCAACAATAAACAGGGGCAAGATCCTAGAAGGGGACATAGCCAAGACAGTTGGCTCGAACTGACCAAAGGGATATTTCATACCACATGATGTCTGCTCAGCAATAAAAGTTCAGAGCAAGGAGGAGGGGCATTTGTTATTAAGACATTTGTCTTCTGGAGCGTCTACTATGTGTACTGACTTCCTTCACAGGAAGTGGCTTTTCAGACCTATTTTTTTTGGTTTTAATCAGATCTAATTTAATCTTTGAAGGTCCTTCACTGTAGCTTTCTAATGTGACCATTAGATGTTCTGTCTACACACTATACAGCAAAGAATCTAACTGCTGAGTAGTAGAAGTTGAGACCCCATCCCCAGAGACATTCAGGATCAGAGTTGATGTGGCTCCAGTCAGCCTGATTTAGTTGGAGGTGTGCCTGTTCACTGAAGGGGTTTGGACAAGAGTAGCTTTAAGGGTTCCTTCCAACACAATGTAATCTGTGAATCTGTAGTTTATGGTGTGTGAGATTTCCCTAGACAACAATGGGAAGAAGGCTGGTAAAATGAAGGTGTCAGCAGAACCACAGTCTACAGGAGAACACAAAGGGAGGTGTGTCATTCCACTTTGGTAGTTTTTGGCTATGCCTTTAAAAAAAAATTCACGGATCTTGAGCAGAAAGTGGTAGAATGTAAATAAATCACTATTGGGTGTAAAAAGGAAAATAATGATAATTCTAAACAATCCCATTGGAAAGATAATGGACTTAAACTAGTTGTATTAAAAAAAATATCTCTTTTCTTGCTTCCTTGGGCTGGGTGATACTAAATGGCTTCTGCTTGACCTTGGCTACATTGTTTTGGCTAAGTCTAACAAAACGTCTTTTTGCTCCTTTCTCTTGTTCCTTCTGTGTACAAGGGGATAAGGCAGGACAGGGAGGGAGAAGGTATCAGCTTCCCCTGGTCTTTGACCAGAGGGGTCTTTGTACTATTCATTAATTGTAAATATCTGTAAATATTGTAAATACTGTATATTTTGTGCATGATCATTACATTTCATTGTAGGTTTTAGTTTTGCTTGTAAATACAGGTTTCATTAGCTTCCAGGTGAGCTGGTCTGACAAATTCAATGTTGGGGGGAATTTTTCAACCCACCACATACCACATACACCAGAATATTGTTTTGATGAGTTAAATCTTCAGATAAATTCAAAATAATAAGACAAAAATCTTCCCTTCATAGATAACTACAAATTTCAGCAAAATCTATGCTTTTAGAAAAAATATCCACTTTGATGAAGTTTCATGTTCTGTTAAGGAAATGTTTTGCCAGAAATATTTCAAACAACTACGACACTATGCATAAAATGAACCATGACTTAAAAAAAAAATAAAAATTAAAAATGTACTTGCTTAAAGTCAGTTATGTAAACACTTGATATTTCCAGAACTAGATAGTTATTCCAGTTAGATAACCTTATTGTGGCCAGTTAGACTCTTTCAGTATGGTGCAGTCAACACCTGCTGCAGTTTTGTCGTTGCTTCATCTGTCAATTTTGCAAGCACATACCGCTGTCAACAACGAAAGTGAAGTCCTGTTATTCATTCTGGTACTCACTGCTGTAGCAACTACTACTTTGCTTTGAAAAAAAATTAGATGGGGAAATCTCACCCCAAGCTACAGGCTTAGTTTGGGGTATTCGTATGTATTTGTGTGGTAGGTGCAACCACAGACTCTCAGCAGTTAGGAATGAAGGCTGCTCAGTATAGCCACAGCCTTCCGAAAACAACACCATAAACCTAACAAGCAGGCACAGATCTGACTCTTCATCCCTTTTCCTCTGAGTTGTATTTCAAGCACTTCTCTGGAAGTTTGGAAGAACTAAACGCTCTTACCAGAAAATATTGTAAATAATATGGTCAACAAACCATTATACATGAAATCTGAAAAATATTGCAGGGTGAAATCAGACACCTGCCTTTGAAAAGTTTTTTTCATCCCAAATGATTTATGCTAAAACAAGTCAATGGCACAGTGAGGGCAACCTAAAATAAAGTTCTCTGGGAAACCTGGGACAATTTTAATGGCAGACTTTCCTGTCTGCTTTACCTACAACAGCAATATAATCTATGAGTTTGGCCTCCTAGTCAGAGTTATGAGTGTTATTTGATGAGCACACAATTCTAATATGTTGTCTTAATACAGTATCACAGTATCACAGTATCACAGTATAACCAAGGTTGGAAGAGACCCCAAGGATCATCGAGTCCAGCCTGTCTCCACAGACCTCACGACTAGACCATGGCACCAAGTGCCACATCCAATCCCCTCTTGAACGCCTCCAGGGACGGTGACTCCACCACCTCCCTGGGCAGCCCATTCCAATGACAAATGACTCACTCAGTGAAGAACTTTCTCCTCATTTCTAGTCTAAACCTCCCCTGGCACAGCTTGAGACTGTGTCCCCTTGTTCTGGTGCTGGTTGCCTGGGAGAAGAGACCAACCCCTTCCTGTCTACAACCACCCTTCAGGTAGTTGTAGCCATATTTTACAGACTCACTGTCTGATAAAAGGAAAATTAATACATTTTACTACATTCAGTAGTCCACTAAAGTACATGCAATGATTTTTAAATATATATATATATTCCTCTATTTTTTTTGGTATTACATGCATCTTTTTTTTCAATGCTGTCATTGTTACTCAATTTCTAGGGCCAGTCCTTTTTGCTAGTAGTTAGCACGAGGAGGTAAGTGTTAAAGTATAATTCCATCCATCAGCTTTTCTGAGTGCCAGTATCTTGACAGGAATTGCTCAGCAAGCTTTTCAATTTATTTATTAAGATTGTTACATATAATGATAAGATACTTCTTAGCTAAGTTGCGTGTATATCATGTGGAGTAAACCATGTCTCTGGTTTTGTTGCCTTTGTTAGTCATTATACCTCTATATCTGTTTCTCCTACGTCCTTACTGCCTGTGCAATGTATCAAGCAGCAGGATGTCAGATACAATGTGCTACTGCCAAAAGCTCAAGTGAGAGACATTTAGCAACAGAAACTCTGGCCTAGTGACCTCCCACATTGAACTATTGATTTGAGAGCAAATAATTTGGTTTCAAGAACTTTTCAATTGGTTCTGCACAATTTTTCAGAGGGCAGAGGCAGTGCCAGATAACTGACATCTGGGGACAGTATAACTGTGGTTCCTTTTCTCTAACATGTATTTTTCCCACTGAAGCTAGTGAGTAGTTACCATCACTGGGGCAATTCATCGTGATTCAGCACTTTATTTAATGCATTAGGTGGCTGCTACAGTTGAAGCTTTGAGATCTTGATGGATAGCTCTTTTTGTTCACATTTAAGTTTTGATTAAATTTTTCACCAAAGATTCAATTTTTGGTTAACCAGTCCACCTTTTGCCAAAGTGATTTCCCCCAGATAGATGTAGTCTTGACAGATCAGATAGACTTGTTTTGTTGCAACTGTTGAGGAATACGTTAGGAACTAGGGTGAAAGTCTTTGCTAAATCAGTGTTGCAGAGATAGGATAGTGAATTGCAGTCTGGTGCTCCTCCAGAATAAGGCAAAATACTGGGATGATGTGTTAGATCTTACTTATCTCTAAACACAGGACATCTTTTCTCTGAGATTATAACATTAACGACATAAATAATAGCAAATATAAATATATTTATGAAAACATTGTCATTGCCCTCTAATATTTTCAACTAAGGATTTTTTTTTTTCAGTCAAGTGATGAAAGTTTTCAGTAGGACAAAAAATTCTGTGTTAATAGAAATGTATATACAATGTATTACCACTCTAGAACAGGATAGATTACTAATTTATTACATTGTTTTATAAAATTTAAAGTTTATTAAGAAATAAAGTGGATTGATATCATGGGGTTCAGGACAATGTGAGGAAGTTGCAAGGCGAGGTTTAACCTCTTCAGAGACCTGCTTGGATGAATCCTATGGTTTAGGGCTCTAGAATGTAGGAGGGGTCAATGAAATCTGGTTAAAATTCAAGCTCCACCTCCTCCAAGTTCAAGATTGGAAAAACTCAAATGGAAAAAGGAAGTCCACAGTACTTGGAAAAGAAACTGTCCACTTGGAAAGAGTATAGTAATGTTACCAGAGCATGTAGGGGTGCTACAAGGAAACCTAAGCCTCTCTTGGCTTTAAATCTTGCAAAGGATGTTAAAAAAATAATATGAAGGGCAGGGAAAGGAACACCAGGCAAAATGTGGGCCTGCTGCTGAATGAGGTGGGTGATTTCTTTATCCTCATACAGAGAAGGTGAAGTTACTGAATAGCTTCTTTGCTTCAATATTTCCTGCTAGAGCTGGCCCTCAGTATGAGAAATAAGTAAGCAAGGCTGGAGGAAGGAAGACTCACCCTTAGTCAAGGAAAACTGGATTAGGAATCACCTGGACAAGCTGGACACCCACAAAATCATGGGCCCTAATAGGATACAACCAGGAGTACTGAAAGACCTGGCAAAGGTTATTGCTAAGCCACTCTCTATCATTTCTGAAAGGTCATGGAGGACAGGTAAGGTGCCTGAGAATTGGAGGAAAGCCAATATCACTCCAATATTCAGAAAATGCAAGAAGGAAAACCCAGCAAACTACAGGCCAGTCAGCTCACATCTGTCCCTGAAAAGGTGATGGAACAGCTTGTTCTGAAGGTAATCTCTATGCATGTAGAGGAAAAGAAGATTATCAGAAATAGTCAGCATGAATTGGTGAAGGGGAAATCATGCTTGGCCAATCTGATAGCCTTCTCTCATGGTGTGATGAGCTGGGTAGATGAGGTGAGTGTAGTGGATGTTGTCTACCTTGACTCTGGCAAAGTGAGTGGACATGTGAGGTGCATTGAGAACTGGCTGAATGACAGAGCACACAGGGTTGTGATCAACATTTCAGGGTCTAGCTGGAGGCCTGTGGCTAGTACTGTTCCCCAGAGGTCAGTACTGAGTCCAGTCTTGTTCAACATATTCATCAACAACCTGGATAGATTGTACTCTCAGCAAGTCTGATGATGATACAAAACCAAGAGGAGTGGCTGACACACAGGAAGGCTGTCCTGTATTTCAGACATGGACTGGCTGGAGAGTTGGGCAGAGGTGAAAATCATAAAGTTCAACAATGTCAAGTGTAAGGTTGTGCACCTGGGAAGGTATAACCCCATACATCAATCAGTACAGGTTAGTAACTGACATGCTGGAATGCAGCTCTGAGGGGGACAAGTGGTTCACCATACACCAGAAATGTGCCATCATGGCCAAAAGGCCAATGGTGCATTAAGAAGCGTGTGGCCAGCATAATGAGAAAGGTTCTCTTCCCACACTACTCTACCCTAGGAAGGCCATATCTGAAGTACAGTGTCCAGTTCTGAGCCCCACAGTTCAAGAGGGAGAGAATCCAACAGAGGGCTACAAAGATGATTAGGGGACTGGAGTATGTCTTACAAGGATAGGTTGACAAACCTGGGGCTTGTTAGCCTGGAAAAGAAAGACTGAGAGGGGGTCTTATGAATGCATATAAATGCCTAAAGAGTGGAGATCATTAGTATGGGGCTGAGCTCTTTTCCATGGTGGCAAATAAAAGGACAAGGGGCAACAGGTACAAACTAGAACACAGGAGGTTTCAGTTGAAAAACCTCAAGAGAAGTGAGGTTCTTTACTTTGAAGAAGTAAAGCTTCTTTACTTTGAATGTGCTGAAGCACTGAAACAGGCTGCTCAGAGAGGTTCTGGAGTCTGCTTCTCTGGAGATTTTCAAAAGTTGCCTGGACATTTTCCTGTGCAACCTGATCTAGGCTCTGGAATGTGGGTTGGTCTAGGCGATCTCCAGAGGTCCCTTCCAACCTCTGCCTTTCTACAATTCTATGAAAAATTGTACCATTATATGACTCTAAGTCAAGTAAAAACCCTGTTTCTTAAACTGCAGAAAAAGCTGGTGTCCCAGAAACATGAAACAGATTTGCAATCAATAGATTAATGACCAAGTTGCCCTTTCAATCAAACAGAATCACAGATGTGGTCTCTACAATGCCTATGACTTGGTGTCCTTAAGAAAAAAAAATAAATTTCTGGTTCACAACATAATCACTGTAATTTTGAAAGTTCTATTGGCCAAAACATTTAAATATGTTTTCAGAACAGAGTAGAAAAATGGGTGCAGTCCTTGAATGTCAAAAATAAATTGATTTCTAGATAGGATGCATGGTATTTAAAGAATGATTAGTTTTCTTTCAGTCCTTCACTCATTGTTTAACTCTTACATACATAGAATACATACATAGAATAAACCAGGTTGGAAGAGACCTTCAAGATCATCGCGTCCAACCCATCAACCAATCCAACACCACCTAAACAACTAACCCATGGCACCAAGCACCCCATCAAGTCTTCTCCTGAAAACCTCCAATGATGGTGACTCCACCACCTCCCCAGGCAGCCCATTCCAATGGGCAATCACTCTCTCTATAGAACTTTTTCCTAACATCCAACCTGAACCTCCCCTGGCGCAGCCTGAGACTGTGTCCTCTTGTTCTGGTACTGGCTGCCTGGGAGAAGAGACCAACATCCATCTGTCTACAACCTCCCTTCAGGTAGTTGTAGAGAGTAATAAGGTCACCCCTGAGTCTCCTCCTCTTCTCCAGGCTAAGCAACCCCAGCTCCCTCAGCCTCTCCTCGTAGGGCTGGTGTTCCAAACCCCTCACCAACTTTGTTGCTCTTCTCTGGACTCGTTCCAGCAAGTCAACCTCCTTCCTAAACTGAGGGGCCCAGAACTGGACACAGGACTCGAGGTGCGGCCTAACCAGTGCAGTGTACAGGGGCAGAATGACCTCCCTGCTCCTGCTCCTCTTCTCACTGCCAGTGATCCATCTCTTTTCTTCCTCTCACCTAAACTACTGTTTTTCCACTTCAAAAATCACTGTAGAAACTCTGCCTTTCTCATCACTGTTGCCCTTCAGTGTCCACAAAGAATGTCCTGTTAATAGATAAACTAAACTCGCCTCACACAGTTAATAATTAAACAAGACAATTTTATTTTTTTGGTAGTGGTAGTGGGGAAGGTTGTCACATTTTTCAGAAGCTAATTAAAGCCCATAAGTACATCTTTCAAACAGCTTCCTTTCAAAAGTGATCTAAACATTGTTCCTTGCTGCTAAACCTGTGGGATTTTTGTACTGGAATGGCAGATGAGGTATGCTATCAATCACACAAGGGTCTATTAATTTTATCACAACTCTGATGGCTGTTGACATTAAATGGCACAAATTTGGCCATTTTGGTCCCTGAGGTAGTGCATCTTCACAATCTTTCAAATGTTAATTATATTTTTGACCTTAAAAAGAAAAAAATTGTTTTTATCCCCACCAAACCCCCTTTCCCTCCCTCCTGATAGCCAAAACATTTTCACAAGACCATTTTTCTGCCCGCATCGCTTTGCTAGTGGGATTCTCTCTCTCTCTCTCTCTCTTTTTTTTCCTCCCCTTTTTAAAATAAAAAAGCATCCTTATAAGATTTCCATAGGTATTTGGAAGAAGGCTTGCTGCACAGTAGTGCTGACATTAGCTTTCACTGAGATGAAGAGAAGAAAATGCATTATGATGAAGACATTTCAAGGACACCACTGGTATGGAATAGCTTTCTCTCTGGGTCAGTCAGTGTTTCAGATTGCTTAATTACTGCAAATTCACGCAGGTAGCTGTGATGAACACATGGCAAGCCATTAGGAGGTCTCATCTATTGTTTAACTTTTAAGAGCAAAAGATAATTGTTGAAGTGGTAAAAGAGTTCTGCTCAAGGTTTTCATAGGATATGACTACCTGTCAGTCATTGGGAACTATCTAAAATAGTTTCTGTCATTTCCATATTAATATTAGGCATACCATTATCAAACAAAATGGCTGTGTCATATCTGTTTCAAGGTCATCTGAATTACAACAGAAGTATTGTGTCTTTTTGCATAAAATAGGACATTTTTTACTTTATTTGTTTGGAATCACTTGCAGTCCTCTTTACAACATATTCTAAAATGATAGATCCTTTGCTGTAGCTTTGTACTTTTATACTACCCCCCCCGCCCCCAGTCCCATAAACCATACAAGCAGAATGCAGTACATTCTTAACTATTTAAGATAACAGGTGTTTATTGCACCCAAACATAGCTTCACATTCATGAAAAGAAAGTGTGAATATATGGGATCTTTTGTGCCAAATTTTCCCTCAGCCTTCTAGACTAAAATTCAATTGAAGTCAGAGATCTAAGGGTAGAATACCACCCTTTCATATAAGGGCAGCTCATCATGAGCTTAAGAGAGAAGAACAAAGGAAATCTGATATGTATATGAGCATGCTGAAGATCAGAAGGTCTTGATTCACAGAGTGGCTTTATTATAAAATTAGTAGCAGGATCCAGACTGGTAATTCCTACTCAGTTTCCCTGTCAAGACTGATTCTGGTCTTGTCAAGGCTCATGAGGCATAAGGTGAGAAGGATGATTTCATTATCTTTCCTGAAAAGTCATGAAACTACACAGAGAAAATGGTGGCTTGTGTTTGGATATTTCTAAAAGATGGTATTTTTCTAAAGACAAAGAATCTTGTCTGGGATGTTTTGTAGCCCATGCTATGCAGGCAATCAGGTTAGATGACCGTGATTCTGCCTTTTAGGCATATGTACTCAGACTCAGGAACTGCTTGAGTAGCTGGAAAGTAGTAATATGTTCCCTCAGAAATAGCAATGGTAGTAATAATCACAAAAGTTACACCTGGGTCTTACAGTTAAAGAAGGATATCAGTCAAAATTGATACACTTTGTAATGTTAAAACACCATTTCTAATAAAACCTACTGCATCAAGTATTTGTGACTATGATGTTACTTCTTCTGCAGTGTTGGTGCACTGGGAGTTTGAAACTGTGTTCTTTGAGAAGTAAAGAACATGAACATACACATACGCATATATATAAGGGACATATCTTTACCAAGGTTTTGGTTAATAGATTTGATAGAAATCACTAAAATATCTGCAAAACTTAGAAGGCTTCAATTTTAAAGTATGTATTAAACCTTGAGAAAGAGTTTGGACCACCATTTTCCAAGATTTCCACAGACAGTAGAAGCATACTAGGATGGTGTTCAAGAGACTTGACTTCCAGTCCCTTGCTAGCATTGCTCTGCTGAGAATCATTTGAAACAAATGTTTACTTGCCTTCATTTCCTTCATCTGTATAACATGGTAACAATATTTGACTTCTCTTCTAAAGCAATTAGAAATCTTGGCAGATGAAAAAACTTGGGTGAACAGTAAGTACTATTCTAGGTAAGCACCCATGTGATCCAAGGCACACCCTTAAACTTCCATTTAAATGGATCCCATTCATGACCATGCCACAACAGTCACTACTCTGTAAAGGTAGAAGTAAAGGTAGACCAATGTGAAATTACAGTGAGACAATGTTCAGCTATAATTGCACAAAGGCACTTTTTTTTTTAAATAGGATTTTTTTTGTGTGTGTCTCTTGAGCATGTCGGAGCCAGAGGGTGTCAATAGCCCAAGAAGTTCCTACTATATTCTATTTATGGACAATTATTGAGACAAGATATGACAAGACCCTTAGCAGCCAGTGGACTAGCCTGATAGTGTACAATTGGCTTATAATATCTCTATAACTGACCACATTTGTTTATATTTTGGCTTTTCTTGAAGCCTGTTTTTCAGGTAAAGTGCTGTAACACTCTCCTTGAAATGAAAATAGTAATAAAATGTATTCTATGGATGCATTGAATTCTTTATGATCCCCTTTGAAAGACACAATTTTGCCAGTGAAACACTAAATAGTCTTGGATTATTTAATTTTTCCCCAAGAATTCCAACACTGATTACTTCATACTAAGAACTAATTGCTTGCCAAATTTCATTAGTTTGATTTTAAACCAACAGCTGAATTATACAAAGCAAAACAACCATTCAAAACAGATAAACTTCTACTATTCACATACTCATATAATTTAAAAAAAAATCCACCAAAACAACAAAACCAATTTATTTTTCTTTAAATTGTCAAATTCTAGCCCCAAGCACATTTTTTATTACTCGTGCACAATCCTATAAAAATAGAGCTTTATAAATGAAAACATTGACAGACCCTTAGCAATAGTGGCACTACAGGGAATAGCTATAAACAACATTTTTATTCCTCAAGCATACCTTACCCTTGAAAGTTTACACTAATTACCTGTAGTTTTGTTAATGTTTTAAGCTGCCCTTCATCTCTCCCATCCAGACATCCACTCAGCTTCCTCAACAGATATATTCAACAGCTTCTGTTCACACCTGACATCAATTTCCTTTGATGTTCACAGTCTAAATGAGAATGCTACAGCAAGCTGTATTTGTGAAGTATACAGGATGCCTTTAAAATGATGGCAGGTATTTTCCTCATTAAAGCAGCCATAACAGATAGTTAGATATGATGCTGTCCCTCACCTTCCTGCTAATTAATGACTATGATTGCAACCCAAATAAGATCAGGCAATTAAATGTGATAACATTTCAGAAGCGAAGAAAATGTACAACAATCTTGGAATAGCTTCCTGTAGATAAATAAAGTTGATCTTAGCAAAATTAACATATAAATGTACTATTATATCAAAAAAATGTGCACACTAAAGAATGTAATAATTTTAATTGAAACTTGTGCTACTGAGGTGATTGAAAGTATAAGCAAGTCTCATATCTGTTTTGTCATTTATATTAGCAATAGAATGGTCTGAATTTTTCAAAGCAAGATTTGTGAGAGGATATCTTCACTACTAAAATATAATCTGGAAAGATTTCTGCATCAAGATGGAGAACCTCTCTCAGTTCTGTGTTCTTCAACTGGGTATCCTCTAGTGGTGCTGAACACTCAAGTGCTTCCTGTTACACTGCCCGTAAAAGCTATGACTGGACACTGAGATATCATGAATACACTAAAATGTTCAGCAGATGCATAGTTAATGTTTATATTTTCCAACACGAAGTTTCAGAAATAGCGCCTCTGATAATGAATGGGAAAGTTGTGATTCTTGAAACTACTGCTTTCTGGCAGGTTAAAGCAGACAAGACAGCATCAATCTATATTTCCTTCCACTCCAGAGGATTCTGTAGCCACACCAGGGCCAGCGATGAACTGATTGCTGTATTGGAAAACACAGCTGCTTAAGCCCTCTGAGTGGCACAGTTTGAATTGATTCTAGCCAGGGTGGTTAAAGGGAACACTAAGAATTTCTACAGGTATATTAATGGCAAGAAGACGACTAGGGAAGTCATGGGCCCCCTCAGAAAGGAAACAAGTGAAATGGTCACAAGTGACGTGGAAAAGGCTGAGGTTCTCAATGACTTCTTTACCTCAGTCCTCACTGCAAGGGCCTCTAGCCACACTCCTGGAGTCATGGAGAATGGCAGGGACCAGGAGAAAGAACTGCCCATCGTAAGTGAAGATCAGGTTCGTGATCACCTGAAGAACCTGAAAGTGTTCAAGTCCATGGGACCCAACGGGATACACCCACGGGTACTGAGAGAACTGGCAGATGAGGTTGCTAAACCTCTCTCTATTATATTCCAAAAGTCATGGCAGTCTGGGGCAGTCCCCACAGACTGGAAAAGGGGAAACATTACTCCCATTTTCAAAAAGGGTAAGAAGGAAGAACCAGGGAACTACAGGCCACTCAGTCTCACCTTTGTGCCCAGAAAGATCATGGAACAGATCCTTCTGGAGGCATTACTGACTCAGAAGAATAGTGAAGAGGTGACTTGGTACAGTCAGCATGGCTTCACCAAGGGCAAATCCTGCCTGACCAACCTGGTGGCCTTCTATGAACAGGTGACAACATTAATAGATGAGGGGAGAGCAACTGATGTCGTTTACCTGGACCTGAGCAAAGCCTTCGACGCTGTCCCGTACCACATCCTGGTCTCCAAACAGGTGACACATGGGTTTGATGGGTGGACCACTAGATGGATAAAGAACTGGCTTGATGGCTGTACCCAAAGAGTGGCTGTCAATGGGTCCATGTCCCAGTGGAGGCCAGGAACAAGCGGAATCCCTCAGGGATCAGTCCTGGGACCAGTCTTGTTCAACATCTTTGTCGGTGACACGGACAGTGGCATTGAGTGCACCCTCAGCAAGTTTGCTGATGACACCAAGCTGTGTGGTGCAGCAGACACACTGGAGGGAAGGGGTGCCATCCAGAGGGACCTTGACAGGCTGGAGAGGTGGGCACAAGCCAACCTCATGAGGTTCAACAAGACCAGGAGCAGGGTCCTGCATCTGGGTCGAGGCAATCCCAGGCACAAATACAGGCTGGGCAGTGACTGGCTGGAAAGCAGCCCTGAGGAGAGAGACTTGGGGGTGCTGGTGGATGAGAAGCTCAACAGGAGCTCTCAATGTGCACTTGCAGCCCAGAAGGCCAATCAGATCCTGGGCTGCATGAAGAGATGTGTGGCCAGCAGGTTCCCCTCTACTCAGCTCTGGTGAGGCCCCACCTGCATCCAGTTCTGGAGCCCCTATTACAAGAGGGATATGGACATGCTGGAACATGTCCAGAGAAGGGCCACGAGGATGATCAGAGTGCTGCAGCACCTCTCCTGTGAGGACAGACCGAGAGAGTTGGGGCTGTTCAGTCTGGAGAAAAGAAGGCTCTGACTTTATTGTGGCCTTCCAGTATCTGAAAGGGGACTACAAGAATGCTGGGGAGGGACTTTTTAGGGTGTCAGGGAGTGATAGGACTAGGGGGAATGGAATGAAGCTGGAGGTGGGGAGATTCAGGCTGGATGTGAGGAAGAAGTTCTTCACTGTGAGAGTGGTGAAGCCCTGGAATGGGTTGTCCAGGGAGGTAGTTGAGGCCCCATCCCTGGAGGTGTTTAAGACCAGGCTGGATGAGGCTCTGGCCAGCCTGATCTAGTGTGAGGTGTCCCTGCCCATAGCAGGGGGCTTGGAACTAGATGATCCTTGTGGTCCCTTCCAACTCTGATTGATTCTATGATTCTATGATTTACTATGCAGTTATCCATTCTACGTCTGTGCACCATTTTAGTATAAAAGGAGAATCCTAACAACAACAGACATATGGAAAAGACAAAAACTTACTGATTATTTTTGGTTTTTCTCCATTGGGGACTGTATCTTTATAAAAACCAAGTGCTGGGCAAAATGTGGGAATTAGTGTGCCTTCTTTTTAGCCAAGAATCAGATAATGTGAAAAATACAGCAAAAAATCATCTCATTGGAACAGGAAAACCTTTTGAGGAGTACTGGGGTGAATATATTCTTCAAGAGACAATGGATAAACCCTGAAACTGCCACACATTGTTTTTATCCTTCTCTGGTCTTCAGGTTTGTTTTGAGAAATGGGAATCAAGAACACCCATTACCTCTTTAAAAGGCTCTTCCCACTGCTGAGCTTGATCTCTATCAATGAGCACCCTTCTTAAGGTGCAATGTCATTACCTTCATCATCTTCTGACCAGCCTACACAATGTCTACAGCTCCTGCATACACAAAGGGTTGTCCTGAATCATGACCATGACAATTCTGCCAGTGGGTGAGCATGAGCCCTGTCAGTGAAGTATGCCTCTGAGAGCAGCAAACTGTGATGAATGACTCTAAACAAGAGATTAGTATATTCAGCAAAATCACTTGCTAGACATTAGGAATACCAATGAGCAGTGCTTGACATCATTGTGTCACATGGAAAGACAACGACCCAGGTCAAGACCAACATAGACAGATGCCTGTATCTTCAGACCTATGACAAGGTATACGTGCTGGCTGAAGACTTACCAGAGCGGTATGCAAGCCACTAAATAATTTTATCCTTTAAAAAATTTATACTTCTTTAAGATGCAAGATAAATGAAATGGGTAAATGAAAGCCTCTTTTATAGCCTGAGTGGGTTTTTGTGGGGACAGTCGGAATTTTGGAACCAAGAACAAATATCTAGAGCTGTGTCGAGACTTCATGGATATTTTGAACGATAGAAAATGAACTAACTCTAGAAGTAGTGTTCTTTGCTGCTATTGCAGCACCAAAGCCTTTGGTTTACATCTTTGTTCCAGTTCCCCATTAAACCTGAAGGTTAGGATCAAGGGGTTAATGCAGGATTTTCATAAAATATTAATTTGCTGCTAACTTCACATGCAGTAGTTTAACATTCTGTGTATGAATTGGCTTAAGCTGTGGCTGGGGAGGTGTTTATATGCAATTAAATGAAAAAGCAGTTTTCTTACCCTCTCTGACCTCTAAAGTGAAGAAAAGTGTGACTATGAAGCATGTTCTTTTCTCTTATACAGTAATGCTCAAAGATAAGAATGCTTTTGTGAGCTAAAAATACATTTGTCAGATTCTTCAATTTTTATTTTATTTTTCTCCCAAAAGGAAAACTTATAAAAAGTATGTTAACATGCATTTTAGCTTCAGTCAACAATCCTCTCCTTCCCTTCCTGGTCTGATAATGATAAAAAAAGAAAACATGCAAAACATTAGATCAATTACAAGAGCATGGACTTCCTGTGAGTACTTACAGGATGTAAAGCATAAATGACATCATAAGTCAAAGCTGTGTTGTCATAGGCCATGTAGATATGACCCCGTGATGAATTTGCAAATACAGAGTTGCCCCAAGACAGTCTATGGGAACTGTCCAAATCCATGAAATTAAAAGGTCATTCCAAATCTAAAAGGCTAAACTCAGTATAGACCACTGAATTCTGCAGCTAGATTTGTCATATAGTGTCATCTCATTACATCATATTATGTTGAAAACATTGGAAACTTTTTTTTTTATGATCTGGCAATCTGTTGTCTCTGTTTCAGACATAGAAGATTAGGGTCCTGGATTTCTGGTTTGAGCCTTATTATCAACCCTCCTGAAGTTTTGCACTGGTAATTAATATCTTCCCATACCATCCTTCACAAATTATAATAATTTTAAAGGCCTCCCAATCTTCCCTCAGCTTACCTCTATCTTTTGGTGGAGAGTTTCACATATCTTCATCATTTCCAAAAGACTTCTGTTGTTACATTTTTAATTCAAACCCTTGAATCCTTTCCCCTATTTGTCTCGCACTGAGCAGACAGAAAGCTATTTCACCCCCTCCAAAGGAGTAAAACAAAAAAGCTACATAGAATTGGAAAGAACTGGAAACTTAAATGGAAATATTATTCACAAATATATACAAAAATGCAAAATACACAAATTCATATTCAGCCTTGGCCCAGGTTTCCAACCCGGGCTTTCCCGAAACCTCACTAGGTCAACACTTTCCAAAACCTTCCCCCCAATCAGGCCAAACACTAGACCTCTCTCCACCCCATACTTTAATGTTTTCCTGCATAGCAGGCCCAAATTGTGCAGCAAAAATTACCCAGGCTACTCAAGGGCAAAAGCCTCCCCCTGAATACCAGACAACAGATAATGGCCTGATGTGCTGGGAGCAAGAGGGGGTAGAGAAAAGGGGTAGAACAGACAGAAATATCCATTTATAAAGGGAATGCAGGCTGATGGGAATGAAATAACAGATTACACTTTCCTGTGTCCATCCCTTGGACTATCTAGTCCCTGGAGGACTGTACAATATGGTTAAAACACCCAGTCTTAAACCTGCACCACTGTTACATCCCCAAGCCACAGGGAAAGCATGTCTCAAAAACATATATCCCCATAAAATGAATCTGTTTTCCACATGAGATTTCCTAAACAAAGGGAAATATGGTCAGTACACTGCTAAATTGCACATACTTGTACTAATCAAAATACTTTCATTGTTATCCTGCATTAATTAGTCACATTCACTACTTGCCTCCAACAGCGTGTAAACATTGGGGAAAATTGAAGGGTCTGTAGTAAAAAGGAGAACTGAGCAAAGCTTCAGTTGCTACTGCTTATTATGTTTCAATTCTCCAAACTGACAATGGTGATGGATTTACTTTAGGTATTACTGCAGAACTTATTAAAATCCCTGTGATCATATGAGGTAAAACTTACAATTTATAAAGCTTAGAACAAAACCATGACTGTGAGGGCAGATTTCTGGACTCAACAGGACCAACTCAAATGTATATTTAAAATTCAAGCTGAAGCACTTGAAAATTTAACACAGCAATAGAAACTTTCTTGTTACTGGCATAAACATGAAAAATCTGCTATAACCTTAAATAAGAATTCTACAGCTGTGGTCATAAACTGGTATACATTATTAGGTTTAGGATATGTTAGTATTTATTCATGATTATTACAGGTGTACAGTACTCATGGAACTTTGAATATGTTTTAATTTTGATCTTAGTGATTTCAAAGACCAACCTGGAGCAAGAATGAAATCACTTTTATGTAAGGTAACAGTGAAACCTAAGAAGTGGAATTCCTGGCCACTAGAATTTAAAGAGAGGTACATCAACCTTTCTTTTTCCTTTTTTCTTCCCCACCCACCCCCCCCCCACCCCCCCCCCCCCGAATGGAGTAATTTAAATCTGTGACATTTTTTTTTGAGGCCTACATAATAAATTTTAGTAAGAAAATCAAAAGTACTCTAATATTACAATTTCCCACCCTTCTGAAAAACTATTTCTGTTAATCCTGAGTACTTGACTAGTTGCTTGTAGACAGGCTTTTCTCTTCAGCCTGGATTTTAAAACTAAAAACCAAATTAATCATGAGCATGACCCCAATGAATTAATCATATTTATGGAAGTTATTTATTCTAGTTCTTTTGTGAGGAAATAGAACTGAATTCACATCCCTAGTCCCTCAATTTTGTATCAATTTTCTGATTTCTTTAAATTTATTTTTACCAAACACAGGTGATCTCTAATGGATTTATACCTGTAAATAAATATGTTTTTACCTAACAGAAAATAAAATCTGCTGCTAACTACTTAGTTCTCTCACATTCAAAACATATCAGGTTTGATAAAGTCTTACACTTCAGTGGGAAATAGCCACCTAATTTTAAACTTTCTAGTTTAATGCAAAGCTAGTTTTGAAGTTGCTGAACCATCATCACATTTTTGTTAGATCTCTTCTAATTCCACTTAATGTTATTTGACAGCCAAGTCATAGCTGAGATGAATGAAGCTGAGACTTCTAAAGTTTTAATTCTTGTAAGCATCCAAACCAGGATATTTTGCTGAACTACTACATTAAAATCAGGTTGTCCCCAAACTGCCTTGCCTTAGGAGCAATAATATTGAGCAACTAGTGTGCTGCAGGGAATGTTCTGTTTTTTCTCTCTAGGCTGGCCTCAGCTTTAACTGTCTAATTGCCTGTGGTTGCAAGTAATCTAAGAGGATTTTGCGGACAGCCTAATTTCCCAAAGCCACTACTTTAAAGGAGTTACAAACTAGCATATATACATGACTGAGTTATGGTCATGCCAGCTAAATGGGAAACAAAGCAAGAATAGTGTCTTGTAATATGCCATTTCCCTGTTGTAGAGATTTATCTGCTCTACTAAGGAGGCAGACAGGCATGAAAACCAGCAAACTTGAAAAATTTAATCAAACTTTTTTAAAACCTCAGAAGGGGTTTCAGTCAACAGCGATGTGAATGAAGGTTTAAGTTACAGCTTGTTACATTCATTTCAATATTAACCATAAAAGCCTCAGTGATAGTCCAGTCTAAGATACGTTTATAGCACTTCTGAGGATGAAAGCATATGCACAGGGAGTTATTAGACCTTCTGTGAAAGATAGGGCTAGTGTAAGCACACTAAATCTATCCCAGGAAAGGACACATATCTGGCTCTCATGATGCTGTCCTGTTAAAAGCTTGTATAACTTAGAGAGATATTTGCTTTGTGTACCTTGTATACTTTTTAATTTTAGTTGGGTTGAGAGATACTTGGCTGAAAACATTCCACTAAAGAGTTCTTGTCAGTACTGCAGTAAACTGGTACTTACTTAGAGCTCTTTTTTACTGTACCATTACAATCAGGCTGAAAAAAATTAAATAACTAATGCCTAACTTTGATGTATTCTGTTCAGAAATAAGTTCTTTTTAGTATCTTTCTTTCTTTAGTGAGTCTTAAAATCCAGTCCATGAAACGCATTCTTGAGTTTATGAAAATAATCCTTTTGTTTCTGTGATAAATATAGATGAGAATAGTACAATAAAGACTGTGAAAAAGGTCTTCAGTACTAGCATGTTTTTGTAGTTTAGGACAGTAGTCCTCATAGAGCTGTATAGATCTTGCCACAAGATCTCCCGAGGGATACATATTGTTGTTCCTTCTCTCAAGTTAGGAATTGGCTGGAGGAATGTGCCCAGAGAGTGGTGGTGAATGGTGCCGCAACCAGCTGGCAGCCAGTCACTAGTGGTGTTCCCTGGCCATCAGTTCTAGGCCCCATCCTGTTCACATCTTTATTGATGATCTGGATGAGGGGATTGAGTCAGTCATCAGTAAATTTGCAGATGACACCAAGTTGGAAGCAGGTGTTGATCTGTTAGAGGGTAGAAGGGCTCTCCAGAGGGATCTTGACAGGCTGGACAGATGGGCAGAGTCCAACATGATGGCATTAAGTAAGTTCAAGTGCCGGGTGCTGCATTTTGGTCACAACAACCACATGCAGTGCTACAGACTGGGGTTGGAGTAGCTGGAGAACAGCCAAACAGAAAGGGACCTGAGGGTACTGGTTTATAGTAGGCCAGCACTGTGCCCAGGTGGCCAAAAAGGCCAATGGCATCCTGGCCTGCATGAGGAATTGTGTGGCCAGCAGGAGCAGGGAAGTCATTCCGCTCACGTACTCAGCCCTGGTTGGGCCACGCCTTGTGTACTGTGTCCAGTTCTGGGCCCCTCAATTTAAGAAGAATGTTGAGACTCTTGAATGTGTCCAGAGAAGGGCAACAAGGCTGGTGAGAGGCCTCGAGTACAAGCCTTACAAGGAGAGGCTGAGGGAGCTGGGTTTGTTTAGCCAGGAGAAGAGGAGGCTCAGGGGAGACCTCATTGCCCTCTACAACTACCTGAAGGGAGGTTGTAGCCAGGTGGGAGTTGGTCTCTTCTCCCAGGCAATCAGCAGCAGAACAAGAGGACACAGTCTCAAACTGTGCCAGGGAAAGTTTAGGCTCGAGGTGTGAAGAAAGTTCTTCACAGAGTGTTGTTAGCCATTGGAATGTGCTGCCCAGGGAGGTGGTGGAGTCACCATCCCTGGATGTATTCAAGAGGGGATTGGATGTGGCACTTGGTGCCATGGTTTAGTCACGAGGTGTTGGGTGACAGATTGGACTTGATGATCTTTGGGGTCTTTTCTAACCTCATTGATTCTATAATTCTAAGTGACTATTGTGTTATCTACAGGGCTTTTTTTGCCCAATGTGTATTGCCTGTCCTCTTCCCATTACATGATGAGCTGTTCCCTGAACATGAAGAGTCTTCTTGCCACATGAAATGCAGTAGAGTCCAAAAAGCACCAAAGACTCAAAAGAGTTTTGTTCTGCTACATCTCATTTCTGTCAATGAGGCCCAAAGGAGACAAGGTAGCACAAGGAAGAGACACTGAAATTGAATTCAGATCAGCAGGATGAATCTATCTGAAGGTTCAGTTGGGCCTCTTGCCGTCTCAGCCATTAAATATGGAAATTATTTCCTGCCATTGGATAGTTAGTTTAAAGGTGAAAATGACTATTTAATTTTCCTAAAACATGCTAACTTCTGTTTTTGGTACTGTTTACCCTATTTTGTCCTAATCAGCTCTGGAACTTGACCCTGGCAGGATTTTACTGCCACGCCTAGGCTTTTCTAATAATTCACTGACTTCTTGATGTAAGTTGTATTATGAAAAAAAAATCTTGATCTTATGAAAGGAATATTTATCACTATTTTCCTTTTAGAAAGGGAGAAACTGAGACCACAAAAGGAAAAAGCTATTTTTATGGTCAAGAATCAGTGTATCTGCAAAGCTAGAAAGAGAATCTGGGTCACCAGTCTGGTTCTTTCCCCAAAGGCTTGGATACTTTTTAAAGAGCAACAATATCCACAAAATCCCATCTACAGCAATTTATAACCCTGAATGATACAGCTATTTCCTTAAAAAAAAAAAATTAAAAATCTCTTAAAGACAACTATCTTACCATATCTCGTGCCACAAAGAGTTTCAGGAAATGGAGATGAGGCTGAGACTTGATTATCTGATTAATTTAGCCAAGCACATATCTAGCATAGAAAAATATTCTATGCCTCAAGCAGTGTAGTACAAATGTCCCAATTAGATGCATGACTGATTTTGATTTGGCTCATTATTTATGCAGAAGATTGGCTAGTGGCTTATTGTCTTATTAAGTCCTACAATATGACCCTTAATAGTGATTGTGAGCAGTACTAGGAATACTACTTCATTTTTCTTAAGGCTGTATGTCTATTACTACTACTGCTATTATTATTATTGTTATTAATCTCTGTAGTCTCTTCTTCCCTTAATAGTACCAGAGATTCGAAATAGAAGATAATTCCAAAATCTTGAAAATAATTCCATGTCAGTAATAGCATTTATTTTACCTAACTTAAGCTATCCAGAACTTACACGAGGAAGCTTATGCAAGTTACCAAAAATTCTCCCTATAAGTCAGTGGTGGGAAAGATACATTTCTGAAAAGTGACTCAATTATGAGAAAATGGTTCTTAAGACACATCACTTAACTCCTTTTCTGGAAGCAGTTACTTCTTTCTATTAATGATAGTGGCTATAACAATGACTGTCCCAGACTGACGTGCTCAAATTTTGATTGCCTTCATTCAAACATTTGAAATGTCTGAAGAGACTCCAGGAAAAGTGGTACTCTCATGATTAAAGAAAATCCTTTGAAGCCAGTTTTTAGAATGCTTTCATGAAGATGTACAGAAAGGATGTCACTAGCAGAAAATGTCTTCAGGATCTTTTAAGTGAAACTAATAATCTGCTGGAAAATATTTTTGCTTTTCTTTGGAAAATCTGTTTCTCCGGGTGTCATACATTCAGTTTAATGTGCTGATGAGTACTCAATACCATGTTAAGGTCACGCTAGCTTTAGAATAAAAGTGCTGGCTGGAGCAAAGTATTGTGGGATTTGTAGCTCAGATTATAACATGAGAGGCTTCCTGTTTCTGGTTACAACTTCTGGCTTCTGGGCTGGAGTGTTTCACCATTTTCTTTGGTTTGCTTTTGGCATGCATTTTGCATTTTGTCTGTTCCCCATACCTGCTACATACACTGGTATTTTTCTTTGTATTATTTTGTACACCTATTTCATTAAATTTGTGTTTTGTTTGTTTTCTCTTATCTCAACTCCCCAGGTGTTTTCCGTTGTCTTATTTGCCTCCTGGATCCTCTTTCTCCTTGTCCCACCTTGGTTGGGGGGGAGGGGAGGGGGAGGGAGGAAGGGAGAGAAAGGAGGGGGTTGATGTAGAGATTCAGAAATTTGGTGTAGCCATAACAGGTGTGTGTGTGGGTTGTTTGGTTGTTGTTGTTTTTTTGGGTTTTTTTTCCATTCACATCATGAGAACTGGATGTGTTTACAGCAGACTGTGTTAAACCAAGACATTGAGTAACAGTTTCTCTGTTGCTATATGGTAATGAAAGTTTTCAGTGCAAGTCTTTGAAACCTCTGAAGGATAATGCACAAACACATTCCTGCCAATTCCTGCATACCACTCTCAGAAATGTCCACCACCAAGTATCCATCACTAATAAAGAGCTACAGGACATACAAGGAGATAGAATTGTTTCAAGGAAGCTTCTTCACTGAAAGCAAGGGAATTCTTAAAAGAAATTAGATGGGTAATTAACTCCCTGCCTCATTAAGAACACATATGGTTAGCCACCTGAGTTGCTGGAATTTTAAAAGCTAGTGCTGGAGCAGAAGAAAACCTCAAGATAAACTCTAATAAAGTCAGTGGGACTATAGAGAAAGCAGATGGAGTTCACAACCCTTTTCAGTCACATTTTCCTAATACACTAATAAATGAACTGACTATTGGAAACACCATATTTTAAACTAGCATCGAAGAACAGTCCAGAGAGGCTGTTTGTAGCTGTGGTATTAAGACCACAGCTGGAGCACAGCTCCAGTTTTGCATACAAACTTTCTCCAGCTTACTCTTCTTGATCAGCCTAAGCAGGAAGTATTATTCATCAAATTGATCTGATGTGTGATTTAGAAAATTATGAGCTGTTGACATGCAGTTCATGAATGTAGAAACATGATGCTTCACAACGGATTTTCTCCCAGCTAGGGACAAGTAATTTTAATATTATGGATTCACTAATGAAAAAAAGGAGAAACAGTTCTACATGAAGAAGTCTAGATAACATTTATCTCACATTAGTTTCAGTAAGTACCGTGTTCACTTGAGTCTTAGTATTTAGACACATAGTTTCAAGAAATATTTTTAAACATTAAGAAATCATGAAAATTAAGGAAAACCCCAATAAACGTGCTGTATAAACACAGCAACATAAGCAGCAGAGCTAAAATCCACTAGTTTCCACATCTCAAGCTTTTATTTTCTGAAAGTTTTCACTAGATATTCCCCAGTGTGGAGAATCATGGCAGTACATGCCGGCATGTCCTCTCTGGTATCTAATAAAGATCGATCTTGAGATTCAGTCTCTTTCTCAGTGAGGACACTAACAAAGAGAATTCACTGCTATCCAGCTGTCAAATTTGTTTAAAATTGCCCAGCATGTACAAAAAGTATTGAGATAGATGCACACATACACAGGGAGGTTTAAGTAATACTGCCTCTCTAGGAGCCGGGTTAAAGGTGAATATCTGATCCTAAGAATTAATGTATTTTAAAAATCGAACTAGTATTGTTGCTTTGAAATAAATGAAAAAAACTCCACACTTTCAGTTCTCTGGAACCATCAAGAAAAACTTTGTGTGAGCAATCTGTTACTCACAAAAGAATTTTTAAAAACACTCAACTTTCATTTAGAGTACATCAATCAGTTATATTAAGTAAAGATCTTTAAATACATTCTATTCTGCAGCTTTCCTTTTTGCATCAGCATCCATAATGTAAAAATTATATTTTTAGAATCGATCTGTGATGAATATTCCCCTTCTCAGGAGTGCTTCTGAAGCAGCATGTGCTTATGTTTGATTAAAAAAAAAAATAAAAAAAATTGTTAATGGCTCGAGATTCCATACAGTACACAAGGGCTTGTGACATGCTCGTGGTATCCTCAGCCTTTGTTCATACCAAATAGTTAAAGATGTGTGACAAACAGCTGTTCTCCAGGAAATAAAATATATCATGAACTGATTTGCCACCCCATCAAAGATTCCTCCTAGAATGTTTCTTCCACCTAGTCCTGTATAGATTGGTTAAAGTGGAAGGACCTAGTCCATGATCATTCTTGCAGCCATAGAAACCAATTAGCGGAGTAGGTTTGTTTAATATGTTTCTGTCTGGAAGAAAGAAATTTTTTTATTATTATCAGAGGACACAGGCTCAAGCTGAGCCAGGGGAATTTCAGGCTCACAGTGAGGAGAAAGTTCTTCACCGAGAGGGTGATTCGTCATTGGAATGGGCTGCCCAGGGAGGTGGTGGAGTTGCCGTCCCTGGAGGTGTTCAAGAGGGGATTGGACGTGGCGCTTGGTGCCATGGTCTAGTCATGAGGTCTGTGGTGACAGGTTGGACTCGATGATCTTTGAGGTCTCTTCCAACCTTGGTGATACTGTGATACTGTGATATTAAATAAGAATTATGGTAACTCTCTTTCATTGCATTAGATATGAGTTTATTAAGAAAACTACTTGAAAGCTCTCATTAGGGAAAAAGATATTTAATGCAAATCTAGCAAACTTCACTGGGATTCGTGGTACTCCTTGCTGTCATTATATGGGATGCAGATGTCAGAGACATAAATTTATCCCAGTTTCTTTAGTGATTAGAATAGAATAGAATAGAATAACCCAGGTTGGAAGAGACCTTCAGGATCATCGTGTCCAACCTATCATCCAACACCACCTAATCAACTAAACCATGGCACCAAGTGCCTCATCCAGTCTCTTTTTAAACACTTCCAGTGATGGTGACTCCACCACCTCCCTGGGCAGCATATTCCAATGGCCACTCACTTTCTGTGAAGAACTTCAACCTTCCAGCCTAAACCTCCCCTCGTGCAGCTTGATACCGTGTCCTCTTGTTCTGGTACTGGTTGCCTGGGAGAAGAGACCAACCTTTACTAACCATACACTGATATTGCTTTTGTACACTCACGTGGATGAAGAATGTACAATGGCATGATGCATATAAAGAAAGTTTAAAATGAACATTTCTTTAAATAAATCCTGCTACAATTGGAGGTTTTATAATTAGTCTAGCCTTCCAGCTGCTTTCTTGGTTTTCTGTAACTTCTTCTGAATTTACTGGAAAACATCTAGAAGGTTTCCTAATGAAAGATATGCTCAGACTCTTTTTACATTTTTTTTTTTTAAATGTAGAGAATTTTTTTAATTCTGAGAAGGGTAGGGACATTAATGGTGAATAGAAGAATTAAACAGGCAACACGGTTAATGAATCAAGCAACCATTTTACTGGTTTTGTCTTTGCGGATTTTTTGTTTGTTTGCTTAATTCTGTTTTTTATTTGCTTGCTTGGTTGTTGGTGTGTTTGTTTTTGGTTTTTTTTTATTTTTTTTTAATTTTAATTTTTTTAATTTAAGAAGATATCAACACCAGATCTGAGGAATAAGATCCCACATTATTGTTAATACACCTTATTGATATCTCTGGTTTTTTTTTCCTTTTCTTCACTCTTAGATTTTATTAAAGATTTAAAAAATAAAAAAAGTCAGAAGTTCCTCAATCAAGGTGTACAGTATGGAACCTTAATCTACTTGATATGTGAACTACTGCAGGATGACAATTTCTCAGGCAATACTACTCATGGTAAATGGTCACATAAAGCAAACATTGAAGCATTCAGTTTATTACATATTATATGGAATGAGTTGAGTGATATAGTATATAAGGGTGAACTGTGAGACCATTTATTTATTCTTTTTCATTAAAATTTGATATGCTGTCATAACTCACAGTGGGCAGAATGAAGTTTCCTAGTTTACAATAGAGCATCCTTTATATTTAATATTTTAAAATAAAGGACTAGTTAACTGCAAACAAAACATTTCATTTGAGATCTCCTGAATAATGTTTGGGTCAAAAACATAAATACAGTCATTAATCAATACTAATATTGGTCAGCTTATGTTAAAGCAGCATTTTAGCATGTTGAATCAAATTTAACAGTCAGCTATGCAATTCTGTGTTTTAGGCCATAGATAAACATTTATCTCAGATTTCCTTGCAGAATCTGCCTGCAATACTTAGCAATAGTGTTTTATTCATCTGTTGTAGATTTATGTAAGAAACTCCTCACCATGATATCTGATCTATCTAGTCACAATTGTAAAAATAGTAACTCTAAAAAATGGCATGCATCCTTTTACCTGTCTCTCTAGTAGAAAAGCTAGCTATTATATTTTTATCCCTTAAATTCTATCAACTGAAAAGAAAAAAACAACACAACAGCCACACCCAAAGACAGAGACAAATGGATGAATAAAGGAAAGAAATCACATTTTCATTCAGAAATGCTGTCACAGTGTTAGCAGGAATTTTCATGTACGTTGTGTGCCACATAAACATCACTGACTGCATTCAGATATTTACCTCTCACAATTTTTGCTAATGCTTTTCTATGGAAGAAGAAAAGAAAAGATTTGCAGCACAACACTAGAGTCATGGTTCATGACACCTCACAGAAATACATTTTCTATGCTAGGAATAAGCAGTTGATTTTACAAAATATATATTTTTAAAGAAAGGCCAAAAAAAGAAAAAAAAAGAGTGAAAAGTACCTACCTAATAAAAAAAAGTATGGCTTTCCATGACCCATCTCACCCCAAGCTAACAGGAATTTTTCTACTGGCACGCTAATGGTGTATCAGTTATGACCACTGCTGAAGACAGAATACTGAGATAAGAACTTTGGCCTGACAAGGTACAGTTATTCTTTTGACAAAGATGTAATGGAAAAACTCAAAACCTAAAACAGCATAAGTGAAAAAATAAAATGCAACAATAAGGAAATAAAAAAAACAAACCAAACAAAACCCCAGATGAAGTACACAATAACAAATTTATATAATCTTGGAGATTTAATGCAACCTTATGGTATACATATAAATGATATGGCAGTCGATGGATATTTCTTACGGGAAGAAAAAATACAGTAAAAAGTCTAAATCAGAATACATTTTCTCCCCAGATTTTGTTCTGAAAGAAATTATCCATATGCCTTTTGTTTTGCCTGTATGGAGCAAAAACTTCCAGCTTTCTAAGAGAATATGCCTTTGGATGACTGTGCAAAAGTGGCACTTTAAATTAGCAAATTATTCTGACAGAAAAATTCTGAAGCTGTTCTAAAATTCTTTTATAAGTGATGTAGATGCAGACAGATGCACACACAGAGACATGCACCTTCAAACAGAACAGAAACTCTTCTTGGATATTTCTCTTAGTCATTAAGGCCGTGTCTCAAAATGTTCTTCAAGTATAGCAGCAAGAATCTATTATGAACTCATTTTTAAATAGCCATCCTAAACATCATTAAAACAAAAAGGAACTATGTAAGTTACTCTTTTAATGACAACTTTAGCTGGTGATCATCAAGAATAAGCCTGTTTCTACCTCCCTTTTTTCTGATTTTATTGATACTGTGGATGAAATGTTTCTTCTTGTGCTCGGACACCCACACAAAGCTTTACTCACATGTAAGCCTTGCTTAAACCTATTTTCAAGCTTAGTAATGAACAGGCTTTTCATAAGCTTAGTGAACAGGAGTGAAATTCAGCCTTTCCAAATATAAGATAGTGCCTGTGGAATAGAAATATTCACTCGCAGTCTATGATCTTCTTGGAAATAATGTACAGTTACACTCTGCAAATGAGGTGTATTATCATTATGCTGATGAGAAGATCAAATATTTCTTTTTCTTCCATAGTCAAAATATTGTTAATGGATGATTTTATGCCTGGAAGGACATTTTATTGAAATTATGTGCTGAGCCCACCACTCATTGACTGAGTAAGATGAAAACAAATGAAAAAAGAAACCTGCATGACACTACTTCATGAAAAAAAAAAAAAAAAAAAAAAAGAAAATGAGAATCAGGAAATAGGGATGTTCATTCTTATTGTGTATTATATCTCTTTTGTCTCTCCTTTTCAGTTGTGTTGGATCATGTGTTCCTTCAGAGCTCTGACTTTTTATAGCAATTGCTGTGAGTCTTGGCAACAATGGAGCATATTCCTAGTCGTTCCTTAGGCATTGTTACAGTCCCAATGAATAAAACCAGCAAGGATGTCTCCATTGAAATGCTTAACCATACAGGCTGCAATTTTCGGGCATATCATTGCATTTCAGTGAGAGTTTGGCAGTTTTAGACTCACTCTTTCAGACTTCAGGCTTGATTATTTGTTGCTGTTCTGTGTCTGGTTATTTTTTCAGGGTTATCCTGGCCAGTTTATACTAGTTAGATTAAACAAAATTATCACTTAGAAGATTTTTTTTTCCTATAATTTTGAATGTATGATACATTGATCATTCTGTCAGTTGAAAGGCAGTCCAGTGTTATGCTTAGCTGGAGTAGTAGCCTTTATAATGACAGTGATCATCAAGTTTGCTTATGCAGTGATGGAAGGAAAAGCCTAGGAATTATAACGGAACATTGTCATTGCATCCACTTCTGGATATTTCTGCCAACTGAAATATGTAAAAGATGGCACAGCCATATTAACTTGTTTGTGTCTTTACTTTGGATGGTGTAAATCCCTTTCAGACTGATGCTACAGGTTCCTCCCTGCTCCCAAGCATGTCTTCTAATTCTGTCCTAGTTCTGTAGTCACACTGTGCCAAGCAGCCCCTCCCAGGTCATTGAGGAAAGCAGTAATGACTCCCAGGCTATTTTTCACTTTCAGTGGCTGATATGGAGTGTTTGAAAACTTGATGAATATCACAGTGCATTTTAGCATATTACTCAGGAGCCGAATAAAGCAGAGATACAGAAGACCGATTGATATGAATGACATATCTCTGCTATCTATTAGAAAGATTGCATACACAATAGATTTTTTTGGTTGGAAAAAAGAACAGGATGACTTTACTAGAGCCATTTGCCAGCTGCTCAGTGAATAGGTCAGAGACATAAGAAAGATAGCTTCCCTGTTAAAAGCGTTAGTAGCGTTGCTCATTCATCAGGCACACTCATTGTGTTTTGGCTTTCTGTGATAGTAGCGACTGAGGAAACAGCTCGGTTTCCTCCAACTTCAGTATTCTAGTGAAATCATAATGTTGTTTTGATGATGTCATAAACTCCTGAAGTTTCATAGTCCACAATATTAGTTCATTCCAGGATTAAGAAATATATTGAGATCATCATGCATTTGGCAAGAGAACTGCTCGGGACTGGCACCGGGACCGGCATGCTCAAACTGAGAGGTGCCCTGTTTTGGTTTCTTTTTGGGGCTTTTTGGGGTGGGAGGACCTCGACAGGGTTGTCTTCATGTGTGACTGCTTGGGAGGGTGAATTCAGCCACAAGACATTTAAACGAGGGAGAGAGAAGCCACGTGACTGCCATTTGGCAAGAGAGCCTTCTGGCCAGATTGCAGCTAGTGGCATGTGCCGGGTAAGCCAACAGAGTGCAGAAGCCTCTGTGGTAGCTTGGGCAAAATATAGTAGTCAGGTGGAATATATGTATTTTAAAACAAACAATAACACCCCCCCCCCACCCACCCCCAAAAAAAAAATTTCACCTGCCTGAAGAGATCCAGCCATCGTAATGACTTGGCCAAAGGCTACTAGAAAGGTGGTAGGTACCCTGATAGAGCCAGCGCACAAGCATGCAGGCGTCCAGGCTGCTAGCTGCAGAGTGCTGGAGCCTGGCACTTGGAATGGAGGGTGAAGGAGACAACACCTGTGTGAGGTGCAACCAGGTGAATTATCTTCTCGATCTGGTGGCTGAGCTAAAGGAAGAAGACTCAGGACTACTACTTGCTACTCTTGCACAGTAAGTATGAGGCCTTGCAAATTGAGGACAATGTGGATGAGAAGACAGAAGAGGAACTATCTGAGGAGATGCCTAAAGCAAAGCAGTCCCCACCAACCATCAGGACTAGTACCATAAAGAAAAAAGTGAAGGGTAATTGTTCTTGGTGACCCTCTCCTGAGGGGAACAGAGGGATCTATATATCATCCTGACTCATCACACATGGAAGTCTGCTGCCTACCTGGGGCCCAGGTAAGTGACATCACCAGGAGACTACCAAAGCTAATCCAGCCCTCTGACTATTACCCATTGCTGGTAATCCAAGTTGGCAGCAATAAGATTGATAGGAAGGGCTCCAGGACAATCAAAAAGGAATTCAAGGCTCTTGGACAATTGATTGATGGGGCAGGAGCTCAATTGGTGTTCTGCTCAGTTCCCTCAGTGGCAGGAATGTACACTGAAAAGAACAGGAGAACCCATGCCATCAATAAATGACTCAAGGGACAGTGGCAGAAGTGGAGTTTTGGGTTCTTTGATCAAGGGGCAACTTTTACCACACCTGACCTGCTGGAACTAGATGGGGTGAATCTATCCAGAAAGGGCAAGAGGGCTATAGCACTAGAGTTGGCAGGACTCACTGGGAGGTTTGAAGGGGGTGGGTGATGAAACGAGTCTCTACAGAGAGGAGAGAGAGGGACATAAACCAAAGTTAGTTGAGAAATCAGCAGCCCATCTGAAGTACATGTACACCAATGCACACAGTATGGGTAACAAACAAGAGGAACTGGATGTCTTGGGCCACCAGGAAAACTATGATGTAGTTGCCATTACAGAAACATGGTGGGATGATTCACACAATTGGAGTACTGCACTAGATGGTTATAAGCTCTTCAGGCAAAACAGAAAAGGAGGAGGGGTGGCCCTGTACATCAGGGAATCTCTTGATGCCACAGAACTTGAGGTAGAGGATGAAAGGATTGAATGCCTGTGGGTTAAACTCAGAGGGAGGGCTAACAAAATTAACATCCTGGTTGGAGTATGTTAGAGACCACCCAGCCAGGATGAGGAGGCAGATGACATATTCTATAAGCAACTGGAGGCTGTCTCAGGATCATCAGATCTTGTCCTTGTGGGCGACAACAACCTGCCAGACATCTGCTGGGAACTTAACTCAGCAGAGAGGAGGCAGCCCAGAAGGTTCCTAGAGTGTATGGAGGACAGCTTCTTGACGCAGCTGTTATGTGAGCCTACCAGGGTTCAGGCCCTGCTTGACCTGCTGTTCTCAAATAGAGAAGGGCTGGTGGGAGATGTGATGGTAGGAGGCTGTCTAGGGTGCAGTGACCATGAGACAGTGGAGTTTTCAATATGCAGGGAAATAAGGAGGAACAAAACCAGAACCCTTACTTTGGTCTTATGGAGGGCAGACTTCAGCTTATTTAAGCAACTTATTCAGAGAGTACCCTGGGTAGCAGCCCTTAAGAACAAAAGGGTCCAGGACAGTTGGACCTACTTCAGACAGGAACTCCTGAAGGCACAGGAACAGGCTGTGCCCATGTGCCAAAAGAGGAGCTGGCGGGGAAGGCAACCGGCCTGGATGGGCAAGCATCTTTTGAAGGAATTCAGGAGAAAAAAGAGGATGTATCACCTTTGGAAAGGGGGTGAGGCAACTAGTGGTATGTTTAAGGATGTTGTTAGATCATGTTGGAGAAAAATTGGAGAAGCAAAACCCCAGTTAGAACTCAAGCTGGCCACTTCTGTAAAGGACATTTTAATAAATATATTAATGCTAAAAAAGAGGGACAAGAACCTCCACTTTTTATTGGACTTGGAGAGGAATACTGTAACTAAAGACAAGGAAAAGGCTGAGATACTAAATGCCTTCTTTGCCTCCATTTTCAACAGTAAGGCAGGAGGACTCCAGGATAACTGGCCTTCTGAACTGGTAGATGGGGTCATAGGGCAGTATAATCCCCCCAAAATCCATGAGGAAGTATTTAGGGACTTGATGAGTCACTTGGATACTCACAAGTCCATGGGACTGGATGGGAGCCATCCTAAGGTGCTGAGAGAGCTGGCAGATGAGCTGGCCAAGACTCTCTCCATCTTTGACCACCAGTCCTGGCTCACTGGAGAGGTCCCAGATGACTGGAAACTGGCCAATGTGATGCTCATCCACAAGAAGGGCTGGAAGGAGGAACCTGCAAACTACAGCCTGACCTCCATGCCAGGCAAGACCATGGAGCAGATCATCTGCTGCAGGATAGCCAAGGGGTCAGGCCCAGACAGCATGGATTTAGGAAGGGCAGGTCCTGCCTCACCAACCTGATCTCCTTCTGTGATCAGGTGACCTGCCTGGTGGGTGTGGGGAAGGCTGTGGATGTAGCCTATCTGGACTTCAGGAAGGCCTTTGACACCGTCCCCCACAGCCAACTCCTGGCCAAGCTGTCAGCCCATGGCTTGGGCAGCAGCACTCTGTGCTGGGTTAGGAACTGGCTGGAGAGCTGTGCCCAGAGAGTGGTGATGAATGGTAGAATACATAGAATACATAGAATACATAGAATAAACCAGGTTGGAAGAGACCTTTAAGATCATCGCGTCCAACCCATGAACCAATCCAACCCACTTAATCAACTAAACCACACATGGATGGTGCCACATCCAGCTGGCAGCCAGTCACTAGTGGATGACGAGAACAGAGACAGGGACAACAAGATTCAAGAGTCAATATGAGTGATAGAAATCATCCAACTTTATTGTTCCACACTTCATTATTTATAGTCTGATACATAGTTAATTCTATTCTAATTTAACACATACTATTGGTTTATCTCTAAAAGGTTACACTTGTTTATTTCACTACTCTGTGGGTTTTTCTACTCAGTCTAATTGCTCTTCTTCCCAGATCTCACCTCCTCCTTATTTTGTTTGTCTCTTCTCAGGGACAGCTTGACCTTAGCATACCAGGCAATCAGCACTTTTCCACAACTCCTACTCCATTGCTATATTTTCAACAGAAAGTCCTTCAAGGCCTAAATTGCACAGATGTTCTTGGGACCCATGTCCTTTTTCCCTAAGCCAATCCTCAACAAGTGGGGTCCCCCAGGGATAAGTGTTGGGCTGGATCCTGTTCAATATCTTTATTGATGACCTGGACAAGGAGATTGAGTACACCATTAGTAGATCTGCAGATGACACCAAGGTGGGACCAGGTGTTGATCTGTTAGAGGGTAGGAGAGCTCTACAGAGGAACCTTGACAGGCTGGACAGATGGGCGGAGTCCAGCATGATAGAATAGAATAGAATAGAATAGAATGGAATGGAATGGAATGGAATGGAATGGAATGGAATGGAATGGAATGGAATGGAATGGAATAAACCAGGTTGGAAGAGACATTCAGGATCACCGTGTCCAACCTATCATCCAACAACACCTATCATGCAACCAAGCACCCCATCAAGTCCAATGATGGTGACTCCACCACCTCCTTGGGCAGCCCATTCCAATGAGCAATCACTCTCTCTGTGTAGAACCTCCTCCTAACCACCAGCCTAAACCTCCCCTGGCGCAGCTTGAGACTGTGTCCTCTCTTTCTGGTGCTGGTTGCCTGGGAGAAGAGACCAACCTCTGCCTGTCTACAACCTCCCTTAAGGTAGTTAGTATTCTCTTAGGGTACATGGCATTCAACATGTCCAAGTGCCAGGTGCTGCACTTTGGCCACAACCCCATGCAGTGCCACAGGCTGGGGTCAGAGTGGCTGGAGAGCAGCCAAACAGAAAGGGACCTGGGGGTACTCATTGATAGTAGGCTGAACATGAGCCATCAGTGTGCCCAGGTGGCCAAGAAGGCCAATGGCATGCTGGCCTGCATCAGGAATTGTGTGGCCAGCAGGAGCAGGGAAGTCATTCTGCCCCTGTACTCAGCACTGGTTAGGCCACACCTTGAGTACTGTGTCCAGTTCTGGGCCCCTCAGTTTAGGAAGGATGTTGAGACTCCTGAACGTGTCCAGAGAAGGGCAACAAGGCTGATGAGAGGCCTTGAGCACAAGCCCTGTGAGGAGAGGCTGAGGGAGCTGGGATTGTTTAGCCTGGAGAAGAGGAGGCTCAGGGGAGACCTTCTTGCTGTTTACAACAACCTGAAGGGAGGTTGTAGCCAGGTGGGAGTTGGTCTCTTCTCCCAGGCAACCAGCACCAGAACAAGAGGACACAGTTTTAAGCTGCACCAGGGGAGGTTTAGGCTCAAAGTGAGGAGAAATTTCTTCACAGAAAGCGTAATTTGCCATTGGAATGTGCTGCCCAGGGAGGTGGTGGAGTTGCTGTCCCTGAATGTGTTCAGGAGGGGATTGGACGTGGCACTTGAAACCAAAACAACACTTGAAACAAAGCAACAAAACTCCACAAAACTCCCCACCTAACCAGCCAAAAAAAACCCCCAACAATGGACCAACACACAACCAAAACCAACAAAACAATACCCCTAAAAAAACCCCATCACATGCAGCTCTAGGAACACAAGTTGCGTATCAGTGATTTAGTCAGTTCTTCCATCGGCAGAAAGCCCAAAATTCTTTGCAAACTTTATAAAAAATATTTTATCCCCTACTGAAGTGGAGCCATCTATGGAGCAAAACTTGGCAGCTGTTTAACCAAACACATAAATCCTACACAATAGTTTAGAGGAAGAATTTTTAAAGAATAGTGCAGATGGGAATGTAGGGAGGTAGAACATGGTTACATAAACTGGGTGTGTGTGTATATATATATATATATACACACACATATATATATGCAGAAATGCAGATTGCCCAAAAGAAGCAAAATCAAAATTCTCACAGAACAAAAATTTCTGGACATTTTGATATATGTCTCAGGGAAAAAGACTGTGTAAATGTTTAAGGATGCTGTTTTGTTCGTCTCCTTTTGGTCCTTTGAATAGTACTATTTTAATGACTTTATCCATTTTCACATTAATTGAGAATAAAGTAGTATAAGTGCTCAGACACAGCCAGGAGAAGCACTAGCCATGAGGTAAAACAATTTAACAGTACACATAAATGTTATCCCTTCACATACAACACATTCACAGAATTTAGAAAGTTAGGAATCAGGTCTGTAATATTCATTTACAGATGCGATCCTTGATTTGTAAAAGTACAGAATTCTAACTTCCACCTCTTCAGGACTATTTTTAATGTTTTGTTTTCATAAAGAAAACTTCTAAAGACTTCCAAACGTAAACTAACCCATTCAGCAATTTAGTTTTACAGGAATCATACAGGGGAAGAAAAAGGAAAGAGATACAAAACCAGATTCTCTTATGCTGTATCAGTTTCTGTATGAGGCCCTTCACCTTTGCTTTGGTGAAATGATTTTTGCCTTTAATTGCTGTAATGTGTGTTAGATGCAGGTCATTGAATAGGGCTAGGAAAACCAATACTGCATTTAAAATTTGACTCTCTATTTTTACAGTTTGCCAGCATTGTGGAAAAAAAATCCCACTGTTGAAAAATGCAGCATCTGAAGCTGTGACCAGTGGTTAGATCACAGTGAATCATTTAGCAAAGTGCATCCTTTCCTCCTTGTCACATTTTGCCTTTGTTTAACTTTCCTGAGAAAAAATACTGTATATTTCCTCTACTCAACCTGCTTAGAGGCTCTGGTTCTGTGTAAAGCACCAAAGTAGTCTGTAAATGAGGAAGTATTTACATGTTGGGCAGGATTCAAACCATTAAATGGTTAGGAGCCATGTGGAGCACAAATAGTAAATGTTCATGTGGTTTGGGGATTTTGACCATCCCCAAAATTACACTGTTATGGCTCAGATATCTATCTGTAGATAAGATATGGCAAACAAAAATATCTAAGTGTTTCACAGAGGGAAAGCAATTATTATTAGTTTAGGTTTCCTTTAGAAGAATTTTTACTGGTTTTCCATAGCACTAAGAGGAGGGAATAAAATACATGTGAGGATTTTAAACAGCTTTGTTGGCATAAATCTTGCTGGACATTATTCAAATAAAGAACACTGGGCAGTTTTGGAATTTCAAGTCACTTATTCACTCTGGGGTTCTAGGAACTAAGGCCATCAAAAAATTAATGTCAAGAAAGACAAACTCACTTAAAACATCAGTTAAAATGCATGGAAATTAAGTATAATTAATGTCAGCAGCATGCATTCAATACATTAAGTAAAACCAAACAAATCTCCAACAGTTACAAAAAGCGGTACAAGAAAAAAGTATATTTTAAGCTACTTCAATAACTGCCTAATTGTTGTCTCCAACACACTGAAGTTAGCTACCCTTACACACTGAGAGTATGAAATAGCAACATAGTTGGAAGAAGAATATTCTTGATGATTTTTTTTTTGAGAATTGCATCTAGTTTTTCCTGCCCTTTTTTCCTTTTTATTTTTTCTTTTTATATATATATATATTTTAATTATAATAATGGACTGTAATTTTATATCTTCTCCTAAAAATTGGTCATAAATACCCAATAGCTAACGTTCTCCTGTGCACTAATGATGATGTATGGGACTTTTGTTTATGATAACTCATTTGTATCATTGAGGCAAGTGCCGCATGAGATGATTCTCAGACTTTTAAGCTGGCAATGCAAATAGGTAAATTAGCTCTTTTAAAAATTCATCCCTTCAAAAATTCATGGTATGGTATTTGCTGGTGCCTTTTTATAAACTCTTGAATTATAATAAGAAAATTGTAGTATGTCTGCTTGGTGCATCATACAAAGCAATCACATAGTCTGTCAAGAGGACAGGTGCTAACAACTGTTTTGTTTTTTCTTTAAGAGTGCAGTTACTTCTCAGTGAAAACCTGACCTTTGTTTTAAAGTTCTTATTGACAATATAGTGTTGTAGATGGTGGCAGAGGAGATTTGGCTGGCTTGCTGAAAGCAAGCAGGTAGACTCCAATTTCAAAACAGTAGTGCAAAGCACAAGATGGATATTCCTTCAACTCTTATTGGTGTTAAATACTAAGCTGCTATGCTTTCTCTGCCTCTAAGGTACTCAGACTCACAGGTAGTCAGGAATCAGTGCATAGCTGTCCTTCCAGAAAGGAGACTTTGGCCTGACCCACATGCAGCTGAACACCAGGGAGTCTGTGAGAAGCCTGTCATTCTGTTGATAACAAGAGATTTAAAACACATGGAGCTAACATGAGTTGGTGGTTTAAGAAGAGAAGTTTGGTTATTGCCAAAAATTATGGTAAAAAACCACAGTTATTGCAAATATGATCATCCCCAATTGCCCCACATCAGAGCTTCTCAATACTACCTCTAGGAAAAGCACTTTTCACAGAGGGCCTGGACAGACTGTACACGATATAATTACAGTGAATAACAAAAGCTCTAAATCCTTCTTCTGAAGAAAACCTACCCTGACAAAAACAGATGAATGGTTGTTATCTACTCTCCTTCCCTCTGACTCACAAATTCTGAATTCAAACATGATACCACTCACACCACTCTGGCCTTTCCTCAGCAGTTAGAGGCTTTTCATTTGACATAGAAAGCAAAAAATAATGAATTTATAGTGTCACTTACCTACAAATCTGCAATGAGAAACCACTTCTACTGTGTCAAATATAGTTCAGGGGGTTCTTTTAAAATTTCTCCCTTGATTTCCTCTGTTGTTTCCCCTGGGAATATGCATATCATTAGAGAAAAGTCTGGGAAAAGACAGAAGATATAATGAGTGGGAAGAGTTTGAAGAAAATTTTGACCAGTGCTGTGTGAAAAATACCAATGCCAACAAGGAGTGCCTAACTTCTTCATATAGCTCTGCTTCAGAATGACTCCTTGAAGAGTCATTCATCTAAAACTGAAATAAACACTTCAAGTTTCGATGCATTAAACAAGCCTGATGGGTTCTAACCCAGTTGTGAGGAGCATGTTTTATATCTGCCCATAAGAATAGGGATAGCATGGGTCAACAGCCTGGTTTTATGGATTGCAAGCCAGGCTGTGAATAAGCTTGAGACTGAAACCCCTTGGTCATGTAGACATAACCTTCCTCATATCACAGACTCACAGAAATATTCAGGTTTGAAAAGATCCTTGGGATCATCAATTCTAACTGATAACCCTAATATACAGGGCTCACCCCTAAACTGTACCCCCAAGCACCACATTCAAATGACCTTTAAACACATCCAGGGTTGGTGACTCAACCACCTCCCTGGACAGCCCATTCCAATGCCTGACCACTCTTATGGTGATTTTTTTTTTTCCTAATGTCCAGTCTAAACCTACTCAGTGACATATTGAGGTCATTCCCTCTTGTTGTATCATCAGTTCCCTGTGAGAAGAGACCAGCACCAACCTCTCCACAGCATCCTTTCAGGGATTTGTAGACAGCAATGAGATCTCCCCTTAGCCTTCTCTTTCTCGAACTGAACATCCCCAGCTCCTTCAGTTGCTCTTCATCAGATCTATTCTCCAGGCCGTTCACCAGCTTCGTGGACCTCCTTTGTTCTCTTCCAGCACCTTGGCATCTCCAAAACCAAACACAATATTCGAGGTGTGGCCACACCAGTGATGAGTGCAAGGGGACAATCACAGCATTTCTAATACAAGCCAGGATGTCATTGGTTTCTTGGCCACCTGGGCACACTGCTTGTTCATATTCAGTTGCCTGTTGATTGGAATCCCCAGGGCCCTTTCTGACAGACAGCTTTCCAGCAACACTTCCCCAAGGCTGTAGCCTTGCTTGAGTTTGCTGTGACTCAAGTGCAGGACCTGGCAGTTGGCCTTGTTGAAGCTCATCTCATTATCATTTGCCTATTGACCCAGTCTATCCAAGTCCCTCTGTAGAGCCTCCCTACTCTCGTGCAGATCAACACTCCCACCTAACTTGGTGTCATCTGCAAACTTACTGATGACACACTGTGACCATTTGAGGCTGTGCCTTTAAGAAAGGGACAGTGCTGGGACACCCTGGCTGAATATTTTGTAAATATCAATATTCTAAACTAATTTCATTGGTAGATTGGTAGAATGCAGCTTTACGTTTTAGTGCAGTTAGAATCTTGTTCAGTGTGTTCCTCTTTGCTCTCCCTTTCCAGCCTGTCTGCTTCTGGGCATCTAGCCAGAATGGCCATGGATAACAGATAAGCACTAATCCTGGAGGCCTACTAAAAGTTTTCTTTCTTATAACTGCCTTTTTCTCTCTCTAACCCTCTTTGGGAAAAAAGGGAGGTAGGGGGAGAGAAGGGGGTACAGGGGGGAACTCCCCTCTGTCCAGAGGAGGGGGTCTTGTTCCTGTATCTTTCTTTGCTGTATATTTCTGTATATATATTGTAAATACTGTATATATTCTGTATACATACTCTGCGTTTCCATATTGCTTGTAAACACAGCATTTCCTTTGCTATTCCAGCTGAGTTAGCTGTGGTTTTTTCATTCCTTCTTAGTGGGGGAGGGAAAGCTGGGCCTTCTCAAGCTGTGCCAGGGGAGGTTTAGACTCAAAGTGAGGAAAAAGTTCTTCACTGAGCGAGTCATTCGTCATTGGAATGTGCTGCCCAGGGAGGTGGTGGAGTCACCATCCCTAGAGGTGTTCAAGGGGAGATTGGACGTGGCACTTGGTGCCATGGTCTAGTCATGAGGTCTGTTGGGACAGGTTGGACTTGATGATCCCTGGGGTCTCTTCCAACCTTAGTTATACTGTGATACTGTGATACTGTGATTCTCTCTCAACCCACCTCACACACTAAAGAGGACAACTAAAGAGATATGGCCAAGAGTCATGAAGGTAAGGCTGAATGGTTTGTGAGTGAGGAAGACTGTCAGAACCTAACACCAAATGTCTCTCCAATAGTAACCACTGCCCCAATATGTCTCTACTCTCCCGGGTGACAGGAGGCACTGCTCAATTAGACAGCAATTGTCTTTGGTCTGAGGCCAAAATGCATCAGTCAGCCAATAAGAGAGCGTTACAAACACCATCCACTGGACTAACTGTAGGATATATATTTTCAAAGTTCATATTTATCGTTTGCAAACTCTGTCTTTCAGATAGCAAGTTCTAGTAGCACCAGAAGCTGTTGCATATTCCAGTCAAACACAAAATTAGAACAGGATTCTGTGCCTCAGAGACAAAGCAGAGCCATCTGCCAAATTTCTAAAATGCCTCACCTAGAGACCTGGTAATTTCTTTTGTAACACCAGCATAATATAGAGTTTGCCCACATAGAAGACCCTCCTCTTTTCTTAATAGATTTTACTGTAAATTCTAATTACTGGGAGACTATCTTTGTGCTCGGCTTTAAAAGTGGCAACTGGTCCAAAGTCTCCATAGAAGTCACAACATTTTTCCATTATTTATTAGTTCATTTTAGGTCACTGCAGAACTCTTAAAGGCAACTTCTTATTCTGTGTTACAAACGTTAAGAGTTAAGTAAGTACTCTCAAATAAGCACAATTTACAGTATGTCAGCTTAAAATAAGATCATAACACATTTCTAAATTGATAGAAATTGCATAGCACCAAATGAGAAATAAGGATTTTTATCCTCTCATTTATACATGCTTGTCTCTCTGTCTATAAACATATGTTTGCACATACTGTGTATTGATAGATTAACATATAAAATTACAACACTGCATTTGCAACATTGTACTTAAAGTTGTGTCTGCATTTTTACTTCAAGGGTTTAGATCTCAGCTATAAAAAAATATCTCTAGGTTGAATCTTGGCAAAGATTGAGAAGCTATGAATTATTATTTTCTTTTTAGAAAAAATAGGAGAAAATGTCAAGACAATAATCCCAATGTCTTCACAGTGTCAAAAGGATGTGTGAATTGATCCAGAATGCATGCTAGTTGGTAGATCAACTGGAGCCAAGAGAACAAATTTGCACTATTATAGACTTGGCTCGTTTTGCTGTGGGAGTGAAATTCTTCACCCCCTTACCACTAATGTGCTCTACATTCTTCCTCTATTTTTAAAAGAAAACATTATTTCCCTAAGCCATTTATGTAATCTGTAAATGTTCATGATTTACAACAGTTCTATTCTGAATTTTAGTGAAAAATAGCAGAACCAAATCAGAAAATTATAAGATCACCCTGAGATCTCACTGTAAGATTTGGCTGATGACATAGAAGCAGAGAAGACTGACTGCTAACAGTTCTGATGGAATAGAAAACTCACACCAGCCAATGACTGGACCTGATTTCAGAGAGACTTTATTAAAGCTGTGGCAGAAAGGGAGATACAAGACATTGTATGAAACATTTCCCACGAGTGGGCCCATTTCTCCCATTTTGTCCTGCATACCTGTAACTGATGCCATTATGGCAAAGAAATGGGATGCATCCTTTAATGTATCTATCCAAACTGCAACAGTCAATGAAGTAAAACGATTTTCTAACTTGTATACAAGCATTTCTTCCATCAGAGCTTAATTAGTATGGAATGGTGGATAAAAAAGTTGATCATCATCATAAGGAGTAAAATTGAAATTTATTCTGAAGAGTGCAGAGAAAAACTGTTAAGGATTAAGTAGGAATTTTCTGTCTCACAGGAATACTGTGTGCCAAAATATGTCACCCTTTGACAGAGCTTCTGCAAGCAGCCTGTCTGGGCTGCAATAACTGCACTTCAAGGTAAAAAAAAAAAAACCAACCCAAACATTATGTGTAGCCTATGGCATAAATTGTAGCTCCATGAATGTCTAAGGTGGGGAAGCACTTTGCAGAAGGATGTGAGATAACTATGTGCATTCTTCATCAGCCCTCAGTGCCTGAAAAGGGGCTGGGGATCAGTATTCATCATTTTATAGCCCTCTGTAGTGAAGAGGGCATTATGGCTGTCCAGATGTTCAACTTTCACCTATGTCAATGGATAGACAGCTATGAGCAGCAATAGCTAAAGCTGTTCCACATGCACTGCTTGAGTTGGAGACTCAGATTTTCTCATGGTAGATCCCTCTGTGGTCTGCATTGCCTAGAGAAGACCAGAATGCACATTCTTATTAAGTGAATATCGCTGTGCAACCCATGTCACCTCCTGGCTGTCATTATATAACCTGCATTGCCTTTCATAAATAAATACAACTTTCTGGTTTGCCTGCTTTCATAGAATCATAGAATCAATAAGGTTGGGAAAGACCTCAAGGATCATCAAGTCCAACCTGTCACCCAAAACCTCATGACCACTAAACTATGGTATCAAGTACCATATCCAATCCCCTCTTGAACACCTCCAGGGATGATGACTCCACCACCTCCTTGGGCAGCACATTCCAATGGCTAACAACTCTCTCTCTGAAGTTCTCCTCACCTCCAGCCTAAATGTCCCCTGGTGCAGCTTAAAACTGTGTCCTCTTGTTCTGGTGCTGGTTGCCTGGGAGAAGAGACCAACTCCCACCTGCCTACAACCTCCCTTCAGGATGTTGTAGAAGGCAATAAGATCTTCCCTGAGCCTCCTCTTCTCCAGGCTAAACAATCCCAGCTCCCTCAGCCTCTCCTCATAGGCCTTGTGCTCCAAACCCCTCACCAGCCTAGTTTCTCTTCTCTGGACACATTCCAGCAACTCAACATCCTTCCTAAACTGAGGGGCCCAGAACTGGTCACAGTACTCAAGGTGTGGCCTAATCAGATCTGAGTACCGGGGCACAATAACTTCCCTGCTCCTGCTGGCCACACTGCTCCTGATCCAGGCCAGGATGCCATTGGCCTTCTTGGCCACCTGGGCACACTGATGGCTCATGTTCAGCCAGCTATCAACGAGTACCCCCAGGTCCCTTTCTGTTTGGCTGCTCTCCAGCCACTCTGACCCTAGCCTGTAGCACTGCATGGGGTTGTTGTGGCCAAAGTGCAGCACCCAGCACTTGGACTTGTTGAATGCCATCATGTTGGACTCTGCCCATCTGTCCAGCAACTGAGAGAATTAGTGCTAGGAGTGGACTGTAGGAAAGATTAGTAAAATACGTCTCATAATTAAGAATATGACAAGTTCTTCTATATTAGCCCAGAGTACTGTGTCTAGTTCTGGGCCCCTCAGTTTAGGAAGGATATTGACTTGCTGGAGCCTGTCCAGAAAAGGGCAACAAGGTTAGTGAGGGGCTTGGAGCACAAGCCCTATGAGGAGAGATTGAGGGAGCTGGGGTTGCTTAGTCTGGAGAGGAGGAGACTCAGGGGTGACCTTATTGCTCTCTACAACTACCTGAAGGGGGGTTGTAGTGAGGCAGAGGTTGGTCTCTTCTCCCAGGCAACCAGTACCAGAACAAGAGGACACAGTCTCAGGCTGCATCAGGGGAGGTTTAGGCTGGAGGTTAGGAGGAAGTTTTACACAGAGAGAGTGATTGCCCATTGGAATGGGCTGCATGAGGAGGTGGTGGGGTTGCCATCGCAGGGGGTGTTCAGGGCGAGGCTTGACAGGATGCTTGGTTGTATGGTTTAGTTGATTGGGTAGTGTTGAATGATAGGTTGGACACGATGATCTCGAAGGTCTCTTCCAACCTGGTTAATTCTGTTCTATTCTATTCTAACAAAATTTTTTATTTAAATAAATAATGTTTCAATGTCTTCCATAAAACATTTCATTTATAATTTAACACCAAACCCTCAAATAAATCTGTGTCTAATGTAATTTAAGTAAACAGAGGACTCTGATGCTCTAGTCAATGAAAGTGAAACTATCAAATCATGCTTTCATTATTAAAAGTAATTTTTAATTCATTTTCATTTTTGCTGTCAAGGAATGGACTATGGTGTTATGTATATGGGGTGGCACACTGCGAAGAGAGTAAACTCATTCATCCCAAGAGGTAGAACAGTTATGTTCAATGGTATTTTTGTTTTCTTATACCTACCTAAAAGTGTAGGCAATCTCAGGACATGAGCTATTTCACAGACTTCTCTTTTATTCCCTCACTATATGGTTGCCATTGCAATTTTTCTGTGCAAATGATATCAGTTATTTCCATAGAAGAGACGTACCAGAAGTGCACAATTTCAGAAGAGAACTGACAGTGTATCTTCAGTCCTGTGCTGACCATCAGTAATCAGTGAGACTACTACAATTTCACTGATTTTTAGCTCCAAATACTTTAAAATTGGAAATTCCATTACTGAAGCTTGATCTACATATTTAAAAGATGAAATCAGTGCAGAGTGCTATTAACTTCAGCACAATACTGTGTTCTGACCCAAAATGTTCATTCAACTGCATCTGTTTGCAAGACCAAGGCCTTTAATAGACTGCATAAAGGAGTAGAAGCAGAACCAGTGAAATGCATGTCTAATGTGAAATAAAGCATGCTTTTAAGAATGGTCATCATGATTATGTGGCAATTTTGGAAAGAAGGATCCTTTTCTTATTGTAGTGACAAAACAATTTTAAACTCTCAGAGGTGGAATTACATATATATATATAAACACACACACATATACATATACACATGTATATATATGCATATACATTTTATATACATATGTGTGTGTATATATATCCCTGGTATTTTATCCTCAGTGATCATAATATCTTTCTGTGTCATTGTGCAACAGTACCTCGAACAGCTGAGTGGTCCCATGACATAATTCTGGAACACTAGTTCACTGAAATAATGCCCCATAAATTTAGGTCATTGGTATCGTTTCCTGTGTATAACACTTGAGTTTTCCCTGGAGCTCTGATCCGTGAAACGACCCAGTCTAATCATATGTAGCTTTGAGATCAGAGCACATGGAGTAGGTGGCATGCAGTCAGATGCTCAGGAGATAGAAATATTTTTTGTGCCAGCAGACTCAGAAAATACACACACTTTTTCCTGCCCTCTCAAGCAAAAACATATTTTGCCCTGCAGACTACAGAACATTACATATAGTGTTTTAAGTTTCTTGTATCTCATTATTTAGAAGGATTGCTTTCTCTCTCATTAGCCTAAGATAGCTGATTATGATACTACTCAAAATAGTAACTCTCTACAAGTAAAAGGCAGAAAAGCAGTTCACAAAGAAAATGCAGCAAACCTCCACTTAGCACTCTTTTCTTACATTTTTTTTCCCTGAAAAATGGGAAAAATAGGTGAATACATTAGTGCATAAAAGGAGTCAAACTCACCAGTGTTTATAAGTTACAAATTAGACTGTGCTCCTTTTTGGCTCTGCCTTTTTTTTTTTTAAAAAAAAAACTCTTATTTTATTTTTCTTTTCATTTATTCTACATTGTAACTCAAAAAATGTTGATAAAAATTTCTCCACAAAAATGTATCTTTAGATTTGTCACTTAAGTATGCTCAGTAAACTTTATCCATGTAGCCCTGTGCTGGAAAGGTATCATTTGTTCTAGATTAATGCTGGTTGACTCCATAAATCATTCTCAGACAATTCCCTACTATATCTTCTCACCAGGACAGACTCATCTGCAAGTGATTGACAAGGACTCAGCACTCATTTGGTTGTTTCTGTTTTATTTAAATACATTCATTATTGCTCGCACACCGCATGATGTGTATTTAAAATAGATGATACATGGCTAATCCTATCTGTTCAATACAATTGTAAATTATTATGTGCAAACTTTGCTCAATTAATAGTTGCATAATATGGTCATTGTGCCTTTTTGGATAACTATGTAAAGATAGTTCGAAGTCCACCTCATTAAAAAAGAATGTGTGTTTCAGCATGGTAAAGGCAGGGCTAAAGGCAGGTGAGAGCACAGTTTGTAATGGAATAGCTTGTCCTATCATCTCACTGCAACCCTGTTATAGTAATCTGTTAATCAGTCAATCAATCAGTCAATTATTTAAGAATCACCCAAAGAACACATCACTAAACCCAAGTTCTTAATCTCTTTGCAACCATTTAAAGAACCATTATGACCTTGTAGTTAGATTCAGTTATACAAAATATAGATACTTTATTTTGCATACAAAGAGCAAAGGCAGGAATTTAATAATGCTATTTATAAAACAAAACAGCTCTAATGTTAAGTGAATAGCTTTCGGCCGTGGTTCAGCCAGGTAATGAAACATGTGCCTGGATTTAAGTGAGTGAATCACTCTATCAATTTAAAAGCATTCTGCAAGTGCCTACAGTTCAGTGTGCACTTCTGTTGTCTGATGGATCAAGGTCTCCATCAGTTATGAGAATACACAGGTAGATGTTTGTCAGGTGGATTTCAGGACTTTATGTATATAAGGACTCTGTGACTGAAAATCATGAAAAATAGAGGTAAGTCAGGAAAAAAGCAGATGTCAAAAGCAGTGTGGTATGATGGTTCTGTCTTGCTGTGGTACAAATCCTTTGGAAGCAACTGTGGTGCTGCTCTACATCTGTATTTCAGCCTGCTGATTGGCCGGTGACCTGGGAGGTGGATTTGCTTCACCTTGTGATTTGGCTTCCACTGAGCTGTCTAATAGATCTTCAATGGCACCTTCCTTTTGGCATCTTCTTTCTAAAAGTTTACTTGACTGTGGAAGCACAAATCACCATATCAGCACAACCCAGGGGAGCAGCACAAGAGCTATATGTGCAGTTTGATCTAAAGTTGCTCCAGCTTCTCAACAAAATAGAAATAGAAACAGAAATAGAAATAGAAGGAAATAGCTGCCCATCACTGCCTGTTCCGTGCAAAATTGCAAGTTAAAATACATAGACATGGCTTCATCCAAATTGATACAATAATACACGTTTTAGACACTACAGGGGGAAGAGTGGCAGATATAATACAGAGGATCCTTGTGCAAGCCTGTTTTGCAAAATAATTGATATTAATCTTACTGAGAATTAAAGAACATGTGTAGTTTATTTATGTGCAGGTAAAACTGCCCAGAACCTCTGATACAGTTCAGATCAGTTTGGAACCTAATGGCCAAGACGCATTGCAACGGAAGAAGATGGCGAAGCTCATATGAACTTCTCCAGAGGCAGAAAGATGCCTATAAGGGCTTAGGATTTAACCCAATCACAAGCAAAGAGAAGGCAATGGAGCATGCAGACTTTGCTAGTGAGTAAGTAAACAAAAGGAGGCCTCTGGAGCAAAATGTGTTTTAATTTGATATTTGCAGGAAAAAGAGGGATAAGGGATTTAAATAGTTTATAAGTGTTAAAGCAGAGGATGAAGAAAGCTAGCAGACAAAAATTTCAGAGATATTTGAGGTCTGGATGAAGCAGGTGGGAGAAAGTTGGGGGGGTTGTAGCAAAAGATAAGGGATAGCTGAAGGCAAGATCACAAGCAGTTCTGGATTGTGTAGTGCATGGGATACAGGACTGAGTAATCCATTTGTGGCACAAGATACCCTTGAAAGAATTTAAAGGTTGTAGACTACTAAAATGTATAAATAAGGGACTTCTAACCAATGTTTCCATTGCTCTGTTAACTGGTCTCAGACTCCTCTGTCTTTCAGAATGCAAGAATGCTAAATAGTTAATGCTCTGAATAAAACATCTCTCCAGTCCATTTGTGATCAGTATGCACTGAAATGTGCCTGTTCAGACAATGCCTCTGACCTGAAGGAACACACAGTGCATTTATTAGCACTCTGTGCTACTGTCTAGGGCAGAAAGAGTTCAGCTACTTTCAGTTTAGGCAACATCGTGTTTCTTCTCTTCATTGTCTGACCTCAACCACTACTATAACAAGATTTCCAGTTTTCCACCCTGTGTTAGTATGGTTCTCCTTGGAAAAAAAGCAAATAACTATAGAATTGCAGAAATATGACAAATACTAAGTAGACCACAAAAATTGAAAGCAACTTTGATGGGTTTTGTGGGTACCAGCATATTCCTTATTGCACCAAGGCACCCTGAGGGAGCAATACTGGTCTCTCGTGTTAGAGGAAGTTAAAGCAAAAGGAGCTCAGTTTTGCTGAACAGCATAAACCAGCACAACAGTAGTGTTTACAAAGAACTTCAGATGCTTTACAATAAATCTGGATGTGCTTAAAATTCCCATAAGGGTTTTAAAAAAAATCAGAATGTGTTTTCTCAAGTAACTATTTAAAGCATATTAGAGTTTATTTAATTGCATTGGGATTTTACAAAGCATATCAGGGCAAAACAGTAGAGTATAGGCCCCAATATGCTAATTAATAGCTAGCTAGACCCCTGAAATAAACCTGCTACACTTCATTAATCAGACAGTAATTGAATTGGCACAGTACTTCTGTGCAAACTATATGTAGATTGAAGTACCAGTCCTGCCAATGGAGGGGCTAAGTTTCTCCACACAAGTGGGGTTTTGGACAATGCATTAACATTTTTCCAGTGGGCAGCTGGCCTTTATAATTCATAGTTTTCTACATAGAGAAATCTCATATTATTAAATTCAGTGAAATATTGTTCATGCTGAGACTGTTTTTTAGGTATTTCTCAATGACCACAAGTTCAGCTCAATGGAAAACAACAAATCAGAACGGATACAGTTTGCTTTCTCTTCTAAAGACATCTGCCAATTAATGTTATTATAAAATAATAGTGTTGAACAGATGTTTCATTTGCAAGATTTATTTTTTGACTATATGAAAGCTAACTACCTGGGGAGTTAACTGGCAAATAGTGACTACCTTTCTTACAGAAAATTAAACAAGAAATTTTCTGGCAGAACTGATGGAAATGTAATTTTGGATATTCATTGTCCCTAGTCAGATCTGATGAAAAACTGACCAAAAGGAAATGGGACACACACACCACACACACCTCCCCACCCCCATCCTTCATCCCCCACCCACCCCCAACTCCTTACTTGGAATTTATAACATTTTTCTTATGAAATAACTACTTAGCATTCTTTCAACTTTTGTAAAGAAGCTACATATTTGTGGTATGACTTTGGGCAAGCCACTTTCCTCCAAGGTGCTTTTCAGGGTCTCTGGCACATATTCAAAGCTAAATACCATCTGTATCAGTTCCTGTTTCAATCAGTGTGAGTCAGGCAGTCCAGGATTTCTGAAAATTTGGAGATCTTAATCTGTGGATCCCTGATATGAACTTCTGCCATTGATTGGCCATCTTCCCTGCCATAGATTTCTGTGGACTGTCTGCAAACTTCAAGCCAAATATCCATTTGACCATATTCCTGAACTAGAGCCTGAGTAACTGGCAGTTTTGCAGTTTTCAGTATCTTCTGCTAGATATTGTTTTAAGGACGTTACTATGTATGACAGAACCATTGAATGTTCTGGGTTGGAAAAGAACTTTATAAGTCATCTACTGCAACCCCCTGCAGTGAGCAGGGAACATCTTTACCTAGATCAGCTTATTCAGAGCCCCATCTAACCTACATACACACACACACACACACACACACACACATGCATCTTAGTTATATTATACATGTTTTATTAACTCTTGGAGGGTGCAGCCATTTTTATTGGGAGTAAAAAAGACTTTGTGATTGTAAGCAAGCACATGAAGTTTCAGCTGTAAAGTAAGACTTAGTGATAAGCAGTGAAAATCACCCTGGATAACGAAAACTCTTGAATATTCTTAACTGACTTGCAATGCACACCAGCCATAATGTGTGCTTGCATGTGATTGATGCACAAATACACATTGTGTGTATTTCAGAGTGCCAAACACTAAATTCCTACAGTAAGATGCAAGAAATAAGCAGCAGAGGAGGATGGAAGAATTTTTTAACATATAACTGTATTATTATATGCCTGTCAAGGCAACATTAACAAATTGACATTATGTTAGAGGGGAGAAACAGCTGTGATAGTCACATCATTTATCAGAGGAAGATACAGTTCTTTGATCTAAGAAAAACAAAGGAAATTACCTAGTGTTTTTTCAACAAACAGTTTAAACCGATTAGAGATTTTGAACTTCCATGCCTGTTGAGGGAAACACTATCCTTAGAGTTGGCTCATTAACAAAAACTAGTGTAACACTTTGGGGAATAAATTCTCCAGCTATCTTATTTCTTCTAATCATTGTCCCCTTTCACTGGAGAATTTCCCATTATTCAGCAACATATGGACCAAACATTTCTTCAGTAATCATGTCTGAACAAAGTAATCATTCCCTCATTAAGCAATTATTCCTCAGAATCAAATGAAACAGACATATTTGCTAAGACAATTTCCTTTAATAAACCCTATGGAACCATACCTTGCATCCACCCCATTCAAATAGTTTAATTCAAAGATTCCAGTGCAGATGACAAAGAAGGATTCTTGTTTTACACAGACAATAAGTGATCTCAAGAGCAAGGTTAGGGATGGAATTAATACCAGATTAATGAAAAATGCAGTGTTAAAAGAACACTAATTACTGGATGAAAATTTAACCTTTTGTATTCCATGCTATCCTTTTTCTGTGTGCTTAGAGCTCAGAGTACAATTTCATTTATTTTAAAGGAGCTTGAAGTGGTGAAATGGCAGTGTCTGAAAAGCCCAACAATACTCAAACACTTATGCATCCACAATGGGAAAATATGTTTCTGTGTTGGATGAGAACATCTACTGTCATAATATATGGCAGTTCAGAAAACACCCAGATGAACTACCTGGTGAGCCTTAAAAATCTTCTGGCTATGTGGATATCTAAGTAGCTGATAGAGAAAAACCTGATTTTGAAAGCTCAAAGTAAAATTTATTAAGCAGGTATGTGTTTACTTGTTGTACACAGTAGTTTCATTACCTCTTTCGCAGGTACAATTCACTTCTCTCTGTGATAGCTTAGAAACTTGATTATAAACCCAGAAAACTAACAATGTAATGTTATCCTAGCTTCTTTCTATTTAATCCCGTAACAGATAGCTACAAAATGAACAATGAACTCTCTCTTTAAGATATATCCAGGGTTTCAGCATTCTTCAATTCCTTTGTTTCTTCTTGCTGTGTTCAGAGAAGAATATAAACTGAGAGCATGTTATAGGGACAGTCACCTGGAAAACCAAGTTATTCAGCTTTCATTTAGTTAAAACTCCCAGGAGCTGAAAGTTGTGATGTATTTCACAATGCATTTTCAAAATTTTAAGCTCTAATTAGGTAGCTTGGTGATTGCCCCAACCCAGCTACCCAAGAATAAACTAGCTCACTGCACAGCTCATCCAGTAGCAGCTCATCTGAGATAACATAAAAGTCAACACGTGCTGCAAAATATGAGTTAGCAGCTGGGGGAAGTCCTGCTAGCCTGTGCTCACTCTTGTGAAACTATCCATCTCTGTTTTAAGAGTCCTGAAATATGTTGCCTCTACATATTAATTCATTTGCTGAAGTAAAACTTTTTTGGATTGTGTTGCAGATTATGTATGCAGATGATATTAATTACAAAAGAGAAGTGTGTTGATTGTAATTAACCCATGATTATGTCCTTATTCAAACTAAAAATTAGCTTGCAGTTGGGACAAATATGCCAAAAATATCTTCAAAATTGTAATTAATACACTCAAATCGTCTGTGTTCTTATTCCTATTATCCTTCTGGCAGTGTAAGGGTGCTATTTTCAAAGTTCATACTCTAACTTCTCTGTCTATATGTCAGAAGTTTCAACCAGTTAGTCATTCATAAGTGCAAGTGAGACTGTGAGATCTCCACGAGCTAGCGGTGATAGCTATCACTGTATAATGAAACATTTCATAAAAAGTTTTATTCTTTGCCCCTTGTGTTGAGGGTCTGGACACTTGAGACAGGGGTCTGGTTTCCAGTCTGTAATTTTCAACTATTAGCATCAAATCATAAGCCAGCTGATTCACAGCTCTTATGCCCAAGGGATTCCAAGAGGAAGGCACTATAGGTGAACATCCTACATGTAGTATTTTAAAACAGTACTCACTTTCATTTCTAGGTTTGCTGCATTTTTTCATGATATATTGAGCATTTAAGCACATGCTGAATTTTGACAACATTAACTTGGTCAGGCCCTGAGACAGCACTGACTTTGTTCTGTTTCTTTTTAGTGACTGGTAAGGTTGTCTTTTGAGTTTCTTTCTGTTTTTTGTTTTTTTTTTGTTTTGGAGCAGGAGTAGGAGCGTAGTGTTTGCAGCACAAACCTGGGAAGTGAGCAGGAGCATGGTAGCAGGCTTGCAGGGTGAAAAGCAATGCCAGGCAAAGTCTCTGACTTGGCCCCAGAAGTGATATGTTTGGAGAGGAAAGACAATATAACCCTCTTGTAGCAAGGCTTATTAGCTTAAGTGGTTTGCCAAGTAAATGCACTATTGCTGCTTTTTGGAGCTAGCTCAGTTAGATACAATTTTTGGAGGCCTCTCCTGTTAATTAAGCATATTTCACTACCTGTTTTGAACATGCCATTGGTTTATCTTCTGTTTCTAATTAATGAAGAACCTTGACCATAGCTATGCATCATTTCATCAAAATTTTATCTTTTGTCCAATAAGTGGAAACATTACAGAAATTAAATAGAATAATGCACAGGAATTTATCAGCAATTTTTAAGTGATCAAAGTCATCTCTGTGTTCCTCTAAGGAAGTCAGAATGCAGCTTCTAAACTAGTCCAATTACCTAATGAGAATTCAGAATAGGATGTTTTAAGGAAAAACTTATTTCAGTTTGTTTCAGACAATTGGTCTATGGCAATAGTGTAACAACCTGTGCAGAAGCTTCTGCTAGTGACTTCTCATGGCTACAAACAGTATATTGCTGACAATTTTCCAAACAGATTTTGAATGTTCCAGAGATCAGCAGAGTTCAACTGCATAATCTACTGTTTGATGACCATATACTGTAAGGTGTCTCAGCCTGGATTATACTGACTAACAGGCTAGTACCCAAGTCCACAAATGGTGGACCAATTTTCATCATAAACAGGAAGTCATCTGAAGGTCTATGCTGAGGAAGTCCAGCCTACTCACTTTTGTAGAGCTATCTCCTTATCAGGACATCACAGAAAATTATGGCTTAGACAACTTGGAAAAAAAAAGCAAACCCCACACTGACTAAAATGAAGCCTGAAATCTCAGATTACTTATCACTTTACCAAAGGGCCAACATGTTCCAGAGGTGGAGAAACACTCTGAGGGTGAGATAAGAGGGAAAGCCAGCCCTTGCTGCTGTTCCGGGGTTCGGGGGAACATGCTGCATGTCTGTCATACAGAATCACTCCCTGTTTCCAATGTTCACCCTAAGGGAAGGATCTTAATTTAATATTTAATTTTAAAGACAGGCTGTAATCTCTGTTATTTTCTCCTTTCGTATCAGCTGCAGGTACACATAGGTCTTGGCACCAAACCCTGTGTGCTTCTCACTTTTAACTTGCCCATATATCTGGGTTTTGTCAAGTAATTTTAGAATTAGCCCTTGTTAAACAGCAATACAGGTTTCTTCAAAGATTTACTTTGATTTAAGTACATAAGAAACAAATCCAAGCCAGCAAGAACTTCATCAGTACTTGGACAGTCAGCCGCTCACCCCATCCTGATGACAAAGGCTGCCAGCTAGTCAAGGCAGCATGTAATGACATAGATCTCCTAGCTTCCTCCACCTCAGTTTGTGCCCACTCATATTAGACTAGAGCTGCAGTGAATGTAGGCAACTAGGTTTGCTCTAAAATGAGGAGCTATGAAATACTGGCTGATATGTGGCCTTGTTTTTAGTGTGGTATGGGCAAATGGACATACTTGTTTTCTGTGCCTTTGCTATTGGCACTCCTTTTATACAGCATAGAGAAGTTCTTATATAACTGGAAGAAAAATACAGGAGTCAGATGCATTCTTTCATCATCTGTGAGTGCTATCCTGGAGAAACAATATACTTGTTACCAGAAAGATTCTTTTGCTGGTGGCCCTTTTTCTTGGACAGGCTAATTTATCAAAACAGCATCCATAGCAATTCTTCACACTGTTCCTTCCTATAAGCACTTTCAGTATAGTTTGCCTCTACTTTATTGATTTGAAAAGCCTTTAAATATTTGACCTAGTAAGAAGAAACACTATCCTCTGACTGACATCCTGCCATGAAAGTTTGTCTAGGACATTTTTGTTTAAAGAACAGACAGAAGCCCATCATATAAATGGATAACCTTTTCACCACATTGTATAGCAATTTTGAACATAAAATATTTTTTTTTCTTTTTTTTTTTTCCTGGAAAGTGTACAAGTGATGACAGAGTATGATTAACAACAAATTGAAATATCTGAAATTTCCAGGAGAAATAAAATAAAGTAACTTTTGTGAAAATAATTCTTTTTGGTCAGTCAGAATATTTAGATTTGTTTCCACCGTGTGACTGGTTTGGGTAACGTATGAAAAATGTATTTCTACATGAGAAGTCATTTTAAAGGTTATGTGGCAGTTTAGGCTGGGTGCCTCCTGTTGCTGCCACACAAGATACACCTCTGGTGTCCCAAGGGTCCAGCCCAGTAGGTGGATGCAGGAAATAGTGTATTTCGTACTCATAACATCCTGCACCCTATAAATCTATCTGCAAAGTCATTCACTTCCTCTTTCTTCCCTCTCTGCTCCCGCGAGAGAGATGCTCCCTATCGGGTAATGGTGGGGACTTATCTCTTGGCCGCTTAGGTCTGGCTAGGCCTAATGCCAGGAGGAGAAGGGGGAGGGGCAGTCTCCGACCTGGCCAGCTGAGACTAGACTAGCAGTGTGTGTGTGTGTGTGTGTGATCGGGAGAAGGAAGAAAGAAAGAGCCCTGGGGGATGGGGAGGGGTTGGGTATACCCTCAGGTGGGAGAAGGGAAGTGCTGGGAGGCTTTTGGGTGTGCTGTAAGGGGACTCTGCATGCTTTGGATTTCTTTTGTCACTGTGCTTGCTGCTTCTGTAAAGCACTGCTTTTCCATTTAAACTTTCCAGCACTTCTGCAATCCATTTGTGTGAGCGTTGTTCTTTTGCCCCTTTCAGGGGAAAGACAGGATCTACCTAGCCTCAAACCAGGACAGTTTAGAAAAACGGAACTGCCTGAAAGTACTTAATTAGAATATTTCAACAAGCATTATGCTAGAAAATATGTTTCCAAATCTTTTGATTTTATATTTGTATGCCGTCTCATATTAGCTGTGACAGATGTGGTCAGGTCTTTGTGTGATTCGTTTGGACTGAGTTTTATATTCACTATCCTTGAATGCCCTCAGACAGTACATTTTGTACCAGTTCAAGGGAATTGCATTTCAATCACTAGAAGGTTCATAGAAAGTGAATATTCATCTTCCCCCCTCCCTTTTTTTTTTTTTGCAATACTCATTCAACTCTATAAAATATTCACTGTTCATAAATAAATCAGCACACCTTACAGCTAAAAATACATTAACTGAGTTTAGTTTTCTGTCACTTGGGCTAATTTTAGAGCTGTGTGAAAACAATTAAAATATTTTCACAAAAAATTGGCTTGTAGATTTCCATTTTGTTACTGGCAATGCTTCACCTGGAGAACACATTTTTTTTCTGCTCACTGTTTACAGGCTCAAAGCTTCTAAAAACAAATTAGTATTATTCAATGGAAACAAGCAAGATAGCACTTTTTCTGCCTTTCTGAGGAGTACTTAAAAGGAATAAAATAGAGTTGGAAGCAACCGTGTTAAGTTTCTAGGACCCCTCTCCTCTCCTTGTTCAAATTCCTCTTCCTGAGGCCAACCCAATGAATACAGCTCTGAAGCCCTGACCTAGGTGTCAAAACAAAGTGTTTTTCCATAGAATCCCATATGGCAGTAATATGTCACTGGAAGCAAGATTTTAATCATTAGCAGTCAATGGAAATATTTTGCTTAAGTCAATCCACCCAAACAATAAAAAGAAAATGTAGAAATAAGTACTACAAGGTTTCAGTGACAGGCTGATTTTAGAGTTTTGTGAAAATTATGTCAAAGAAAAGCACACAAAAAAAATCCCATGATTTTGGTCACAAGAAAAAAAGATTCATCTCCATCTAGCATTAGCAGAAGGACTGATGGAAAAAAGAAGACAAGACACTTCCCAGTGCACACATGGCACTACATATGCAAAACTTTAGGACTGCTCTGCCATTGGATTCCCAGGGAGTACTGAAGTACATCTGATCCTAACAAGCTATGGAATCCCAAAGTCCTACGAGTCAGTATGATGACTCATTAAATGTGCTACCAAAAATTGTTACATTCACACAGGAGTCTTCTTTTACAGAACTTCTAACTTGCTTCTCCACCGTCGCACGTCTCACTGCTCACAGCTGAAGTGTTACACTATCTAACTTGCAGGCTTACACAGTCAATCCCTGCACTTAAAATGCCAGAAGGAAAACATATTCTGTACCCCATAAATCATATACACTGGTGCTGGCCAAAATGATCTCTCCTTTTTTGTGAATCCACAAGTATGACCGGTTTTTCTATTTACATATTACTTCTCTTATCAACAAAACTATGATAGAAACAATATACATCAAACCTGTAGACAGCATCCTCAAGTTATATATAAGTTATGGGATGAATAGATTAGGGTATAGAAAGTCTACTCTGAAGACCACGTAACAAGCTTTCAGCCAAACTGATGAAAACAAAGAATTAAAAACATCAAAATATGAAAACATTTTGATACTTCTCTAAGCTATTTGAAGTAGCTCTGGGAAATAATGGAATAAATCTTTCCTAGCCACATTAATGGGTTAACTGGCTCTACTGAGGGTGAAGGAACCTAGCAATTTTTTACCAGCTGAGAGTCTGTGCCAAAGTTATTAGGTTTTGTTTGTTTGTTTGTTTTTAATTCTGGCATTATTCTGTTTTCCTTTGGTATTTGTCTATTCTTGGCAAATGTCCCCCATTCCTTTTATGGTCAATAAAACTGAAAACATTTAATTCTTCCAAAGTGTCTACCTCTCAATAAATTATTCTTCTATTCTCTCTAAGGTGCTGCCATCTCCTTCACTAACCTCACATTCCTTAGAAACTTGAAAAATGCATTAAGTTTTCTGTGATCCTCACTTAATTTTCACCTTTGCTTTCCTCATAATTTTTGGTGAAATTTATTCCATAATACGTCCAGATCTCTCTCTCTTTATAGGGATGTTTTATATCACACACATGCCTGTATCTCAGCCCTTAATTATTTTTCACATCTTTATTTACCCACATTGACCTTTTTTCTTTCTAGTATATATATTGCTGGACAGGACATGTACCCCTTGGCTATACACTAATTTATCATTGCACATTTTCCATTTTGCTTCTGTGGCCTTTGTACAAAATTCTATTACTTTACTTCATTGGATTTCACCCAAATCTTACCATATGTTTTCAAATTTCTTAGTCTGAATTTCAGCATCTTATCACTGAGCATTTAGCTCTAACTTTATTAGTAATTAGAAAATCTGGGTTTCAAATATGTAACTAGTTACACATATTCAGATGCACACAAGTTTTCTTTGCAAGGGTCCATACTGTGTGGCAGACTGGGAGCCCTGTCAACAGAGCTGTGCACCTATTCATATATAGCTGGAGAACTGAGGTCCTACTACATTCTGTTGTGTGGTGTGGTTTTTTTTTTCTTTCTAAGTTATCCCTGGGTATATTCTGGAATTTGATCGACACATAGGACTTATTCATAGATAAATATTATGTTTAATTAATTTAGCTTCCTATTAATTTCAGGGAAATAGCATTTTTTATTAGTTGCCTCCTTTTACGTTTATGAAATATGCCTACTGTCCCCTCAAATATAGTCAATCATTTTATGTCTCTGGATTTCTGTTTAAGTTGTAGAGTCAAATAGTGAGCAGTCATGAGCTGGCTGGCACCATTTCTGTGTTGCTGTTGGATGGCTGTGGCCCTTGTGATTGAGCTTCCTTGTATAAGCACTCTGCAGTGACTGATTTTAAAGGTGTTTTTCCACAAACAGTGGTCTGGTAAGATAAAATCAGACTCACAGAGTCCAAGCACAAAGTCAAACAACTTTACTATGAAAATACAAATTAATAACCACTGAAAATTAATTGTAGCAAGAGTTTTAAATTATTATCAACAGTGATCAAGAAATCAACAATTTATGGCAGCACTTGTTGAAAAAAAAATGATTTTCCAGGTCTATTAAAAATGAACATATTATGCCCGTGTGCTCTATACATATTATGCCAGTTAAGGGAAAGCTTGAAGTGTTTGAAAGACAGGTGCTATCATTTCCTGGGGTAAAAAAGTCCTGAGTAGCAGCTATCTGCTGGCTACTAATGAAGAAACAGGCCAGCTGGTCTGTGAGCTGAAGCACTCCTTACCTGGCAGAAAACTTTCTTTGGGACAGATTGTGTGTTACTATTGCCCACAGCTGAGAAAAAATATCTACTGAAAGTCAGGTAAACAATTCTGAAAATCAGCCTTAAGATGACTCAAAGTGGGCATTCAGAATGCAAGGTACATGGATTCAGAATTTGTTCTCTATCACTTAGCTAACATATATTCCCAGTCCCAAAACTCAATACACTTATCTTTGGTAGCCTTCATCTTTGCCATCTCTTTCCCGCAGTCTTAATTTCTCAACTCTTTCAACCTGTTGCTTCATCTCAGCTCAGCTCAGCAGCATGCTGCTGCAATCTCTGACATGACAGGAAAACTTCTGTAAGTGAGGCTCCACAGGGCATTTTCATGCAGAGAAGTAACACTAGATTAAATTGTATGTGTAAAAGCTAGCAGAACTCTGGAAGAATTCAACAGCAGTAGGGCTTGTGCAGAGGCAGAGGAAGTTGCAACACCCGTGTATGATGTGACACTTACAGAGGCTTTGGCAGGACTCTGCTCTGTGTTTCTGCTGTACAGATACAAATGCACAGCACATGCTTCTCTCCAGAGCTCTAAGCCACTGCCTTGCTGCAATGGATGAAGACAGTTATTGGGCAGAAGGGATCACTTCACAACACTTACTCATAAATTACAAGAAGACATTGTCTCATCATGTGGCCTAGCTCTCATCTGCACACCTATGTTAAGTGCAAAGAAACAGATTAAATCTAAACCATCTACCATACACAGATTCTGAAACAGGGTTTCAAGTAGGATCTCATTTGTGTACTTCAGTGCTTGTTAATCTTACTCATTCACATTCCTAGCAGGCATATGGGAAGAGTCTATACAGAAGCCAGCCAAGAGGAAGAAGCAACTAAAATAAACAGATGGGTGGACAGGGTAGAAATAATATTAAGTAGTTAAACACATAATATAGTGTCTGGAGAGAAAAATAAAAGGGCTAAGAAAAAAAATATCAGGCAAGAACCCTTCTCTCCTTCCTTACAACACACATGGAGCAAGTGATAAGGGCTCTTGGGGAAAATTATGAAGTGTCTGTAAACAAATAGAGAGATTGTAAAGATGAATGTAAGGGACCTAGCACCACATGCAAAGAGGTCAGACTCCATTTTGTGTTACCCTGGAATAAATAAAAATAACTTCACTAGCTTTTAAGTGAGGTTCTTCTAGATTTACACTAGCATAATTGAAAGCAGAAACTGGCCCAGAAAGTGGGTTCTTGAATTTAAGCAAAACATTATGATGAAGTAAAAAATCAGCAGAGGCCAAAATAGTGATGGATATAAACTCCAGCTGGTCAAATAATGAAAGACAGATTCATGAAGATGTGACTCAAATCTGATTTTCTTGCTACCAGTGGAGTCAAACTGTTCGTTATTCTCCTAGTCTCCTATTTGAAAGTTTAGTCATCCAGTCAGGTGAAGAAACAAAATCTTGTGAAAACTCTAAATGTAAACAATTCACCAAATGAATTATTTGAACTACATAGGAAAAAACCTGAAGGATTCACTATCAGTATTCAGTAGTGTGCAGGAAAGTAACTCACAAGGAGGCAAGAAAATTCTTTGCCTCTGATTCCTTTATTGCTACTCAGCCAGGTTTGGTGTGAACATACTCTCAGTAGATACAGGGCTTCACCAGCAAAAGGAGAACAAGATATATCAGTTTAAAATCTGCTTTATAAAGAATATGCAGGAGAAAAAAAAAATACAGTGATGTGGATACTGTGAACTCCTTAGTGCCACTGAAATCACTCAGAGCAATGGTGGCAACAAAGAAGGAATGAGCCTGTTTGGCGCTGGATGTACTCTGTTTCAGTTCAGCAAAACTCCTTGCCTATCATATTTGTACAAAGCTAGTAATAACAGCACAGAATAAAGAAGAACTTTGAAGCACTGGTAACCACAGGACAGAAGCATAAAAAAAAATCCAGTGTCTGGACTGGATCCAACCTTCCCAGTATAATTTGAATTTACAGAATTTCACATCACATTTCAATGTATGTCTTTAGTCTGTGTAGCTACAAGTAAAAGGAGATGTTGCCTTACCAGAAACCACTAAGCATTGCCATTCTATCTACCAAAGAGAGAGGAAAAAAAAAACCACTAAGGAGGACACATAAAAGAAATAGAAAGAGCAAAACAGGCATGTCTAGGAAAATGCATACTGAGTGGTAGCTCACTTAGAGCCTGCTACACAGTGGTAACTTCCTGGCTGTGCCCATGAAAGCAGAAAGTCTGCCTTTTTTGAAAGAGGGTAGCATTTACATTCGCTGCTTAGATTTACTAGAGGAAAGAACAATGGAATAGCGCTGCGCTCTACCAATCCTAGGTGGGAAAGTTTTGCCAAGCTCTTAGGCTCCCAGAGGGCTTTTTTTGAGCATAAAGTGCTTCCCCTTTCAGTCCGGCTGCCTTCTCTTCCATCCCTAAGGACGAGACAACTAATCTGGACCAAGTAAAAGTTTTAGATATGTGTAAACCCCAGTGATTCAGTGGATCAAATATTCATCTTTCAGGATTTGGGGAAGACAAAGGAAATAATATAACGACTTGAGCAGCCACAAAATCTGTCTTCCTAGACTCACTAGGGATAATCCATCATACCTATTATCTCAGTGAGCTCTTCTTCCCCTCCCCCAACTCTTCCTCCAAGAAATATGGGCAGTCTATGCATTCACCCAAATATTGCCATCCAGAGCAGACAGCTGTAGATACTGGAAATGCAACAGTTGTTTGGGATTTTTTTATGTTTTTCTTCTTAAATGTAAGATGGAGTATAGAGAAAGGGAAGGAGCTGGGAGGTGTAATTACTGTCTTTGAGAGGTGCAGAGAAGTCTGAGGGGACTTACATTTATGGAGAGACAATGATTTTATTTTACTTTAGTACAAGAGGGGAGTTCTGTAAAAGAAAAGAAAATCATGACTATTCTGAGGCTGCTTGTCTGGGAATTACTCTGAGTTGCTGCTGGGAGCAAGGGAAAGATATACAGAGCAGGAGAAAATGGCGATATTAAGCCACAGGGTCTTGTGAAAGTGGAAACAGAGTGCAGTGAAGCACAAAGCGCGCTGTGCTCCTCAGGCTGAGCTGTGCTAGCGTTATGCTAACTCCTTGACCATGAGCTAGAAATTAGGTTGAATCTTCTTGGAGACTTTGGAAATACACATTTATTTCTTATAAGACATGTGTAACTACAGCTGCTCTTCACCTCTGTCTGTCATTATTTCCAACTTTCTGAAGCCACCAAAAACAAACAAAATAAAACAAAACCATTGGAAGTAGGTAATATTTTTAAATACTGGTATGCATGTTTTATTTCAAGTTCCTGACAATCTCCTCTCTCTCTCTCTCGGGATTTGAAATATTTACCATCAAATGATTAAAACAACAACAGTACTGTCCACCTGTCCACTAAGAGCGGTGACATTTTGGTTTCTATTCAGATCAACTTAATATTTTTTTCATTTGTTGTGAAAGAGGATCTTTTGTAGACTTACAGGCTTACAACGATAATATTTTCCACAAGCCATTCAGAACCATACCTAGGTGTTTAAAAGATAAATCTAGTGTTTTACATTGTCTACATTATCTCTCAGAAGATGAGAACAAGCTCACACTAAATTCAGGATTAGATTTAGAAATAAATATTTAAAATCGTTCTTCATACTGTATGATGGATTGTTTTCTGCATTGAAAGCACGTTTCTGAAATTTTCTGGCTTGTGGATTCCTCCAGGAGTGGAGCACTGTGCTGTGCTTTCCGTTTTTGGATGGGATATTGCCATATTCTCTCCAAATATTTCATATCAACTAATTATTTTGGAGTGAATGGCTCTGCACCCCAAAATGAGTAAAATAGATGAGAAATAGGAATTTTATTTTCAACAATTTTAACTCATAGATGTGAAGAGTTCCTTCTATATTTTTCATAAAAGAGTGATGCTATCCACTACTGGGAAGATCCCCATATTGTGTGTGTGTGTTTAACTGCTACTTGTAAGAATTATGCAGACACATTAGTAGGAAAAAATGCAGTTCTTCAGTTGTGTTCAGAAAACATGTGGATAGCTTTTCTTTATTATTATTGGTCTAAAAAGCATTAGTATTGACTTACAGATGGTCATCTATGCTGGAAGCTTATGAAAGAATCTTAAATTGTGGAAAGATTATTCTAAATTTAGGGAAACATCAACTCCCTAATGCTAAAGGTGGAGTCATGCTGCTAAACATATTAGTATTTCTTAATTCAAACACCTGTTCTGCCTGAAAGATACATAAAAAAGCTCTTATTTATTGCTTGCATCTCCATTTCAGATTTAATCTCACTATAAATTCATCTCATGTTAATTTATGTGCAAACAAAGACACACACATTTTAAATATCCGAAATGCTGGAAATAAACTTATTTTTAATTTTGTGCTTGTTTTCCATTTGTCAACCAGCAAATGAAAGGACTGAATAAATCATGCACTAATTGCCAGCGGTGCTAAATTTAGTGTGAGATCTGGAATCCTTTTGATCAAAACCACTGAATATGAAATCGTCCTCAGCTCTCTAGGCAACTTTATCCGCCTTTCTATTCTCCATCTGTCAGTCACCTGGGAATTTGTGAACTATTCCATATGTCAGGCTTGTCAATCACAATGGAATGTGGGAACTATCTGCCTACTGCATAGGAATTCTTGTTAAAAATTAATCTGCATTAAACTAGATGTTCTATATTTTGAATACCATATTGTTTAGTGTTGCTAAACATTTTTACATATATAAGGCTAATGAGAAATTATATTTGACATGGTTATCGGGATATGTTTTTGTAATTTTTTTTATATATACACAGAATTTTTTTCCCCAGTAGTTCTGGAAGGCTTGGGAAATGCTGGTTTTATCACCTATTTCAGTTCTGAATTTTCTTGATTAGTTCCTCAGGGTATGGAATTTTTAGATTATTTTTGTCAAACCAAAAATGATTTCTATTTCTAACAAGGGGTCAAGGAAGTTTGTTGCTGCCACTTCTGGCTGGATGAACTCAGAGAGAGAACACCCAGATTCTCTCCATTCCCCATCTATGTGTTTTGTTAAGACTTGTTGAACAATTGAACTCGGAAACTTTAAATTTCTAACCCATGTTACTGACAAAGCAGGGAAACGGGCAGTTGCCTCAACAAATGATAAGCTGTAGGAGTTTCTATCCTGACTTAAAGAAATTGTATTAAAAACTATTTGCCTTCCCTGTATTTTCATAAGGAATGGTTTAAATACAGCTTCTGTTACAACTGGGTCAGCTACAGATGTATTTATTGAATCTTCTACAATTATTACATGCTATTCAATACTTCTTCAATTAAAGCTGAAGCCACATCATTTTAAGTGGAATTAGCTCTAGTCAACTGCAATTTTCCAAATAAAATAAAATTTAAAAAATCACATCATCAAACACTCCTTCCAATAAATATTCAAACCCATCCTGATTCATGTTTACGCTGTTTCATTACATGCAGTTTGGTCTAGTGGGGAAGAAACACCTCACTGGACAGCTCCAAGGGATCCTTATTTTCTTATTCTGGCTTTTCTCCCTGTTGCCTTGGGTTCTTGCTGACATATTTTTCCAGATAGTCACCCACTTCCAGTGGCTGGCAAATTCAGGTGGGCTCTGTACATTGGGATCTGGAATTTAATTCACCAGAAGTTTACCTTATTTAATTCACACAGAAGTCACACCCTATGAACATTAACATGGAGCAGTGATTCTCATAAATCACTCAGGGACAACATGGCACCCATCTGCCTTTAGCCACTGCACTTCTACGCTACAGTTATTAATGGTCTTATACAAATTACCAAAATACTGAAGTTATCACTGGCAGAAATCTTAAGTTTTGTACTCTTTGCCCTTTCTACTTCTGTGGCAGCAACAGTGCACAGATATGTCTTTTTTCCTTTCAATGTCCTCATTAAAAGTAAAATGTAAAGCTTATACATGTTTGAACCATGAAATAAATACGCGTTTTTCTGTGTGACATTTAAAAGCAAGAAAATATCAAAATCGCATTTCGCCTTTATCTTCAGTATAGGAAAGAAATGTTTGAAGATGATTTAAAGGATATTTGCAAGCATAACTTATATCAATTTTTAAAAAGTTATTTATCATATGAAAAGACAGATGTGTAATGACAAATGACATTCTTCAGACTTCTAATACATTCCTTGATAACTCTAAGTTGGAAGCAAAAAATCATATTTTACCGCAATGAATGCTAGAACAGATAGTTTCTCTTATTATCTCCTGTCTAAGAATCATTTGTTAAGACAAAAGGTAGCAGTCAAATGCACTTTTTACTTTAATTTATGTGGCAGTTTAGGCTGGGTGCCTCCTGTTCCTGCCACACAAGCTATACCTCCAGGGTCCCGAGGGTTCAGCCCAGTAGGTGGACACAGGAAATAGCATATTTCATACCCATAATGTCCTGCGCCCTATAAATCTATCTGCAAAGTCATTCACTTCCTCTTTCTTCCCTCTCTGCTCCCATGAGAGAGATGCTCCCTTTAGTTCATTAGGTGGTGTTGGATGATAAGTTGGACACGATGATCTTGAAGGTCTCTTCCAACTTGGTCTATTCTATTCTATTCTATTCTATTCTATTCTATTCTATTCTATTCTATTCTATTCTATTCTATTCCATTCGTAATGGTGGGGAGTTATCTCTTGGCCTTTTAGGCCTGGCTAGGCCTAATGCCAGGAGAAGAAAGGGGAGGAGCAGTCTCAGACCTGACCAGCTGAGACTAGCTTAGCAGTGGTGGGGCTAAGAAGAAAGAGCAAGCCCTGGAGGGGTTTTGGGTATACCCTCAGGTGGGAGGAGGGAAGTGTTGGGAGGCTTTTGGGTGTGCTGTAAGGGGACTCTGTGTGCTTTGGGTTTCTTTTGTCACTGTGCTTGCAGCTTCTGTACAACACTGCTTTTCCATTTAAACTTTCCATCACTTCTGCAATCCATTTGTGTGAGTGTTACTCTCTTGCCTCTTTCAGGGGCAAGAGAGGATCTATCTAGCCTCAGACCAGGACACTTAATTGTGAACTTGTTACTACAAAGTTTGACCAGCTGATCAAACAAAAGATAGAATGCATCTTTACAAACTTGTCATAATTTCTATTCCATAGCTTCATTCTGCATGTCTTACTCCTTTATTCCTATACGTGTAGCCTTTACATTAATAATAGTTATGCAAACAGGACCACTTTCTTTTTTTTGCCATCTTCTGAATTTATGAAACTTCTGAAATGTGGGAACTTCATAAAGGTTTCTGAAGAAATTTCCGGTCTTTTGTGATAATGTCAGCAATTTGATTAAGTTCTTCTCTAGTTGTCATATTCTAAGAAGGTGCATACTATTCAAAGTAAGATAGCACATGTTATACACTAAACGCATGCAGTGCCATTGAAGGCTGAGTACTACAGCTTGAGCTCAAAAGTATTGTCTTCAGGATCAAGATTTCCTTCTAAATCCTCCTCCTACATTGAAGGTTAATCAGTTTTATTACACTTTATTTTTGCTATCCTTTAACCACAATTAAACCCAAGAAAGAACTGTGTTTCTAATCCCATGACTACTTATATTTTTATTGCAACTTGCCGGTTAGAATTATACTTCAAAGATTTCTAGAGGGACAGATATATTTCTTGGATAAAAGTGTTTTACTACAGTGAATTTTCCAAAGAAGCTGATTAGTCTGGAGGAAAAGCTTTTTCCATTTCAGAGTCCAAGATATTTTGTATCCATCAAACTGTAGCCATCTCAATATTTTGTCAGTTCACCCATGCTTTACCTTCATGGTTTATTTTTTGTTGCCTTAAAATGAGACTTAGTGTGTCAGTAGATGCCTCAGCTAGATGCTGGTTCATTTTTTCTTCAAGGAAAAATTAACAGGAACACTTGTACCGTACATCAACTAATCATTACTAGATGGAAAATTTACATGAGCATGCTGAGTGTCACTGGTGTATGAAGGCTAAAAAAAAGCATAATGCAGCAGGTGACTCAAGAGTTGTCCTAGGTTTGTAGCTGTCCTTAACCTGCTGGGTAATGTAGGCAGGCACTATCTCTCTCTGTGTCCAGCTTTCATCTGCAATTCTAGATCAGTCTTCATGACAATAGACAGAACCTGGAAGCCAGGCACACGGCTCAGTCTCACTCCAGTTCACAAATGTACTGTGAAACATAAAGAGTTTTTCAACAAAAAAAATAGAAAAAACCAAACCAAAACCCAAACCAAAACATTAAATGTTGTCAAAATTTTACTTTTAATTGGTAAATAGTTTTAACTCTTATTCTGCACTCTTATTTTTAACTCTTATTTTGCATTGAGGACTGTCCTTCCAGAAGCATCAGGCATTGTCTCTTGATCTGCACAGCTCGTGATGTTGTCTGCTCCCTCAGTGACTGGCTTCTCCATTATAGTTTGCTGTGACATGGCTTTCTCTGACATCACTGCTCTGTCCAAGTGTGCCTTGCTTGGGCACTGCAGCAGTTAGTGTATGTTCCCCTTGATCTTGATTAACCAAAACAAGTAAAGTTTCAAATGGAGAAGAAGAAGTTATTTACCTACAGAAAATGAGAAAGATGTTCCAAATACAGAGATCAGACATCTGCCTAAATTTATATCGAAGAATATAGTGTCCTTCATGTGAATTTGTTTCCTTCACCTATTCAGAATACATATTCATGCCGCACTGTGAAAAATACATGTTACCTGTATTGGATCCACAGAGACTATTCAGTCTTTTATCAAGATAATGGGAGGCTAAAGGAAGCAGCAGGTAACTATGGAAGTGTTGGACTTACTTTTTAATTTTTTTTTCTTTCTTGTTCTTGCTTATTAGATCAATTGGAAATAATTATATTCTACTCCCTTCACAAAATAAAACTTTTTGACTGCATCTCTCCTTGATTTGTAATCCCACTGTACACTGTAAACATAAGAGAAATTCATCATTTAACAAGAAGCCATCACATTTCTTTTTGATTTTTAGCTGAGGTGTGCACATACACAGACACAACATACACTCAGTCAAAACTGTTATATTAAAAGTTAGCCATTGCCAAACAGTGCAGTGTTGTCCATGAAAGTATAAATTCTGAGCATAAGGGAAAATCTTGATTAGTCCTGTTTTGGTTTTAGTGACCTGTGTATTACAATATACAGCAGTGCTAAATTTTTGAATGATCATTTTGCTCCTTTTCTTTGCTGCCTAAGGATGACTTAAGACTTGTGCTGTTGCCTAGCATAAATCCCTGCTTCTTTCCCTGATTTCCAGCAATGAGTAAGTGTCACTTCAGCTTCTGGCTGAGCACAACTGATTGGCATCCAGGACAGAAGGATCTCTCTCAGAGACGGCATGAAGATACACTTCAGTATGAAAGCTCAGCAGTGATACTGAGTTTTCTTACCATGAGACATCTTCAAATAAAAATTAGTAGAGGCTTAGCCTGCTTCCTTCACTGCTCTTGCCTTCCACTTGAGACTGCATCTTGTGCCCTCACTGTTGGGGTGATTTTCATATGACAGCTACTTCTAGTTATCATCAGACCAATGCCAGAGACAGTCATTGTTGTCCATTCAAAGTATTAGACTAAAGAAAAATATTTGAGCAGCTCCTGCCTTCTCCAATTTTAGGCAGTGGACTCTGGCTTATGTTACATCGTTTGCACAATGCAGTTCATCTGTAAATAAATGTAAAGAAGGGCTTTAGTGTCACCAAAATATCCAGACTTGGATGCGATTCATAGCTGCTTTTATTTATTTATATAATCTGTTTTGGGGGCAGGTTATCTTGTCTTTAAAAAAAAAAAACAACACTGGAAGAACACCAAAGTGGTACTTTGAAAAATGTTACAATGTATAAATAGCACTGCTGAGAGCAGAACACAGGCTTTGTTATGTTATCACACAGCAGATCCAACAATATACTAGAGATCCATATTGTCAGCTGAAATTGAAAAGAAAAACAGTTCAACAAGAATGCTTCTTAGGAAAACTATCCAATTTACTTGTGTGTGTCTCAAGGCCAAAGAATCTTCTCTTTGCACAAATCATTCTTTTGTAGTGAGTAACGGCAATACTTTTTGAAGTGATTTTCTGCTCTATGTCATAGCAGGCTTTCTATTGATGTTCCCCAAAAAATTTCTACTGTGATTTTAAACTAGAAAGGGGTAAACAGTTATTACTGTAGAAGTAAAAATTGTGTATCAGATATATTATCAGTATATTATCAGCGAATCAGATATAATATCAGTGAATACATGCTTTCATGTTCTCTGTATCAGTAATAATGCTTTTTATTCTTTTGCTAGAGATGGAAAGGATAACCCTTTCATTGCATTGTTTTTTTGACTTCTGAGATTACTTTTTGGTTTGAGAGCAAATCTTCCCACTCTAACAGAAGGCAAGTATTTAGCCAATAACAATAACTTTTTATTGTGTAGCCATTACTTGGTTACTCTGGCTGATACACAGATATTACCTCAAATATACAAGACCAATTAAAACAGAAACACTGGAAAGAAAGCATAATAATACTTCCTTCAATTTATTAGTTACGGTAAATGGCTTACAACAAACCAAAAAGCCACTAACAGATTCTGGGACTGCATTGCTTCTGTACTGCAGATAATTAAGTGTTTTGGTGCAAATTTGTTCATAGGACTGATATACAATTAGACAAATTTGTTCACATATCATGTTTCATTGAAGTCTGTATGAGTCTTCTATGCTTGGCAATGGGTCCTGATCCTAGATGCTTTTATGCCTGATTAATTGTCAATATTAGGCAGGAGTTTGCTCATTAGCTCCTAGCAGGGCACATCTCAAATTGCAGTGAGCTCCATTTAGGGATGATATGCTAACTGTTAATAAACTGCATGCATTGTGCTTGTGTGTGAATCCCAGTTAGCTGACTATATGCATATACATAGATATGTTATGTATATATGTACACAGACATATACATACATATGTGTGTGTGTGTATACACACATGTGCACACATCAGTCAGATCTCTTGAAGAATGGAATACAAATTATTCCCCTGTATACAAGTTGTGGCTACAAGTGCTGCTAACTTATTCAGGGCTCCCTAGTGAATAAAAACATCCCAACATAAATTTACTGTGTATTATTCATGCTACATTTTAAGTTTTCAATCTGTCATGTCAACTGCTTTAAACCAATGTGCTAAACAGACATCAATTTTAAACAAAAGGAAGTAAATTAAAGAACATTTTGCTGTACAACAGACATTTGTTTTGTCTATTCATTTTCCAAGGACTTCATTTCTTGATGAAGAGAGTTAGAAGGTTGACAGAAAAGCAACTGATAATGCAAACTATTTTGTGCAGATCAGTTTTACCTTCTAAACAGTAATACTACCATGCTCAACAATTCAGCCTCTGACTAGTCTCAGATCATAAAGTACATACCACACCTAAACATGCTTTGTTGACATACCTGCTTCTGCTTTGAAACCTCTCCTGACAGCTAAAGATGAAGTTCATATGACATTATTAGTACAAGTCTTTGGTCAACAAGCTCATGGAATCAACAGCAAGTTACAAAAATTAATCAGCAAACATCCCATCAAAAAAAAAAAATAATTATGTGAACTGAGCACAATCAGTAAAGAAGGAATCACTAGAAAACCAAACTCCAACAAAACAAACAGTACTTATTTCAGTCTCATATGTGAGGGAACAGAAGTGTGAAGTATCCATAAGGGCTACTCTTTAAGTGTAAAGCAGTGAGCTTAAACAATGATCTAGATGCTTTCATTCTTCAATGGGACAATGCTGCCTCCACATTCTCCAGTGCTGTAACTACATTTCAGAGGTGACAATGAGTTACTTGAATTAGGAGGTCTTCTGTATCAGTAAAACTGAAGAGTTGATACTCATGGTTTTCAAACATGACAAGGGGTTGTTTGTGTATTTTCAAGGAATTTTGTTAAGAAGCAAAGGTCACCAAGCTGAATCTATAAAATACTTAATCCTTGAATTAACCAAAAATTAATACAGAAGTATGAATATAAGTAGTTACACAGATTTCCATTGGGAAGTAGAAGGTTAAAAAAAAAACAACAACAAAAAACAACAAACAGATGCAAGGAAATGGCCTTTCAAATACCCAGAACAACCACAAATTTACTTTAATTTGTTTTTACAGCATTTGTCAAGAGTTGTCTTCCGGTATCACTAAGCAGTATCACTAAGCATCAGTGCTAGCATAAGCAGTTAGTTGCACATTTCAAGGTCTATAAACAGTACTCACAAGCTTATGAAAGATCAAGCATGCTTAGAATACAGATCTATCAAAAACCGACCACTAATGTTTTACTTAGACAATTCCTCAAACTACCAGCTGCAGCAGGACTGGCTGCCAGGTAGGACTCATCACACTTGGCAATAAGTAAGGTACCATGATTGTCTCCAAAACCGAAGCCATTCTCAGAAGGTTATTTTTCAAAATTATTAAGTCTGAGGTAAATCTATTCCCCATTAACATATCTTAGTTAATAATGGCTATTTCTCTGCTTCAGACTTTAACTTCTGCAGACCTTGCCACACTAAATGCATACATTTGCTTGTAATGAATAAATATGGGGCCTGGGTTTTGTTTTTACAACCCAAATGCTTTCTGTTCATCTTCGAAAAAGAGAGGAAGGCATTTTGTTGGCAGCCAGAGAAAACATACATGGATGGGAGACTCACAAGTTTCAGTGGCCTTCATCCCATGTTATTGCCATACTGATAACTGAGTCAAGTACAGCCTTGGTAAAAACATAGAGTGATCAGGTAAAATCTTTTGAGGAGCAAGATACAGAGTAGTGGAAATCTCATAAATCATGATCTTTAGAGACCAAAAAGAATCTGGAGTCTAAGAGGTTGCTAAAATCTCATTTAGAGTTTTAATCTAAGGATTAAACACACCGGAGACTTACTGTTCCATGAGTTATGTTAAAGCATATGCTAAAATTGACATGATTGAAGATGTCTAAATACTGCACTATTAGGAGCTGGTTACTGCTGAGAAGTCATGTGTGGGGCGAATTGGACTAATTACGGTAAAATGCTTCCTTCTTCGGTGGAATTAATTTTGGAAGTGACAAAGACTTTCCCTTCATAATATCAAAGGGAGTTCTATGTTAACCACAGCGTGAGGACTAAGCCTGTAAAGCATGGATACCTATTTCCTCAGGTCAATTTCGAAAGCTGAAAGAATACTCACTGTATTTTTGATGACTGAAATAATCTCAACCTCTACCACTTCTCCAACCTACAACCTCAGACATATGAAGCAGATTAGAGTATGTAACATTTAGTGGTTTACAGGAGACACTTCAAAAGACATTATGTTTTCAAAGAAGGATACTTTTTTAAAATCAGGCAAATTTAAGGATCTGCAAACTAGTCACTAAAAATGTGTCTTTAGGCTGTCATCAGTAATTTTGTATTTCCTCAACTTTTCGCAAACCTTGGTTTGGGATCTTCCTTGCTCTCATTAAAACTTTTTTTTTTCAGTGTCACAGTAAGGATAATGTATACTAATCTCTTTAAAAAGTAGTGATTATATTTTAGACAGTTATCGCCTTTGCTTACTCAAAATGCTGCTGATTTGCTGTTGTATATAGACAACTGCAACAAAGCTGATGGAAAGAAGCAATAATTGAAATAGTAGGTAGCCTTCATTCATTACAAAATAAATTGTACCTTTTACAATTTGCTTATCAGAGCAACAGAGAGATTACCTTTGTCTGCTTCCATATGGAGAAGCATTCCCATCCTAATCACTGACAAGCTTTCACACTCCATGGTTCACCATAAAGCAGAATGTCTCTGCATTAAAGAAACCATCTCAACTATTCCCCAAAGTAATCATCATAGTTAACCTGTTTCAGAACAAAAGCCTTTATACATACCTACACTCAGTTTCCTGGTTATAGGGCTGTAAGACTGGACAATGTGTGTAGTTATTGCCATTACATGATGATCGTTACAGCATAAGGAAAAAGAAATATTCTTACAAAATCTTCAGGCAGAGAATAAAGTCTTAAGCAAAAGAAAGACAAAACATTAACCACAGACCTGCAGCTTCTTCAAAAAGCCTTTGGAGGAAAAAAGGATAAGTTCAAAAGAAGGATGAGTTTTCTCCATCTTGGCTGGTGGTAAAATAAGCCTAAGCACAACTCTTTGCATGATCAACACTGAGGGACACTTAAAAAAAGAGACATGGCAAGGGTCAAGACTAGCTAGGTCTTTCATCTTCGTCCCTGATCTTCTCCATTGATTTGCCAACTTGAAATACCTACTGCAGGATAATGGCTGGTCCCCTAGAGGCATAAATTATTTTAAGATGTGAAAGTTGCTGCTCCTCATCTTCCTCTTAAAAATAAAAAAGTAAAAATGTCAAAGGTTCTTGAATCATATGACTTGTTGACAGCAAGCATGGTGTTTGGATTATGAGCACATCAGAGAAACACATCAGTGAGTTTTGCCTTAAGAAATGTGGAAGACAAATATGTAACCACAGTGCACTGAGATATATAGCATTCTGCTTTCCAGCAGAGTGAAGCACTAGGTATTGAGCACTAGTTAAAACAATCTGATATTTGGTGCTAAATATCAGCAGCTGGCCACTAGCTGCAATACAAGCTCCAATAAAACCTTCTGTACCTGCTCAACTAGCATGCACGATTCTGAACAGGAAAACTTTCACATTTAAAATACATCTAAATGAAACTTGAAGAGAAAGAAATAAAAATAAAACCAGAAACAAACAACAACTAAACAAACCAACCCAAACCACCACCACCAAAACAAACAAACAAACCCAAAAAACCCACCCCACACCCTGAAAAAAAAAGAAAAGAAGACAAGAAAAAGAGAAAATTTTTATAGCATGCATGAGCTTCTCTGTCACTCCGAGACACCCGTTTCTGACATGGCTCAGCACTGAGAGGTGAGTGTATCTCCTGGTATGAATATCTGCTGGCCACATAAAAGACTGGACAGTCCTGATGTAAGATCATTGTCTTCGCCTCATTGAATCATGCATTTGGCTGAAGAAATGTATTTGTTATTGGTGAATACTCCTGTTTCCAGAATACCTGAGTACAGCACAAACAGCAGACCATCTCCATGCCTACTAAAATTTAAGTAACATCTATTGTATATTTTAATACCAGTCTTTTTGGCACACATAAGTGAATAAGGATTATCTGCTATTAATAAAGGTGCATGAAGGGAAATAATATTTTTCCCCCCAACCTACAAGGTACTGGAAGAAAGACTGAGAATAAAAGCAGTGAAAAGCAGTGAAAAGCAGTGAATTCTGTGATTGAATTTATCAAACTGTTCAGTCCATGGTCAGGTCTTCAGATACTGTGTTTCATGCCATGAGGAATCTTCTCAGGATTAAGTTACAAAATCCTTTACTCATCTCTAAATTAGATATGGCTGGCTATTACATGTCTCCTTCTTTCCCCCTCCCATCCCTCCACCCCACTCCCCTTTCTTTCATGTCAAGCATTGTTCTGCTACCTTGAAAAATTATTACAAATGATAGGCAAAAAAATATTTCACAAATAAAGCCAAACAACAATAGTTAGACTGAGAAAGCTCAGACAGAAACTGATGTATAAATTATGCCAGCAAAAGGTTAAAAAACCTTTGCTACTGGAACTGGATATTGAAACTACAATCAGAACAATAAGTTCCTGTTAGGAAGGGAGGGAATTTAGTTCATCTCAAGATAGGAAAAACCCTTTCAGAGTGGTTTAAACAAAACGTTGCCTACAACATCATTAGAAGCAGAGTGACCATGTTTTGATGATTCATTAGATTTCACATGGCAATGGCGGTTCATTCAAAGACAAGTTGCATAATCCAAGTGTCCACTGCTCATTTTGGCTCCAGAGGTTCCAAAATTCATTTACTTTGATTCTCAAGTTGGGTTTGCCTTTGCATTATTAAGGTCATAGTTATAAGCGGGCAGGATAAGTCTAACTGTTTCCATCAGTAAATTTGCTGATGACACCAAGTTGGGGGCAGGAGTTGATCTGCTGGAGGGTAGAGAGGCTCTGCAGAGGGACCTCGACAGGCTGGACAGATGGGCAGAGTCCAACGGCATGAGATTGAACACATCCAAGTGCCGGGTTCTGCACAATGTCCACAACAACCCCATGCAGAGCTACAGGCTGGGGTCAGAGTGGCTGGAGAGCAGTCAGGCTGAGAGGGACCTGGGGGTGCTGGTCGACGGTAGACTGAACATGAGCCTGCAGTGTGCCCAGGCAGCTAAGAGGGCCAATGGCATCCTGGCCTGCATCAGGAACAGTGTGGCCAGCAGGAGCAGGGAGGTCATTCTGCCCCTGTACACTGCACTGGTTAGGCCGCACCTCGAGTACTGTGTCCAGTTCTGGGCCCCTCAGTTTAGGAAGGAGGTTGACTTGCTGGAATGAGTCCAGAGAAGGGCAACGAAGTTGGTGAGGGGTTTGGAGTACAAGGCCTATGAGGAGAGGCTGAGGGAGCTGGGGTTGCTTAGCCTGGAGAAGAGGAGACTCAGGGGTGACCTTATTACTCTCTATAACTACCTGAAGGGAGGTTGTAGACAGACGGATGTTGGTCTCTTCTCCCAGGCAGCCAGTACCAGGACAAGAGGACACAGTCTCAGGCTGCGCCAGGGGAGGTTCAGGCTAGATGTTAGGAAAAAGTTCTATGCAGAAAGAGTGATTGCACATTGGAATGGGCTGCCTGGGGAGGTGGTGGAGTCGCCATCACTGGAGGTTTTCAGGAGGAGACTTGATGGGGTGCTTGGTGCCGTGGGTTAGTTGTTTAGGTGGTGTTGGATTGGTTGATGGGTTGGACGCGATGATCTTGAAGGTCTCTTCCAACCTGGTTTATTCTATGTATGTATTCTATTCTATGTATGTATGTATTATGTCCAGAATGCCTCTATTTCTGGGAAGAAGCTTAATGAGCATGAAAACCAAAAAGAGACTGAATGCAGTTATTGCAAATACCATTAATAAACCCTCAAACTTCATCTAAAATGCTTAGGGCTTTTAATTTTGTTTATTTTTATCAGTGTTGCCAGCTGTACTTTTGTGCTTTGCACCTATTTTAAAACCAAAACAGAAGATAAAATTAGATACATGCTAAAATTAGAATAAGGAAGACCTAGTAGAAATCTACTAAGATAGTCAATTGTTAAGAGCCTTCCTTGTAGCATTGTCAGCAAACTGTTCTCAGTAAGCTTGCCAAACTGCTCACAAGCTTTGATTCATGCAGAGCCTTCCCTTAGCTTAAACTGCTCAGGCATACTTAGGCATAATTCATCCTCCTTTCCATTTCCATTACTTCATGCTTTTGTGGGTCAAGCACAGTGAGTGGGGGCCTAATAGGTATATCAAGTGTGAAACCATACTTAAAAATTCCAGTAAAGAAACTGAAGTAAAGTGAAATTTGACAGTGTAGAAAATTTTGACTGGGTCTTCTTGAACTCCAAGCATATTGAGTATAACGTCTACAACTTTGACCTCTATAGGGATTCTTCAGTTTTACCCTTGTTGAAGATGAATTAGAATATTTTTGTTTGATTTTGTTTTGTTTTTAATGCAATTACTTATGTGTCATCACCTACTTTAACACAAAGAGAACTCCTCAAAGCAGAATTTTCCGTTATATTTTTTACATTCTTCAATAAGTACATAATATAACATTATCTGAAGAGTTTACATAGTTGCACTGGATCTAGTTGAATGTTTTCAACACATATGCATAAACAGAGAAAAATAATTTCCAGGGCAGCAACGGTATTGTTTCTTTCTCTCCAAAACTACCCTAGGAAGTTGAGTGTATTTTATATTTTATTTTGAAAGTATAAAACCAGTAATCTACCTCTGCCAATAGCAAGAAAATAAGGAGACTAGTGTACATTACCTCATGACCTCTCTTTTGTTTTAATGTTATATATGTAGAAGCAAAAAAGGGAGGAGAATGTAGAAGCAAAAGAGAAGGAGAAAGACCCCAGCACAGGAGAACAGCCTATCCCACAGAGAGAAAAGGGTTTTAGGAAGGAAGTTGGCAGGACTCATTGACAAGGCTTTGAACTAGATTTGAAGGGGGAAGGGGCTGAAACCAGTCCCCCCAGACAGGAGTCTGAGGGCAGTAAGCTGGAGTCAGGGGTGAAAGTAGCAACCCGATCTGAAGTGCATGTACACTAATGCACATAACATGGGTAACAAACAAGAGGAGCTGGAAGCCTTGTTACAGCAGGAAAGTTATGATGTAGTTGCCATCACAGAAATGTGGTGGGATGACTCATATGACTGGAGTACTGTAATTGATGGCTACAGGCTCTTCAGGAGAGAAAGGCAAGGGAGAAGGGGTGGAGAGGTGACCCTGTACATCAGGGAGACTCTAGATGCCATGGAACTAGAGATTAAGGATTACCAAATTGAGTGCCTATGGGTGAGAATTCGAGGGAAGGCCAACAAGGCTGACATCCTGTTTAGAGTCTGTTATAGACCACCCAACCAGGAAGAAGAGGTTGATGAATTATTCTATAGGTAGGTAGAGGCTGTCTCAAGATCACCAGACCTTGTTCTTATGGGCGAGTTTAACCTTCCTGATATCTGCTGGGAACTTAACACAGCAGAGAGGAGGCAGTCTAGAAGGTTCTTAGAGTGTATAGAGGACAGCTTCTTATCACAGCTGCTGTGTGAGCCTACCAGGGGTAAGGCTCTGCCTGACCTTCTTTTTACCAATAGAGAAGGGCTGGTGGGAGATGTGGTGGTTGGAGGCTGTCTGGGGTCCAGTGACCATGACATGATTGAGTTTTCAATACGCAGTCAAGCTAAGAGGGGCAGCAATAAAACCTCCACTCTAGACTTCAGGAGGACAGACTTCAGGTTACTTAGGGAAGGTACCTTGGGAAACAACCCTTAAAAACAATGGGGTCCAGGAGGGCTGGACCTACTTCAAGAAAGTAATCTTGAAGGCGCAGGAACAGGCTGTGCCAATGTGCCGGAAGATGAGCTACTGGGGCAGACGGCCAGCCTGCATGGGTCATGAACTTCTGGGTGAATCAAGGGAAAAAAAGAGGGTGTATCATCTTTGGAAGAAAGGAGAGGTAACACATGAAATGTTTAAGGATGTTCCTAGGTCAGGTAGGAAAAAAATTAGAGAGGCAAAAGCCCATTTGTAGCTTAGAAGGACAAAAAAAAAAATGCTTTTATGAATATATTAAGGGCAAAAGGAGGGGCAAGGACAACCTCCACTCCTTGGTGGACGTGGAGGGGAATATTGTAACTAAAGATGAGGAAAAGGCAGAGGTACTTAACACCTTCTTTGCCTCAAACTTTAATAGCAGGATAGGTTGTCTTCCAGACAGGTGGCCTCCTGAGCTGGAAGATGGAGTCATGGAGCAGTATAGTTCCCCTGTGATGCAGGAGGAAGTAGTTAGAGACCTGCACAGCCCTTGGATCCCCACAAGTCCATGGGACTGGATGGGATCCATCCTAGGGTGCTGAGAGAGATGGCAGATGAGCTGGCTAAGTTGTGCTCTGTCATTTTTCAACAGTCCTGGCTCACTGGAGAGGTCCCAGAGGACTGGAAGATGGCCAACATGGTGCCCATCCACAAGAAGGGCTGGAAGGAGGAACCAGGGAATTACAGAGCTGTCAGCCTGACCTCAGTGCCAGGAAAGATTATGGAAGAGGTCATCTTGAGTGCAATCACACAGCACTTACAGGACGGCCAAAGGATCAGACCCAGCCAGCATGGATCTAGGAAGGGCAGGTCCTGCCTGACCAACCTGATCTCCTTCTATGATCAGGTGACTGCCTGGTGGATGTGGGGCAGGATGTGGATGTAGTCTACCTGGACTTCAGGAAGGCCTTTGACACCATCCCCCACAGCAAACTCCTGGCCAAGCTGTCAGCCTGTGGCTTGGACAGCAGCACTCTGTGATGGGTTAGGAACTGGCTGGAGGGCCGAGCCCAGAGAGTGGTGGTGAATGGTGCCACATCCAGCTGGCAGCCAGTCACTAGTGGTGTCCCCCAGGGATCAGTGCTGGGCCCCACCCTGTTCAATATCTTTATTGATGATCTGGATGAGGGGATTGAGTCCATCATCAGAAAATTTGCAGATGACACCAAGCTGGGGGCAGGTGTTGATCTGTTAGAGGACAGGAGAACTCTGCAGAGGGACCTTGGCAGGCTGGACAGATGGGCAGAGTCCAACGGCATGAGATTTAACACATCCAAATGCCTGGTTCTGCACATTGGCCACAGCAACCCCATGCAGTGCTACAGGCTGGGGTCAGAGTGGCTGGAGAGCAGTCAGTCAAAAAGGGACCTGGGGGTACTGATTGACAGCTGGCTGAACATGAGCCAGCAGTGTGCCCAGGCAGCCAAGAAGGCCAATTTCATCCTGGCCTGTATCAGGAACAGTGTGGCCAGCAGGAGCAGGGAGGTCATTGTGCCCCTGTACTCAGCACTGGTTAGGCCACACCTTGAGTACTGTGTCCAGTTCTGGGCTCCGCAGTTTAGGAAAGATATTGACTTGCTGAAAGGTGTCCAGAGAAGGGCAACAAAGTTGGTGAGGGGTTTGGAACACAAGCCCTATGAAGAGAGGCTGAGGGAGCTGGGGTTGCTTAGCCTGGAGAAGAGGAGACTCAGGGGTGACCTTATTACTCTCTATAACTACCTGAAGGGAGGTTGTAGACAGACGGATGTTGGTCTCTTCTCCCAGGCAGCCAGTACCAGAACAAGAGGACACAGTCTCAAGCTGTGCCAGGGGAGGTTCAGGCTAGATGTTAGGAAAAAGTTCTATACAGAGAGAGTGATTGCCCATTGGAATGGGCTGCCTGGGGAGGTGGTGGAGTCGCCATCATTGGAGGTTTTCAGGAGAAGACTTGATGGGGTGCTTGGTGCCGTGGGTTAGTTGTTTAGGTGGTGTTGGATTGGTTGATGGGTTGGACGCGATGATCTTGAAGGTCTCTTCCAACCTGGTTTATTCAATGTATTCTATGTAACAAAGCTGGTAAGGGGTTTGGAGCACAAGGCCTATGAGGAGAGGCTGAGGGAGCTGGGGTTGTTTATCCTGGAGAAGAGGAGACTCAGAGGAGATCTTCTTGCTCTCTACAACTACCTGAAGGGAAGTTGTAGTCAGGTGGGGGTTGGTCTCACGGACAACCTGTGACAGTATCAAGCTGCACCAGGGGAAGTTTAGGCTGGATGTTAGGAAGAAGTTCTTCACGGAAAGAGTGATTGGCCATTGGAATGTGCTGCCCAGGGAGGTGGTGGAGTCACCATCACTGGAAGTGTTTAAAAAGAGACTGGATGAGGCACTTGGTGCCATGGCTTAGTTGATTACATGGTATTGGGTGATAGGTTGGACTCGATGATCTCAAAGGCCTTTTCCAACCTGATTAATTTTGTACTCTGTGTTCTATATCTATCCATCTTAAGAATTTCCTGATGCAAAATATCAATGATCCATAACAATCAGAAAACTCTTGAATATAAATTCCAATGACTGATCTATATTCTATTCAGTCTTTTTACATTTGTCATCCCAGATTGTATTGGTCTTCTTTCCTACAACTTTTACCACATTAAGCTTTCTTTCATGTCTTTATAAAAAGAAGTGAACTGGATCATTAGCACATAATCTTACCCCAGGGATAGTTCAGTGAAGTATTTCCTTGGGGAGACCACCTAGAGGACGCTGGCTCTGGTAGCCACATCAGGCATCACGTTGGACATTCTCCTCTTGTAGTGCAGGGCTCACTCAGCAGAAATCCTAGCATCCTGGTGAGGGCATAGATTTCTCTTTTCTCCATGTTTTTTTTCCCCTGTGCAACCCTGACATGATGGGAACTTCACGGATGCCACTGCTGCACAAGTTACAGCTAAACAAGCACTAAGAAATTACTCAGTCATTGAATCATGCTTACTAGTGGAAGGGGCAGACAACAGTCTGACCTTTAAGGAGTAGCTGATGAGCCCTACCCAGCAGATAGTTGGAATCATGAGAGGATGACTCACAGGTTGTAATGAATAAGGGATTTAATAAAATATTCAAATTAATATCAATGCATATATAAGATATATAAAGTTTTACTTTGTCCAGCAGAAGTGCAGCAGTCACAATATCCAGGAAGGCTGTCCTCCAGAGCAGGAGAAGGAAGAGGAGCAAGGTGAGAATTGCGAGAGTCCTCTCTCCTCAGTAAAGCAGTGAGCCAACTTGGGTCAGCTGTCCTGGCTGAATCAGAACTGCTAAAGGCCTGCAGCCCATGGCTGGCCTGTGATTTTGCCCCAGCAAAACCAGAACAAAAACTCATCACATCTCAAATAATATTTTTTTTTTTCAAACACACTTACACAAATAAATATATAAACACATGCACACAGATGGAGAAAGAAAACTATCCAGACTTCAAATTTTAATGAAATTTGGCTATTTCTTTTTGGGTTAAAGAAGAAAATTATCTTTTTCTCTGTGTTTTTATAGTTATCTGAGCCTCAGAGAGAGTGAGAAATCAGTAGTTTTATAGAGCTTGTGATTCCAGCATCCTTAAAACCATTCAAGCAACCTATTAAAGTAACTGCACTTTGTGACTCTGTCATTTATTTGTAAAGATCAGGAACACAGGTGCTTTTGAAAGCAACTCCTTTTCCTCCATGAGGTGAGTTTCCCTCAATGCTTTTTAATATCATATGATCAGTGATAGAGATGCTCTACAGAGACACCACATGTTATGTGGCAGAGGACAAGGTGACATTAAGCTATCTTATATTCTACCTACAGAGGGACTTTGACCGACTGGACAGATGGGCAGAGTCTAATGGCATGGCATTTAACAAGTCCAAGTGCCGGGTGCTGCACTTTGGCCACAGCAACCCCATGCAGAGCTACAGGCTGGGGTCAGAGTGGCTGGAGAGCTGCCAAACAGAGAGGGACCTGGGGGTGCTGATTGACACCCGCCTAAACATGAGCCAGCAGTGTGCCCAGGTGGCCAAGAGGGCCAATGGCATCCTGGCCTGTATTAGGAATAGTGTGGCCAGCAGGAGCAGGGAGGTCATTGTGCCCCTGGACTCTGCATTGGTTAGGCCACACCTTGAGTACTGTGTCCAGTTCTGGGCCCCTCAGTTTAAGAAGGACATCGAGACACTTGAACGTGTCCAGAGAAGGGCAACAAGGCTGGGGAGAGGCCTTGAGCACAGCCCTGTGAGGAGAGGCTGAGGGAGCTGGGATTGTTTAGCCTGGAGAAGGCTCAGGGGTGACCTCATTGCCCTCTACAACTACCTGAAAGGTGGTTGTAGCCAGGAAGGGGTTGGTCTCTTCTCCCAGGCAACCAGCACCAGAACAAGGGGACACAGTCTCAAGCTGTGCCAGGGGAGGTTTAGACTCGAGGTGAGGAAAAAGTTCTTCACTGAGTGAGTCATTCGTCATTGGAATGGGCTGCCCAGGGAGGTGGTGGAGTCACCATCCCTGGAGGTGTTCAAGGAGAGATTGGACATGGCACTTGGTGCCATGGTCTACTTGTGAGGTCTGTTGGGACAGGTTGGACTTGATGATCCTTGGGGTCTCTTCCAACCTTAGTTATACTGTGATACATATGAAATAAACATGATTATTGCATAAAATTGATCTTAGGACCCTTTTAGTGATTGATCAGTACATTTTTTTAGGATTTTGAAGGCGTGTGCTCAGATTCTATAAGTAATACTTTACTTTTAAACCTAAGTTATTTTCCAGATGTGTATTTCTGTGTCTGTCACTGTTCAAACATCTTATTTAGGGAGTTAAGGAAATGATAGCTCATCACATTGGTAGTCCTTTGTGGCATTTTGTTTTCCTGTCATAGATTATTTTATTGTGTACCTCACCTGCTTTCAGGAAAACTTTGCTACAATTCAGACAGTGGGAGCTACAGATTTCTGAAAAAATATTGTTCATCCTTCTTCACACAAATGCATAACTATTAATTTCATGCTCCTTTTTAGAATTTAATAATGTTACTCTTGCATATCAGTTTTAATTTAGAGTTTACTTTACACAGATACACGAATATTTTGTGAACTTGAGATCAAATTCTGTCCTTAACTGTAAAATTGAAAAAATGTTGAGGAGCACAAAATACTTCTCACTAACAAGGAATTTCTGAAATAAGCTGCAGCTTTGTGTATTGACTTTTATTTGTGAACAATAGTAAGTGTAAGATAATTCAGCCTTTACAACCAGTACAGAAAGCCGAATCTGTCTCATTTTCAGCATTAGGCATTACATGAAACCCACCTGGGGATCCTGGGAAAGCCCATTCAACACTCACTTTCAGCTTCGTTTTGTTTTTCTCCTCCCAGCCTACATGAACTCTAAAGGACATAAAATCCTTCTCATTTTCTGACCTGTAATGAAGCATGCCAGAGCAAAAGCCCTGCTAGAAGAACTCAGTTACAAATGCTCTCTTAACCCATTACACAGCAGTCACGTAAATTGGCTGTATGTTCTGTGCTGTTTCACTTTAAATACGTTCTACCTTTAGAGGTTACTCTTTCAGCCATCTTCTGTTGCCATAGGCACACTAGGTTGAACAGATCTAACTAAACACAAACAAGGCAAAAATAAAACGTGTGAACCTGTGCCTTGAGAAAAAGACACTCTGCCTTTTCCAAGGATTCCACAGAATGAGCATTTTTGACAATATTTATATATACTGGGTTTTCAACTCTACCTTGGACCTCCAGCATACAACGATTCTACACATACACACCCACACTGTACACACATTGGCATATGGTATTTACAATACACCTTCCATATTATCATATAACTTTCTTATTTCCTACTATGAAACACTGAGAAAATTTATGCTGTGTTGCATACAGTATGCTGTGTTCAAGTGAACTTTACTACATACAAAGTTTCAAGAGCAGGTCTGTGCGAATCATTAACTTTTCAAAAGGCGTCATTTCCCTTCTGTCACTAATGACATGCGTAACAGTTTAATGTAATGCTACTTTTAATTATCAGAGCCCTTTCTTTTAAATATCAAATTTCCCTCTCTAAATTGTCCTGAGTTCTCTTTACAGTCTCATCTGTCACTGTAAATGTCATCACTTTATTCCTTCTTTGGATGCAGTGACAAGCCCACTCTTATCCTCAGCTTTATCTCTTTTTCCATCCTTTATTGTACTACAATGATCCCTCTTTCATAGTTTACAGCTGTATCCGCTTTCCACACGTGGCAAATGATTGCCTCGGTAAAGGTATTTTCTGTTTCAATCTTGCATTTTCCCAAGGGAGAACAAAAGGGACAAGCTTTCTGGAGTTGGTTTCACTGAGAAAATTGTTTAGAATTGCCTCATTCCTCAACAGATTAACGAATGCATACAATCCCGGCTTAAGTGCTATTGTACAGCACAATTTGTCCATTATACTTTGTCCTTTCCATTTAGAAAACCCCCTCACCAATTAAAGTAATACAGCCTTCCAATACCTGCTCCCAATTAAATCTGAGCTGTATTACCTGCCTTGATGCAGCTGGTCACAGATTCCTACCACTTACTAGCATTCATTAGCCCTATTCATTATAAAGGGGCTGGTGGCAGGAATTCAAGCTACTGGCTTTATTCAGGGGCCATCAAAATTATCAGCTTTCAGCACAAGGCCTCAATAAGAACAGGATTAAGTGAAGGGAGAGGGAATTCATACAGTAGCAAAATGTCATTGTTTCTACTTTGCTCATGTCTCTTCTAATCCAGTGTGTCAGGAGCATCCAGTGGGTGTACAAAAGAAGACAGCTGGTCACATTTGGAAGAAAGCCTTTTCCTTGTTTGATTTCAGCATAGTTCCTAATTTTGTTTTCCTCTGCCTTTTGCCTCCCAGCCTCCTCACTTGAAAAGGTAGTCTATTGTCTGATGTCATCATTAACCTCTTAAAGTCTGCCGCTGCAGCCTAGCTCAGTACAGTTTAAAGACATAGTTCCCTTTATTGAGTTGTTTTGTTTTGTTGTTTTTTTCTGGCAATATTAGAAATAGACAAGTTGCTGAGGTCTCACTACCCAGTGCAAGGGGGCTTTTCCAGGCACATGGTGCTCCTGAGATGTTCTGCTAGGTGATAATGTGCAGTATGGGTAGTTGCATAGCAAGAAAATGATCATCTGCTGCTCTTTAGCCATTTAAGTGTCAATGCCTACTCCGTAATCAGCTTTCAGGACTTAATGGATGGAGGCAGTAGTAAGACAAGAAGACACACTGTAAGCTTTGCGTCTGTCACATCAGGGAACTTAAGGAGGAAGAATTCCTCTCACCAGGTACTTGGAGGTGGCACAAAGCTGTTTCACCACAGCTCTGCCCAGGCCAAAGACAATTGCAGTCACAAAGTGACCCACTGCTGGCCTGTTTTAGGGTGATGCAAGCAAGATTGAAAAGAGAGGGGAAACAATAATATTACTTGTGAATGTAGTGAATAGAGAGGCTTGAAAAACTCAGTCTACTAACTTTTTGGACCAATTTTAGACTAATTCTTTATTGCAAACACTCATCTCTTATCAAGGATCAGCAACATATGAATATCCATAACATTTTTCAAGGTGGTAGAGGATGTATATTAGTGTTTTCCTCTCAATTAACTTCTAGGCAATTTTCCCAGCTAAATACATAACATCTTTGGCAACACGCCAACCAAAACCTTAAGATCCAACACTAAATTCTGTGCTTATACAGGCAGCTTAAATTTTCATGCCGGGAACTGGATGAATGCCAGTAACTCCCACTATAAACCTAGCAGTAGGAACACTATATATTTTTTTATCAAGAAACTCTACTTTAGTTTTCCAAGACCACTTGAAAATGGCACCATTTTAATGTTACTTTAGCACAAAATAAAAGAAAGATTTAACCTGCTATTAAATTAACACAATAAGCCATTTATTTCATGTAACCTTACACTTCTGATGGCGTTAAATCAAACACACCAAAATGTGGACCTTTTTGTTTGGTTGTGTTGGTTTGGTTTTTGTTATTCTTCTTCTTGTAAGTTATGGTAATTGCACACTCCACATTAGACAATAAATTTGTTGCTAACCTTTTGCCCTATTCTTTCTGGAAGAAGATTATTAGAACGGAAATGTTTCAAGACCTGTCCTTGTATAAATCCTCTAAATGTATTGGAACAAAAGAGAATTGTTATTCACTAAAACAGAAAAATCCAGGAAAAAATGGTGGGTGGGATGCAGGGTGAGAGAGAGGTGGGGAGATAGAAAAAGGGGTGGGGGGGAAAGAGGGAAAATGAAAAAAAAAAGAAGGTTATGTATTTCCAAAGAGTTGGCTTTCAAACATCATGAATTGAAGTGCTGGTGAGGCTGGACTCTCTTTGCTGTCACTGTCAACAGAGATCACGATCCAGAGTCCACTATTTGCTGGATGCTGAACCTTCTTTTAATTTTTATTATTTTTTTGGTGTTGTGGGGTTTTGTGGGGAAGGGGGCATGCAGGAGGAGGTGGAGGGAGAAAGAAAACCCAGTTCAGGTAAAACCTGGCAATAACTCAGAATCCCTAAATCTATCTCAGCCACCAACAGAGAAGATCCGTGTGTAGCACACTTGCCTAATGGCTGCCACAGAAGCAGGGTGTTCCCTGATGCCCCAGACGTCACTTGACCCGAGGCAAGGCCTTTTGCAGCCAGATTGCGTTGGCCATTGCCCTGCGCTTGCCAGCAGACCTCTTCGTGTGCTGGTGCCATTTTGTCCCACTATCAGAGTGGCACTGAAGCAGGTTTATCCCAGAGCAGAGGGCAGGGAGTGCTCTGGGACCACATCTGCCCTTAACTCGTCCCATGGGCCTGTCAGTAGCAACCTGTATGGCATGTGTTCAGTGCCTTGTGAAGAGGGAGCAGGGTCAGCTCCTCCACCACAGAGCAGCATTGCTGCTGCATACCGTGCTTGTGTGCAGCCCTGGCAGGAAGACTGTCAGTAGCATATTGGATATCCTCACGAAGCAGAGAGAGTGCCCTCCTTGATTCTGTTTAGATATCTTCCATGGGGCTTTCTTTCAAGGATGGCTCTGACTTCTGACCCTGCTGCAGATGGTGTAACCATTGCCTTGGCAGTCTGCCACTAACTTCCGGTTCCCAGTCTTGCATTCTTTTCCCTTTACAACATGGTTAACTCTGCTCCTTGTGTGCAATTTCTCCTTTTATTTATTCTTTTTAAATTTTTTTTTTCTCTATTTTTACCTTTTTCTTTTTTCTTTTCTCCTCTGTTCTAGTTCCCTGGCAGGCGTTGGGGTTTTTTTGGCTCCAGAAGTTTGTTAGGTATTTGTCACTGAAGATTTTATTCTTCCTTCCATAAGTTCACTCCAGACAAAAGTAATGGAGCACTCTAGGAAGCATTATGATATTTTAGCTAAAGGCAGCCAAAAGAATGGCTGAAGTATCTCTATTCCCCTCCCTCCCCCCTCCCCCCCCCCAGCTGTCAGTGTTTAAATTTCTCAATTAACTTCACTTGTAACTCTCTGAAGGCCTAACAATCATTTGAATCTTATATGGGTCTTTAAATATGAAGAGCTTTGCTATCTTCATGGACTTTTAAAGATCTAATGATAAACTGTAAATAGTGTGAATTTTATATGGCAGCCTGAACTGATATATCTAGAAATAAATAAATAAATAAATTCTGAAAGAAATTACTTCCAATCTCTGTTATTAACTCTTCAGGAACCACATAATATTCAGCAACTTGAAATATGAACAGTACATCTGAAAATACATAGCCATTACTGTTTGATTGAAATTCACATTGGAGAAGTTGAATTCTTCACATTTTGTTTTTCTCTCTGACAAAACTTTTGCACCTCAAATCCTTACTTTGCCTTTATAAATTTTTTACCTCTCTAAAACATTCCTTCTGCAGTTCTGGATTTACTTTTCTTCATATTCAAAGGTAAACCTTTAAAAGTTTAACTTATGTAACATGTGACACTATATTTTTGATACAGAAGTACACTGTACTGTACATAAAGACCCTCAGTTTTGAAATAACGAGAGCCAAGCCAAGATTCCAGTTTCCTAGTCTCTTCTTAAGAGGGTTGAAGTGGAGGAATGTGGGAGTGACAAGTTCCCAAGCTGCCACACCCTTGGATGATGGAGAAATTCATAGAAAGCTCTTAAGAAAAGTTTCATAGAGTCTGACCCCCAAACTCTGATACAAAAGGATAGAGGTCTGTACATGTGTTTTTGATGCTCTACGATGTACTGTTGCAAACCATACTGCTTCCACCTTTTTGGGGATTTTAATTTAATCCTGTAAAAGCAAGGTTTGGAGTATTCAGCATGAGGTAGTTCTTGAGCAGAGGACAGGTACCACAATTTCCTCAAAGGTGAATGAAAAACCTCATCATGGGGTATCTTTCTGTTCCTATTACCTAGAACATTTGATGCTGTTATGTGGTTGAATTCTCTAGAAGCTAATGATTCCCAAGTAACTCAAACATTCTCACCTCCTAGCTAAGGAGACTTCTTACTTGGTTTAGCTTGAGCCAAGTGCTCTGCCTTTGCTGGATCATCTTTTGCAGACTCTGAAATATTCTGGTGAGGATGAAGGCAAAACCAAAATCACGTGTTCCAGCTGCATCTTTGAAGCACATAGGTCTGTGTCTCTCTTCAGATTATTCCTGGTTCTACAGAGCATGCAATGCAATTTGAACAGGCAGCAGGACCAGCTCTACCAAACAGAGGCCACACACAAACAAGCAAATGTCCAAGCAACTGGCTGCAGAGAGTACTGGAGTCTGGCACTTGAAATGGAGGGTGGTGGAGACAACACGTGTATTAGGTGTGAGCAGGTCTATGATCTGCCTAATCTGGTGGCTGAACTGAAGGAAGAAGTGGTAAGACTAAAGACTATATGGGAATGTGAAAGGGAGTTGGATTTGTGGTACCAGGCTCTGCAGACCCCTCTAGCAGAGGGAGGTGACCTAACAAGCAGGTGGGAAGTGATGAGGTCAAAACAAAGTCCAAAAGCAATCAAAAGGGACTTCAAGGCAGTGGGGAGACTGGTTGAGGCATAGGGGGCACAAGTAATTTTTTTCATCAGTGCCCTCAGTGGCAGGAAGGAATAGTGAAAGGAATAGGAAATCAGGCATGAATGGCTCAGAGGCTGATGCCACCAGCAGAATTTTGGGGTTTTTTGATCTTGGGGAACTTTATGTGGCACCAGGTCTGCTAGCAACAGATGAAGGAGATGTGTCTCAGAAGGGGAGAAAGATCCTGACACATGAGTTGGCAGGGCTTGTTGAAAGGGCTTTAAACTAGGCTCAAAGGGGGAAAGGGTTAAAAACATGCACACTAGAGAGGAGCCTAAGGATAACCTTCAGTCAGCCATTTCACTTGAGGTGGGAGATGATGACAATATCAAAATTGTCAGTGGCAAGTGACAGGATAACACATCAGGATTGGAAGGATGGGGTGATAGTAAGGGCCTCCAAACTGTTGCACTGAAGCATGCTGTGAACACTGCAGCAAAGGTCTTACAGAGCTGAACCCAGGGCCTCTGAGGTAATAGGAGACAGGAGGGTAGCTGCCATGAAATGCTTTGGGGAAACAGTGGGGTCCCCCCCTGTAAGAAGGTGACATGGCCAGCAGCCCAGCTGAAGTGCCTTGACACCAATGTACACAGCATGGGCAATAAACAGTAGGAGCTGGAAGCTACCCTGCTACAGGAAAGCTATGACACAGTGGCAATTACAGAAACTTGGTGGGGTGAATCCTGTGACTGGAGTGTGTTTATTGATGGCTACAAGCTGTTCAGAAGGGACAAGAAGAGAAAGAAAGGGTGGAGGTGTTACCCTCTATGTAAAGAAGTGGATAGATTGTGAAAAGTTATCACTAAGGAATTGCGACAAGCAGGTTGAAAGTTTATGGTTAGGTATTAGGGATTGGGACAACAAGGGGAGCCTTCTGGTAGGAGTCTACTACAGCTGGCTTGATCAAGTGGAGCCTATTGATGAAGCCTTCTTACTCCAGCTTGAGGAGGAATCATGATCACAGGCTTTCATCTCGCTGGGGGATTTTAACCACCTGATATCTGTTGGAAAAGCAGCACAGCTAGCTGCAGGCATTCTGGGAGGCTCCTGGAGTGCCTAGATGACAACTTCTTAAGACAAGAAATTAACAGCCCTACACAAAAGGATGTGTTATTGGACCTGTTGGTCACAAATGCAAATGATGAGGGGGTGCTGATGGATGAGAAGCTGGACATGAGCAGGCAGTGTCTGCTTGCAGCCCAGAAGGCAAATCACATCCTGGGCTGCATCAAAAAATGCATTGCCAGCAGATCCAGAGAGGTCTGGTGAGACCTCACCTGCAGTACTGTGTACAGGTCTGGAACCCTCAATATAGGAAGGACCTGATGGATAGGGTTTAGGTCAGACTAGATGACCTTTGGTCTGGACCATTCTATGATTCCATGATTCTACAACTGGGGGGAATTTCCCATCTCTCCATTTTAATTATTTACAATTTTGGGGTCATTTAATGCACACACACACACACAAAGAATAAAAATAAAGATCAAAACACACATGCAGGGTGTTTCTTTTCAAGGAACTTCTTTTGTTTACCTGCTTTGCCAGGGCTGCTCATTGTGGTGAAAAGGAGTTTTAAGACACACAACATGTTTTGCCTTGGTCTTCAATGACAAGGGCTCTAACCATGCCATCTAAGTTGCCAAAGGTAAGGACCGGGACTGGGAGAAAGAAGATCTGTCCAGTGTAAGAGTAGACCAGGTTCAAGGATGTCTAATTGACCTGAAGTTACACAAGTCCATGGGACCTGACAAGATCTATACACAGGTCCTGAGGGAACTTGCAGATGAAGTTGCAAAGCCACTTTCCATCATATCTGAAAAGTCATGGACATCTGCTGAAGTTCCCACTGACTGGAAAGGGAGAAACATAACCCCCATTTTCAAAAAGAGGGATAAGGAAGACCTGGGGAACTATATGCCAGTCAATCTCACCTCTATGTCCAGAAAGATAATAGGGCAGATCCTCCAAAAGAGTCTTCCAGGGCACATGGGAAAAACAAGGAGGTGGTTGGTGGCAACCAGTGTGACTTCACCAAGGACAAATCCTGCCTGACAAATTTTGTGGCTTTTTATGATAGGGTCACAGCATCAGTGGATAATGAAAGAGCAACTGACATCATATTCCTGGACTAGAGCAAAGCATTTGACTGTTCCACAAAGCATCCTGGTTTCTAAATTGGAAGGATACAGGTTTGATGGATAGACCACTCTTTGGATAAGGGATTGATAGATGGCTGCTCTCAAAGAGTTGCAATCAATGGCTCAATGTTCAAATGGAGATCTGTGATGAGTGGATTCCTACCGAGATTGGTACTGGAACCAGTCTTGTTTAACATCTTTGTTGGTGACATGGACAGTTGGGTTGAGTGCACCCTCAGCAAGTTTGACGACAACACCAAGTCATGTGGTGCAGTCAACACACTGGATGAAAGGGATGCCATTCAGAGGGATTTTGACAGGATGGAGAGGTGAGCTTATGACAGTGTTATGAAGTTCATCAAGGCTAAGTACAAAGTCCTGCATCTGGATCAGCACAAATCCAGGCTGGGTGATGGGTGGATTGAGAGTAGCCCTGCAGAGTGCTCGTTGATGAGGCACTAGACATGAGTCATCAATGTGCACTGGAAGCCCCAAAAAGACATCTGTGTCCTGGGCTTCATCAAAAGATATTTGGCCAACAGGTCAAGGAAGGTGATTCTTGCCCTTGTGAGCCCCTACTTGGGGTACTGCACCCCGCTCTGGAGCCCCCAGTACAAGAAAGACATGAATTTGATGGAGAGGGTCCAGAGGAGAGCCTCAAAATTGATCAGAGTGATGGAGGATCTCTCCTGCAAGGACAGGCTGAGTGAGTGGGGTCTCCAGCATGGAGAAGAAAAGGCTCTGGGTAGACCTTATAGCAGCTTCCAGTACCTGAAGGGGGCCTGCAGAATAGCTGGAGAGGGACTATTTACAAGAGCATGCGGTGACAGGGCAAGGGGCTGTGGTTTTAAACAAGATCAGGATAGATTTAGGTGAGACATTATAAAGAAATTCTTTGCCCAATGAAGGTGGTCTTGTTTGCAAATTGTGGATCCTTGGGGATCTCTCTCCTTAGTCCAATGGGTGAGCACTTGCAGTCTGTATTTCAATATAACACATTCAATCATGTGTTCAGCTAACATGCCACTAATTATTGGAACAATATATCAGACATATATGTGTAAAACACCACTGATATGCAGATACTACTTCAGAATTTCTTTGATCTTCCATTTAACCAGAACAATAACTGTGCTTAGCAACTGAACCTACTCTGCAGGTAGCACTGATACAACCTTTGTCCTCCTCAGTCTGTGCTCAAATGAAGCATTTGTTTCCAAAGGTACAATTACATGTTTTACAAAGCTGAAGTCAATATTTTGACTCTCCTCATTCTTCTTGGCTAATTCCATGAATACTTTTATGTATGTATTTATTTTTTTCTATAATGTTTTGGATCATGGGGATAATTTGGACAGTGAACAAAACAGACTGAGTTGCCATGATTGTCTCTGGAAGGAAGGGGTTTTTTGTCTTCAGCACTACCTTGTTGGCTTTGCTTTTTTATTTAAAATAGTCTGTGTCTGAAATAAAGGAAAAGATACTCCTGTAATAGACACATCAACCTTGGCACATCTTTTGAAAGTTCTTTGCATTATTCTTAGAATCTTATTGTTCAGAAAGTTGATAAAAATCTTGTTTGTGATAACGTGCACTACAAGGCATTTTGATGCACTTAATTTCTTTTTGTGAAACTACATGAAAAAGAGGACTGATTCAGGATTTTCTTCTATAGCTTCTATTCATCTTCAATCTGCATCTCTCTGTGGCTTTGCCATGTACAGAAGTTGTGGTGGTGCAGATATTGGAGCCTTATCCAGCATGCTGATGAAGATTTTGTAAAGATGATACAGGTTTTGCTATTCTGCCATGCATGTACGTGAAATGTGATGAAATATATGACTTTCAATGATAATGAGAAGCCACTGTTTTAAATAAAAATAAATAAAGTAATAATTATTTCTACATTAGTGTCACATTACTGTCCACCTGTACATACAAAATTGACAAAACTGGGTCAGACTAATAGTCTATTTCCCATCTCCAACACTACGTAACAGCAGGCACCTGGGGAACAATATGAGAACAGGGCAGGCATCTTCCTGGCCCCCAACACTGGGGCTTAGTGAGCCATGGATGGTAGTTTTGAACTTAACTGTCCTTAACAGATTTTCCTTTCAGGAATATCATCAAATACCATCAATCATCAAATACCATCAAAACATTTGCTACCTGGAACATACTATGACAAAATTTTGGCCTTTAACTACGCTTACATCTTTGAGAGTCCACCGACTCACCATTTCTTCTGAGTTTTTGTCATGTAATTCTTTAATGTTATGTGTGTTGAATACCATCTGTATGAATTTTGTGCATTTATCAACTTGTATTCTGAGTATCTTTTGTGTGTGTGTGTGATGAAACACCATAGTCACATAGGAGTGCTGAAAATAGCAATATTTTTGGCCCTTCTTTTTCCCAGACCCATAATAAACAATAAATAAAGTTTCTCTGTAGAATCCAAGGTGGACAGGTTTCTTTGTTTAGAATAGAATAAATAGAATAGAATAGAATAGAATAAACCAGGTTGGAAGAGACCTTCAAGATCATCATGTCCAACCTATCATCCAACACCACCCAATCAACTAAGCCATGGAACCAAGCATCCTGTCAAGCCTTGCCCTGAACACCCCCAGTGACGGCGACCCCACCACCTCCTCAGGCAGCCCATTCCAATGTTTGTTTTGTTTTAATTATTTTTCCTGGTGGTTTTTTTTCGTGGTTTTTTGGGTTTTTTTGGTGTGTGTTATTTTAGTTAGGTTTTGTTTGCTTGTTTGTGTTGTTTGTTTGTTTGTGTTTTTTCCCCCAAGGGCTGGTGTATGTTTGGACTTTCTGATTTTTTACTGGAATTGCAGAGCTGTGCTTTGTCATTGGTTCCTTCCTCCATCAGAAGACTGTGAGCTTCATAGGTTCTCTCAAGACTTTGGAAGACATAGTCACATGCAGCATTGTTCACATAAGCATGGCAGTCTTGAATCTTCAATGATCAAATAAATACTGTATAACTCATTTCAGAAAAAAAAAATAATGTGGTTTTTCTCCAGGGCACAATGCCTTTCTGTGGATTTTAGCTTCAAGTCTCAATATTAGCTTGGTAACAGAATTTACCTCTGATGCTTTTTATTGCCTTTGCATTTAACATTTCATTTACCCACTGAGTATAACAGATGCTGTCTACAGCCGTCCAGTCTCATGGATGCAGATAATATTTCTGCCATGGAAAGAGGTATATTTTTCTTATAGTCTCCAGGAAGATAATGGTTACTAGAACAGTAATACCAAGGCATTTAAGCTTGCTTTATAATTTTCCTTCTCATTCTGTTTTCCAATCAAACAGTATCATTGTTGCTAAAACTCTCTCCTTGTAGGTGTTCTCCAACTGTATTACTCCCACTGCTTCATTGTTTGCCAATGTGATATACTCAAACATAATGTCTAATGTAATTATCTTCCTTAGGCATGGGCGTTTCTTTTCCTGTGCATTGTGCAATCCACTACTATTGCAAATGTGTGTTGATGTGTTTCTGTCACTTTCTTCCACAGAAATACTACACAGAAGTGGCATTCCTCTCCTAAGACCTTTTTCTATTGGGTGAAAGTATGTATTTTATCACATCCTGATATTTACATATAGATACCTCTCAGTAATATTGTATCCAATTGTATATCTGCTTGGATAAGTCAAATTCTTTGACTATCCTATTGAATTATATTTCAATAGTTGCAATTTTCCTTCAATTACTTTAGATTTGGATCTTATACAGTACAATTCTTGTGCATTTCCAATATTGAAAGTGGGGACTTTTTATTTCAGTGTAGTGGGTTACCCAACAGTTATTTTAATGTGATTTTTTCTAAATTCTTCTTACTGTTTGTTTAAGTAGGGAAATATTTCAGCGCTCATGTTTCAAGGTAAACAATCTTTAATGGGTTAAACATTCTGTCTAGATTTTCTCCCTCCACGTTGGTGAGCTTACAACTAGCAAACCAGGCATTGCAGATTATGTTGCCATTTTGCACAGTGCATAATAGCAAATGAATAGCTATTTAGATTTGCAGATTAATTATTAAGAAGATATGAGAAAGATATCATCTAATTTAATTCTTTCTGCCCTTAGTCCTATCTTCTGATTAGTTGCAGTAAGGCACGCTTTATTTATACTAGTGGTGTACCCCAGGGATCAGTACTGGGCTCCATCCTGTTCAATATCTTTATTGATGATCTGGATGAGGGGATTGAGTCCATCATCAGTAAATTTGCAGATGACAGCAGATGGGAGCAGATGTCAATCGGTTAGAAGGTAGAAGGGCTCTGCAGAGGGACCTTGACAGGCTGGACAGCTGGGCAGAGTCCAACATGATGACATTCAACAAGTCCAAGTGCTGGGTGCTGCACTTTGGCCACAACAACCCCATGCAGTGCTACAGGCTGGGGTTGGAGTGGCTGGAGAGCAGTCAGGCAAAAAGGGACCTGGGGGTACTGATTGACAGCTGGCTGAACATGAGCCAGCAGTGTGCCCAGGTGGCAAAGAAGGCCAATGGCATGCTGGCCTGAATCAGGAATAGTGTGGCCAGCAGGAGCAGGGAAGTCATTTTGCCCCTGGACTCAGCACTGGTTAGGCCACAACTTGAGTCCTGTGTCCAGTTCTGGGCTCCTTAATTTAAGAAGGACATTGAGACTCTTGAACATGTCCAGAAAAGGGCAATGAAGCTGGTGAGAGGCCTTGAGCACAAGCCCTATGAGGAGAGGCTGAGGCAGCTGGGATTGTTTAGCCTGAAGAAGAGGAGGTTCAGGGGAGACCTTATTGCTCTCTATGACTACCTGGTTGTAGCCAGGAGGGGGTTGGTCTTTTCTCCCAGGCAATCAGCACCAGAATAAGAGGACACAGTCTCAAGCTGTACCAGGGGAAGTTTAGGCTCGAGGTGAGGAGAAAGTTCTTCACAGAGAGAGTTGTTAGCCATTGGAATGTGCTGCCCAAGGAGGCGGTGGAGTCACTGTCCCTGGAGGTGTTCAAGAGGGGATTGCATGTGGTACTTGGTGCCGTACTTTAGTAGCCATGAGATCTTGGGTGACAGGCTGGACTTGATGATCTTTGAGGTCTCTTTCAACCTTATTGATTCAATTATTCTATTTCTAATGCTATATTATTATTATTATTATTATTATTATTATTATTATTATTATTATTATTATTATTATTATTATTATTATTATTATTATTATTATTATTATTTGCCTACATTGTATGCTGTGCAATGAAGAAAGACACACTAAAAAACTTTTGGGACTTTTAGGATCTTCCCTCTCAGCAGCTCATCTGAATTCAGCACAATGCAGATAAGAGAAAGGGAGATTGCTGTACTAAGAATAGTCCTAGTGTCACCCCTTTGCCTGTCTTATCAGATATATCAGTAGATAACAAAATACTGGATTAATGTTGTCCTGGACTTTTGTAATTTTTTTTCCAAGTGGCTTCACATAGGAGAGAGGATGGCTTTAAGTGTAGCAGATCAGATGGTGAGGAGAAAACACTCTGGAACCCAATCCAGAGGAACAGGTGGATTTAGACCACTGTCTCCCTCTTGAGGTGCATATTTAAATATATGTATGTATACACACACACACACATACACATACATACATATATATGTACACATACAGTAATATTACATATTACTATGTATTCATACACAGAGACAGCATGGATAAAGTGCTACAAAATTTCATCAGCAAAGACAAGTGGGTATTATTTCATAAATGGTTAAAAGAATCAAGCTTTCTATTAGTGCTAGGATGTCCATCTCTTCCCATGGGAGCTATGCAGTTTAATCTGATATACACATTCAGTCATTTAGCATCATACATTTTCCACAACTTGGACTCAGCTTTTCCCTCTTCTCCATTTTTTGACAATTAATATATTTTTCTACTGAAGTAGTACATACATGCAGGTTCATTGATCTCCCATGACACTCAACTCACCATCAGTTTAAGCTACATTACTTATCTCACACACTTTATTATATCTCTCAAGGTTAAAAAAACAAACAAGCAAACAAAAAACCCCAAACAAACAAACAAACAAACAAAAACAACTGGAAAAGGAATGAAGCAAACTAGAATAATTACAACTGCAAATGAGTAAGAGTAATAAAAAAAGACAACAGCAAAAGGTGCATTGGGAGATGTCAAGAAACTAGAGATAACATCCTACTAAGTAAGGATACTAAGTAAGGATGGGTTTTATTTAGGCATTTTTAGTTAAAAATAGTTGCTGTGCAGCAGTATCACTACCACTATTTCTTCTTCAGAGCTCTATTTCTTCAGTTAGTGCTGCATAATCTGTTCTGTATAACTTCTCTCTGCTGGCAAGCCAGAAGTTTATGGGCACTCATTACTTGCCATTACCCCTTACTCACATGGTTTTTTTGCCTAACTCTTAGACACATTCCTTTTAACCAGTGGCATCAAAACTGCTGAGCCTTAGATCTATGACTTTCATTCCAGTTGGTAGATATGGCCAAAGGAAAATCTGGTTAAAGACATTTTCTACTTTGCATGCAGAACAAATGATCAGGAGCATGAGCTGCTGTCCTCATAAAGTTATATCTCTTTGGCCATCCACCAGAATGCACAGTCTGTGAATGTAGCTATAGGGACCTGCACATCAGCTTGTTTGGCTCCAGGGCTGCTGCTGCAAGATATGATCCTGATAGGCACATAAGATACAAAACTCACCTTTTGATCTCTGCTACAGCAAGTGCAGGAAACCAATTTTAACTAGGTGTATTACAGGTCACAATGATCAAAAGGGTGGGAGAGGAATTAACTAATAAAAGACTGTGATCCACTGCTCAATGCAGGTAGTACTACATGTCAAGACTGAATAGAAGACAGGTGTTAAAAGACCTCAGTTCCCCTGATGTATGTAGGTTTGATCTTTCACAGGTGTAATGATTTTAATCACTATGAACCATTCATCATCATCGTTTCATTCAACACCACTGAAGATCAATGGACAAAACAGTTATATGCCAAACACAGCATATAAGTTAACACTGAATAAAGCAGAATATGAGGGAAACAGAAGAGAAGAAGAGAGTGTTCATACTGCACAGCAGCCAATGCTTAACTTAGAAAACAATTTTTCTAATTACTCAGTTCAGAAAGACTAGATACCTCAGAGGAAAAATCCCTTACAGAGGTGTCCAGAGCAAAGTTTCATGGTGTTACGGAAGTAGAGAATGCAAAAGAGACTCCAAACTGCCATTGCTACTGTCTTTCCTTAACCTGGTGGTGGGGCAACAAGAAGGAATAGGGACTAGGGTATGCTCAGTTTCAGATATTCAGGGTCACAGTTGAAAACAAAAAAAACCCCAAACAAACAAACAAAGAAAGGCATCAACCACACATACAGCATTAAGAAAAAGGAGACTCTGAGGCCCCTTCCTTAACCTCTTGCTATAAATCTTGCTGCTTATATTTTATTTGGCAGGAAGTTATTTCAATATATAATACAGACATTTTTCAAACAAGTCAGCTCTGATTTCAAACCCTGGAATGCTAAGAAGGACGATGATACTTTTACCTTACTTCTTTACTTTAACAGTTTGTTGTGAGGTGGTTTTTTGTTTGTTTTTAATTTTAATTCTTGCTTTTAATGTTTCTGTAAGTGAAACAGATATTCAGCTTCATATTTAAAAGTCACCAAATCTGCTAAACACTTATGATATAAAGTCAATAATTAACAAAACCTTTGCACACTGGTGATGCCTTTAATAATTATTTCACAAGTCTGGACTCCAGTGTCATGATAATTGCAAGCAATAATGGCTCTAATATCTTTTGAATTGATCACCACAAATCTATTCATACTTGCCAAGACAGAAATAAGATGAAGACTTCTACAGATAGTCTCACTTGCACCTGAAAGCTTTTCCAGCTTTTGGAAAACCTGTGCAAATTAGAGGGAAGACTTGCCATGTGCATTCTTGCCCAGGTTTTCTAAAATAGATATGAATAGTGTATGGCTGAGAAAACATTTATATTTTTAAAATGAAGATAATTAATATGATTTCACAGGATCACAGGATTAATGTGAAATTTCACATGAAGTAATCATAACCTGCAAACAGCAATGCCACTTAGGCTAAAAATAACATCATACTCAGGCATAGAAATTAATTACCAAAAGTAAAAATTACCTTTTCTTCCTTTGAACCCAGTTACATAAGATGTGTCCTTGGAAACAAACATACTGGGTGCTGCACAGTGAAGGACTTCTGAAAGTGGCATCAAATTTTAGTAGTGTTTCCTTTGCTAGTACAGAATTAAATAGCAGGGGACTTTCTGTTATATAACTGAAATCACTCATTTTTTTCTCTACAACGTTTTTGAGGTTAGTGGTATCTGAATTCACTTGTTTGCTTTTCTACATGGTTTTTGGAAGTTAGTGGTATAATTCAAGTTTTAACATTGCAGAAAGAACGTGCTTTTGTGATACCCTCAGCCATGGTAATGTTGGACAATTTATCAACAAGGTGATGAAAAACGGAATCACAGAATCACAAAAATATTAGGTTAGAAAAGACCCTCGGGACACTAAATCCAACTGATAACCCTACTCTACAAGGTTCACCCCTAAACCATGTCTCCAAGCACCACATCCAAATGACTTTTAAATGTATCCAGGGTCGGTGACTCAACCACATCCCTGGGCAGTCCATTCCAATGCCTGACCACTTTTTCTGTGAGTTTTTCCCCCTAATGTCCAGTCTCACCCTACCCAGTTGCAGCTTGAGGTCATTCCCTCTTGTTCTATCATTAGTTACATGTGAGAAGAGACCAGCCCCAGCCTCTCCACAATGTCCTTTCAGTTAGTTGTAGACGGCAATGAGGTCTCTCCTCAGCCTCCTCTTTTTCAAGCTAAACAGCCCCAGCTCCTCCAGTTGCTCTTCATAAAGTTTATTCTCCAGGCTCTAAATTTATTCTCCAGGGTCTATGCCTCTTAGAAGACATGGGCTACAATATCCAGCTGAAATATATGTATTTAAAAGAATCCAACATTCATGTTCCTGATAGCAATCATAAAAATGCCTAACCTCTTAAACAGTTCTTCACATCTTCACTTTTATACACTTAAATAACCCTTAATGAGACAGCAGCAATGTATTTACATAACATTAATTCATCAATATAATCTGGAAACCAAGTCATTAAGGCCTACTTTTAACTCATCTAAATTTAAAAACCATTTTTATTTATCTAACTTTCAGGAGTATAACTGTCTAGGGTGTCTATATACTCAATAAAGAGAAGGAAAGAGAGAGATACAGATGGAGACACCCAGGAACAATTCCTCCATGAAGGAATGTGACATTAAGACATTTAACCTTTGAGGAGGAACTACTACATAATACAGGACCGAAGCTTCAAATTTAGAGCTGCAAACAGGCAGCCATTGGCCTGTTTCAATTTGCTGCCTAAGCCCACAGTTCAGCATGTCTAAGGGCATCACTTGGGAAAAGGTACTACAAGTATCAGGCTTTGGAGCTGCTAGGAGCATGAAAACCTCAGTCCTCATTCCCAGTTGCTAGTAGTGTAATTAATAGACTACTGAAATCAACACAGTTCAAATATTATAACAGTAATACTCTCAGGGTATTAGTACATGGTACGAAGACACAGGCCTCACAATTCATTCAATTTCTCCAGACATCAATGAGCCACAGAGAAGATGCCAACAAAACAAACAGATAGCAGACAGACATTATACCCTCTGTCATAATTTTGAGGCAAAGATCCTGTGCAAAGACTAGCCTCAGGAGAGGCATATTGCTGGATTTCAATATAGGTGCGATCTGGTTGTAAGCATCAAGTGTCATTTGAGATACCAAATTGTTACCTGCCTTGCCATAGCTGCTGCTTTAGAGGAACATCATGAAGTTGTGGGTCTCCCTGTGTATCATCTGCCTGCCCCAGGAGAATGTCTCAGAATATCTCAAAACATCAATAAACACCTATATTTAGGCAAACAACTGAGTGTCAGTTTGATGCAAGATAAAAGAATCACTGAACAAATAAATCACTAGCTTCTGAGAATAGAAGTAGCAGAGTTGGATCCAGGCATTTTTTGCTACTTGCACCCCTTGAGATGAATACATGCCAAGTACATTTAAAATGCTGTCTATAGACTTCTTACTTTCTCTTGAATTAGACTGACCATTTATCTGAAAGGAGAAGCATGATGGATATGATTTATTTTACATTTAAAATATACTAAGATTTGTGGTTAAAGATGTAAAACAATACACATTAAGGGAAATGTCAAAACCATTCATAAAGTGAAATCTGGTTTTAGTTCATAACATAAGCAAAGATTGCATCAAGTTGTTATTTTTTCTACATTGTTTATTGCAAATTTTATAAATTCTTATTTCCTATTAATATTCAGTATTTGTATTGCATGTGGACATGTTGTAAACATGAATGTTCACATTGTCATGTTGTTATGACAATTTGGTTCCTTTTTATACCTTCCATGAATTGTCTATGAAACCATAAACCAGCTTTATCACTGGCATCATCTTTTTCAGAAGCACATTAAATATTTTGTGAGAAGTGTATCAACATAAAGGAACAAAAGGAATAGCTCATCATATTTGATTATTTTATGATATATTTATATAAATAATTTGTATGGTCCGTTTGATGACTGCAATCAGGCACCGGAGACAAGCTCACCAGAACAAGCTTTAGAAGCATGTTTGTTCAATAATGAATTTAAATTACTAAGAATTTGTAAGTGAAAATAATAAGATTTTCTGGGTTTGGTATAAGTGTACTGGGACTGGCACCAGCATGCTTTGAACTGCTACAGTGACCCAGTAGACCTTTTGCTCTTGCAAATTCATTTTAGTGGTCTGATGTCTCTGGATAGATTTACCCCATGAGTCAAGGGTTGAGCAAATTCATTCATGTTCATGCTTGTAAACCCCTGGGACCAAGTACCATGTAAAGAAGAGTCTATGACGTTGCATCAGATTTTAACAGCAGGAGCATCAGCACCTCTCTAGCATTTTCTCTTCAAAGACAGACAAATACAAAGCACATGCTTTCGTCTCTTACATGAAAGGCTCAAAAGTGCTACAGAAAAGTAGGCATGACACCAGAATTTCTTTATAATTGAATGGCAACCTCTCCATATAGCAGAAGTTTCAAAGTAACCAAGCATGCTTGTTACTTGCTAGCAAGTAGGAAAGCACTAAGCCATATGAATCATCTGGCCACCCAATTGCATGAGATTTTATTGTTATAAGACACCATTTGGCATGGGTACTTACCCACTTAAAATCACGTTTTAGTTTCAAATTTATGTTTTGGTAATTTAATTAATTAATTTGGTTTGTTATGGAATGTTATAGAGAGGTTCTATTGGCTTAGAAAATGAAAACACTTCCAGACAAATTGGCTAGAACCACTTCATAATGGCTAATTATTACTAGCTGATGATACAATAATATTTTTCTGTTTAAATATTTCTTGTGCAATTTTGAAAAGTTCAAATGTTCTTAAACACAGAAACATGCTTTAGTAGACAACAGACAAGCAAGTAAAATCTAACATGAGTTTCAACATTTTTATTGGAAGCAATGTAACTGAAGTCTTGCCCTAAGCATTAGGCAGGGAAGGATGCAGGATAACTTAATGACATTGTGAGGGGTTTTGGAAAAGTAACATGTTTATCTACACATCAGTAACTTTAACTTTAGAGGAAGCTCAGACATCACTGCAAATTATTAGGCAACAAATTAATTTGAAATCAAAATCAGTAGGAAATAACAGAATGTCAGTGAAGGAAAGGTGAGGCCATGACTTAAAATTTATGTTATTGACATATGGTAGTTCTAACTGGGCCCCGAATAAAGCCTTATAGGATAAACAAATCAGTGTTTGCTTTTCTGGAAATCTTCTGACTAGCTCTACTGCCAGCCTGCTTTTTCCACTGGCCTGTCACTAGTCCAAGAGATTTGACAATATGTGGGGGGTAATACTGGAGATCATTTAAAAATCTCTGAATGATTAAGTAGATTTACATGTGTGCACTTTCTAATTCGGCACTGTTGACAGCTGCAGCTTTTCCAGCACCAACACAGTGTATTTTCAAGATGATGCTGCATGCTAGGGGCATGCAGGAATAGCAGAATATAGATCAAAAAATGCACCATTAATGGGAAAATATTACATATCATTCTTTGTGATATGTAGAAGCCACCAGGTCAACGCAGTCATTTCATATGACTGCAATTCCCAGTGAAAATACAGCCAAGGATTAGCCTGTACTCTTGCCCAGACTGTTAGAAAAAATTTTGTCACAGTCACCAGGGAAGGAACACCAAGCAGATCTTGCAGAACCAATTCACAGTAGTGATACAGGACCATCAGTGTTTTGTAAATCTTTCTCATAAGGGATCTGAGGGAATCCTCTCTTCAACATGTAAATCACCTTGTGATCAGGATGATTGCATTAAGAACCGAGAAGTGTCTCAACAAAGATAAAATCATCCTGAAGGACCCACCTGATGTGTCATCTCTACCCACCAAAACAGCAGCAGCCCAGGGGATTTGGTGGACAGTGGATGGCAAAGAGGAGTGGAGGCTGCTTGGCACCGACCCCTGTGAGCACACAGAAAGACCCCTGGAAGTCACTCCTGGAAGCCACATATGCATTGTTAATGTGACAAAGGTGTGAGCCAGGTGGAGCTACGGTGAAGGAACCAAGAACAACATAAACCCCCTGAGTTATGCCTGCTTAAGAAGAGAGAAAACATCACCGAAAACACTACAAGCTGGAGCAGTGCCACCCAGGATGTCACAAGCTGAAGGAACATCAGCTGGAGTGACAGCACAACACCCTCTTCAGCAGCTCACAGAGCAATGTTTCTTCCCCTCTCCCCTCCAAAGAAAGAACCCTGGGGTGGTAATTATGTCTCTTCATCTCTCCTGCTTTCTCTATTTCTCCATTCTCTCTTTTTCTCCTTTTTATTTTCCTCCTTTCTCTGTTTTGTCTGCAAGAAATAGTGCCACTTTGATATGTAACCTTGTTTGTGTCATAATTTCACTCATGGGAATGTTCAAAAAACCTCGTCTCCTTCCCAGCTTCCGGATTGAGACAAGATATCACCCCACATTTAGGCACAGATCCTGAAAACAACACTCAGTTCTTGGAACTGAGCAACTTAAATGGTTTGAGTGATGGCAAACAAAGTATAGTCTTATGGTGATAGCGCTGAGAAAAAACATCACACTGAAGAAATACTAACATGCTAGAGGAGATACAGCACTTCTATAGCTCTCAATGGAAACTGACAATCACCTTTTAATGAAACTATGGACAAGGAAGGTCCTCATGGAAAGTCTTACTGGTCTTCCAAGTAAATTGCAGTTATCTGCAACATAAAGGATTTACTTAATGTGAATACTTACATATATAGATGACACACTTGTGGGAAGAGCTGCCATATAGAGGGATCTTGACAGGCTTGAGAAATGGCCCAATGTGAACCTCAAGATATTCAACAAGGCCAAGTGCAAGTTCCTGCACCTGGATTAGAGTAATCACCAGTAGTGACACAGGCTGGGAGATGAATGGATTGAAAGTGGCCCTATGGAGAAAGACTTGGAGACACTTGTAGATGAAACATTGGATATGAGCAAGCAATGCGTGCTTGTAGCTCAGAAAGCCATCTGTAACCTGGGAGTAACAACAGTTGTGGCTAGCAGGTCAAGGGACATGATTCTGCCCCTCTATTTGGCTCTACTGAGACCCCACCTGGAGTACTGTGTGCAGTTCTAGATTTGTCAGTACAAGGACATGGACTTGCTTGTGTGGGTCTAGAGAAGGACTGCAAAGAAGATCAGAGGGCTATGACACATCTTCTGTGGAGAAAGGTTGAAAAAGTTGAGGTTGGGTAAGAGAAGACTCCAGGGAGATCTTGTTGTGATTCTATGATTTCATGATTATTATTTTTTTTTATTTTCTGTGAACATATCAGTGAAAAGGAAGAAGGAGAAATACTGCTGCTAAAAATGCAAAATCAAATCCAATTGATTTTATGCCTCCATTTGATGGAGGCTATCCTTAACCTGGGAATCTGATAAATGGTTCTTCCTAACAAATTGGAAAAGCAACATTGCAACTGGCATGGGTCAACAACTCCACTTTTCTCACAGGCCACTGTCTACCTAGCAACAGTGTCAGAGACTCAAAATCTGAAGCACTGGGGTAGACATTCAAGTCAGCTGCCCTGCTGTGCAGGAAAGGGCCTGAAAGCCTTCTGACTCTGTACTGTAACCATGGATTGGCTCCCGTAATTTCAGCCAAAGTTTGCAGAGCTCTCAACTTTCCTATTTTGAAGTTATGATTCAGGGCAAAGAAATCTCATTTGTAGTGATCTTACCTGCAGGACAGTCCACATGGCAGGGGTGCTGGAAGCCTGGGAGACCTGCCAGCTAGGGAAATTCAGATTCCTGAAAAATACTTGCTGGCAACTGACAAGAATGTCAGTCTCCTTGAAGAGTTCTGAGATCCCAAATTCCTTGTTTGAAACAAAGAAATATTTTATATTTCTACATTAATTTTCCTCCAAATTGATCAGGTTTTATGGAGCTCAGTCTAAAACTAAATACATAAATCATGAAGATGCCAAATGTATAAATCATGCAAATCAGGGAATCCCTCATTTTTTGGCCAGCTCTAATTAACACATTTCCACTGCTGGTTTTTCTTTTTTTTTTTTCTTTTTCTTTTTTTTCTTTTTCTTTTTCCCTGTGAGGAATGAAATTCATTATTTCCTTAAAATTAGTCTCCTAGCTCAATGCTCATCTATATTTGCCTGCTCTTTATTGTGTTATTACTTCTACTACCCACCCCAAATAAGTAATTTCATTATGGTCTCTATTAATAATGGCAGAATAAGTTTTGCTTTTTGCTGGGCAGGGAGTACAGGGAATGTATTGGGTTTTATTAATGAACAATGCCAGAATTCCTTTGCAGACTCCAGAGAATTTGTAAGTGTTATTAGAAACTCATTCACAACCACATATGAATCACTACCACTTTTCTGTGCAGGAATTCTTCGCTCTGAGTAGGGTATTACACATAATAACTGTGCCACTAGCAAACTTCACCCTGTTATGATTTGCCTTCTATTTACGTCTTTTTTCAAGGCTGTTCAGTAGCTGTTTACATTTACTGTTGCTAATGCTTAGTGTGCTGTTACTTTTACTCTGTTTTCAGATATCAGGTGAGAGATCCTTATGTGATATGCTTTCCTCCAAGCCTTCCAAGAAAAGGAGATACTTATCCTAATTCCAGAGTCCTAGAAAGTTGGAAGAAACATCCTTATGAGCTCAAGGAGAAAATCCTTGCCTGTACAACAATAAGCAAACACAATAGATGAAAAAATAAGTGCAACTATGAAAACGATCTCATATTCATGTATCTGTCCATAGAATTAAGTTATAAACAGCTTTAGCTCTTGTTGCAAACAGAAAATAGAGAAAAAGAAAGAAAAAAGGGCATCTTCTGAAGGTGACTGAGCTCTTAGGCTGCATGATTGTTGTTTATAGTCTTGTAGCCTTTCCACTGGTTTGGGGCGACAGGGGAGTGGGGAAAGGAACCTTAAAGCAGTAATGCTCTTAATTTAGACATTTATGGGATAAATATGAAACTAGGCAACACAAATCTAGTCCTCAGTGCTGCTCAGTGTACAAGGTAAGTTGAATAAATAATGAAAGACTTATTTTCTGTCGAGGACTTGACATTTACAAAGTGACTGCATGACATATCATGTCATATATTATGAACTTTTTGAGTAAAGGCTGAAGCTGAGCACACATTGAGGAATTATATTAAAAGATGTTTGGGTTTACTCTCATTAAAACATTAATTACTCGTAAAAACTACATCTGAGTTGATATCCTGGGTTAACACAGCCTGCTTTCACAAACGCCTCTCCCCACAAACAGATGGGAGGGAAAGGTAACACAGAGAGACATCTGGGTTGAGATAAAGAGGGCTTAATGAGATCATAAGATGCACAATTACCTTAGCCTATTTGTAGGAAAGTGCAGTGAAATGCAGAAGCAGCCACAGAAGCCAGTGACCTCCCCCACCCCCAAACCTACAGCCTGCCCAGGAGGAAAGATCAACACCACAAATCTGGAAAATGAAAGCAGCAACCAGAACAGGGACTCTGTCATGTTACAATCTGAACTTCAAGCCCCATAATACTTTGCTCTAGCCAACACTTTCATTCTGAAGCTGGCATGACGGCATCATGGTATTGAATGTCAGCAGCAGATTCAGCTCAACCAATGATGGATTTTTTCCTTTTTTCCTTTTTTTTTTTTTTTTTTTAATGCACTATCCTGACAAATATTTTTTTAACTGAAAATAACAAATATTCTACTGCTATACTGTTATTACACTCTACTGGGATTAGGTATTTCTACAGAAACTGATTTCGCTTTCTAAGAAAGATCTCAGCCTTGCTATTCCTCCAGAAAGCTCCAAGATCTCTTCTCCTCCAGAGATGTAGGAGTTGAAAGCAACAAGATACTAGGTGCAAGTGAAGTGCAAAATTATTACATTTTTTCTACAGTCTACTTGTGTTCTCATTGCAGGGTAAAACCAGCAATTATATAATTCCACTGAATTCTGCTACTGCTACCATTTCACCTCCTTGCTTTGAATTTGTCTATAATTTCAAAAAATATTTTAAATAATACAGGTCTTGGAGTTTTATTAATGATTTTTCTAGCAAGAATCCTTTTAGAATCCTAGTCAAGAAAGTTCTTGGTTTTATATCGAAAGCTGATGGAAGTTTTGAGCCTGTAGTTAGATTCCTGAAAAAAAACCAAACAAGAGACCTGCACCTCCCTCAAATGAAATTTTGAAATTAGTATGATTCAGAGGAAGAATGCTGTGTCAGGAGACCCCTACAACCAATTCTCCTTGTTTCTGGGAAGTAGAAATTTGTTACTGGGGCATGTCAGTCACCATTTACAGAACCACTCGGGAAGATCTGCAAGAGCAAAGGTGGAGGATTTTCATATTTAGATCCTATTCTTTCTGTTCTCTTTTCCAGGTGTGGACTTCACACCTCTAACCCAATAGCTTACAAAAGCAGAGAAAAGTCAAGTCAGACTCTAGCTAGCTCTGTATTTTTGTAGTATTTTTGTCCACTTACGGTATAAGAGCTTTGTCTTATTTAATTCCAACATATGGAAATTCTGCTGATGCTCCACAGATTATCCATGTGAGGGATCATTATTTCTCAATATTACTACAATTCTCAATAGTTTCAACTTTCACAGTAGTTTAACTATAAGCAAGGACTAAATGATCCTTCACCAGCCAGGAAGTTCATGAACACTGAAATTACTGTATTTCTCAAGTGTGTGGTCTGAGTGCAAGTCATAGCTTTACACAAACTGACAATAATGCACACAGGCACCAGCTCATATAACAGAAGCTCACAAAATACTGGAAGCAACAGAATTATACCACAGTGTAAAAGCTGTATTGGTAGTAGGAGGCTACAGGTGTGGCTTCTGTGAGGAAGAAAAAAAAAAAGGGCTGCCCTTTGCCACACACAGCTGGTGTCAGACAGCTCCATTGGACCCGCCATAGGACATGGCTGAGCCCATCAGCCAAGATGATGTTACCCCTGGGAAAAATAAATTCATTGATCCCCAGGGATCAGTGCTGAGCCCCATGATCTTTAACATCTTTATTGATGATCTGGATGAGGGCATTGAGTCCATCATCTGTAAATTTGTGGATGACACCAAGCTGGGGGCAGGAGTTGATCTGCTGGAGGGTAGAGAGGCTCTGCAGAGGGACCTCGACAGGTTGGACAGATGGGCAGAATCCAACGACATGAGATTTAATACATCCAAGTGCTGGGTTCTGCACATTGGCCACAACAACCCCATGCAGTGCTACAGGCTGGGGTCAGAGTGGCTGGAGGCAGAAAGGGACCTGGGGGTACTGGTTGATGGTACAATGAACATGAGCCTGCAGTGTGCCCAGGCGGCCAGGAGGGCCAATGGCATCCTGGCCTGCATCAGGAACAGTGTGGCCAGCAGGAGCAGGGAAGTCATTCTGCCCCTATACACTGCACTGGCTAGGCCACACCTTGAGTCCTGTGTCCAGTTCTGGGCCTCTCAGTTTAGGAAGGAGGTTGACTTGCTGGAATGTGTCCAGAGAAGGACGACGAAGTTGGTGAGGGGTTTGGAGCACAAGCCCTATGAGGAGAGGCTGAGGGAGCTGGGGTTGCTTAGCCTGGAGAGGAGGAGACTCAGGAGAGACCTTATTGCTGTCTACAACTACCTGAAGGGAGGTTGTAGACAGGTGGGGGGTTGGTCTCTTCTCCCAGGCAACCAGCACCAGAACAAGAGGACACAGTTGCAAGCTGTGCCAGGAGATGTTTAGGCTGGATGTTAGGAAGAAGTTCTACACAGAGAGAGTGATTGCCCATTGGAATGGGCTGCCCGAGGAGGTGGTGGAGTCACCATCATTGGAGGTGTTCAGGAGGAGACTTGATAGGGTGCTTGGTTGCATGGTTTAGTTGATTAGGTGGTGTTGGATGCTAGGTTGGATGCGATGATCTTGAAGGTCTCTTCCGACCTGGTCTATTCTATTCTATTCTATTCCATTCCATTCCATTCCATTCCATTCCATTCCATTCCATTCCATTCCATTCATTCTATTCTAAAACCAAAACCAGAAACACACCTCTGTCCCCCACGAAGAACAAACCAAAGCAAAAACCCCCAAACAAACAAAACCCTAAACCAAACCCAAACAAAAAAACCACTACAAACCCAACCCAAACCAAAACCAACACAAAACTAAGACTGAGAAACAGTGGAGGGAACATCATGGTCAGAGCAGGAGAAGGAGAAGGTGCTTTGTGTTGGAGACAGTGGATATTACATGAATCACATGGGCCCCATGTAGAGTCAAAGCTGGATAAGGAGGGAAGTGTGAGGAGGAATGACCAGTGGAGACAAGCTTATGTATTGACCCTAGTCCTCACTCTTCATCTGCCCTACACCATATGACATGAGTAAAGGAGATGAGGGTAGAAAAGTGAGGTTCAGCCTGGGAAATGGAGGAGCAAAGCTATTACTCTAATATTTGTCATTTTTGTTGTTTGTTTCTCACTACCTAAATCCATTTTAATTGTCAATAAATCATCTTCCTGTGATGCTTCAGTAAGTATTCTTATTCTTGAATATTGTTTTCTCTCCCCTCATCCTGCTGAGGTGTGAGGAATTGGTGAGTGACTGGGTAGGAGTTTGGCTGTTAGTGATGTTTAATTCACCAATGAAGGCAAAAGGATTTTGAGGTACAAGATCTGCTTTATCAAGGCCTGTAAAGCCATCTGGAATATGTGATGAAGAGGGTGAGTTGTTAAACATCCTTTGTCCACCATATAATGATGGAGAAAAAGACTTCTTCCTGACAACGTGAGATCACATCTGATAAACTTGGAAGTGATTTCTACTTCCTTTTTTCTGTAACACACTGCCAAATTACCATCTTAGGTTAATTCAGTTTCCATGCTGATAGCCTCTGACTCTTTAAGTTCACCTGGGTTCTCATTTCTGGATGAACTCTTCCCCATTATTTAAGGAACTTATTTTATATGTTCTTTACCAATTGATGCTCCCACTTCACACCCCTGAATGAAGAATTTTCTTCTCTGTCTGAAAGGAACTATTTGTTGCTCTTCCCTCTGAGAAGCTCTGAGAGGAGCACAACATCTAATATGGCCTTGAACAATTTCTAATAGTCTGGATTGCTCTTTATAAGACCTTTTGCAAACTGCTGTAACAAACACGTTGCACGACTCTATGCATCGAAAGGATCCTCTGTAAATCTCATTCTGCTGTCAATCTTCATGATAGGAAAAGTGAAGAAAAGATAGAAAAAATGTAACAGCTGAGTTGAATATGTATTATCAAATTTTAAGATAAAATATATAAAATCAGCAGGAATCTATACTGACATAATATTGTACTGACAAAAATGCAAGCAAATAATTCATAAGACTGAATAACTTGGGGGTATCTTGTTATTTTTTTCACCCAGATACACCCACATAAAATTTACTCCACTGGCTGCCTGTCACCCTCATCTTTGTATGCATCTTTGGATAATTGACATTGTTATATAAAATCATAAAATAAATTATTCTTTTTCCCCAAAGCCAGAAGAAAAGCTATCACGAATTTGGAAAGCTAAGTGATACATGTTTGCAAAAATAATGAGGTGTGGGAACATACATGAACATATAAATGGGGCTAAATAGTGTGAACTTACTCTGAAACAACAAGCTCATTTTTAAAAGACAAATCAAATTAACAATCAACATTATCACTCTGAAACAGATAATATTATAGTATTTCTGATTAAGGTATCAGTTTGTTCCAGAATTTAAAAAAGCAGAGAAAATCTGAACTTGCTGTTGAAAGAGATGATCTAATTTATGGGAAATGACTGAAATAGTTTATCTCAGAGGAACAGAAGAATAATACTCTTTAAGCTAAACCTTCTGGGCAACAAGGTTCCTCTCTTTTTTCCCCATGTCCTTCTAGAGTAACTGTGTTTTTCAGAAATCATTGTTAAGTTATGATATGCTCCACAGAAGAGTTACCATCCACAGTGCATTAAGGTCTTTGTTTGTTCTGTGGTTTCCCAGGTTGGCATGTCTATATATTATATTCAGATACCTCTTTTGTGCCACCAAATATTTTTGAATGCAACTCAAACATCTCCAGACTGGTCAGTCTACTATTAAACTCCCAAGTAGCTATTTCAAAAAGTCAGTGTTAATTTTCCTTATTTTTGCTAAACAAACTGAGTGGGATGCAGAACCCTTCATGATTTATTAAATGGCTCTATTGTAGTCAGAAATCTTACAGCAGCTGGCCAACAGCTGCAGCATGTTCCAGCAGTCAGTACCTCAGCCTTCAAGCTGTCGGATGGATTCCACTTTATTCACAAAAGTGCTTGTGGTTTTTATCAGACTGATCCCAGAAAGCCCAGGCAGTTTGTTCCATTCAGCTAACCTAAGGCATTATGTAATCCACCAGCAACCTTCTTGTTTTTATATTAAGCCCCTGGAGAGGGCAAGTGTAGTTTTGCACAATGTTTTTGAACTAGCTTCCATTTAGAGTATATGAACTTCTTTAACGTACTATTCTGGGCATGGACCTTTTACCTGTTTCTTTTCTACACGTGCCCAAAATAAGCAGGATTGTACCAGTGGGAAAATTATACCCTACGCAAAATTACACTGAGCTTTCTGCACTTGTGATGTCATTTAAAATAAATAAATAAACAAAAATAGATAGCCATTTGCTGTTCAGTCAGATTGGTGTGTAATTTGGTTTTTGGTAATGTAATCTGAGGAACCTGAGGAGCATGGGCATAAATCTGTTTTGGACACAAATGAAGCCCTTAATCCAGGCAAGAATACAAACATTGCTTGCTGGAATAAAACTTCTGCTGTGTGAAGGTCATTCATGTAGCTGTTGAGTAATACAGACTCAGGCACATTCCCCTGCGATAGGTCTTACTATTGTCTGTGCTATTGTCTCTGCTTCTTGCAGAGTTCAATATAGAAATCAGAATTGATTATGGGCAATTTTGTTCTTTTTTTTTAATATATATAGAAATTGTATTAGTCATACTATGCATTGATTTTCTCTCATATTCTGTATTTTGTCTAAAAGCATCTGGTGGTACACGGTGTCAGACACAGCTGATTGGCCTTTGAACACTGCATCTGTGCCTATATCACTTTCAAACCCAGCTTCAGCAAGTTGAATCATGTTCAGTGCTCAGCCAGGACATACTTTCCCAACTGTAATTCAGCTAGTTTGGAGAGAAGGTGCTGTTCAGCCACTGGTGACAGACAGTTTATAAATTACTTCAGTGCTTTATCTTTAAAATGATACATTAAAGACATCATCTTGATGGGGTTTGGCTCTGGAGCATCCTTCCCTCTTTTCAGAAGTGCTGTAACACAAGCTTGTAACAATTTCTTGGGGGTTGTCTCCGTAGCTGAGCATAAGTTATGCAACTGTATCAGCCAGGCATTTGTCACTGGTCCCAAATGCTATCTCTGAAATAAGTCTCTACTTTAGGCAGATTGACTTGCCTAATGCGTAACATGAAAAGGATACCCATCAAGGGCCATCCACTGGATACTAAACTTTTCAGCCTGCCAGCCGAGAAGTCTTCCCTCCTCAAAATTTACAACTTTCAGAGGAACTAGGGTAGTTCAGATGTCTTTGATGAATATCCATTTTCAGGTCAAGAAAACACCTGGTTATTCACATCAGTCTATTCCCACATTAAAAAAAAAGAAAAAGAAAAAGAAAGCTGTTGAAGAGAAACTGCGACTGCATAAAGCATGAATATGATCTAACTTTCCAAATGCTAATTCACTAAGTCTTAGCAGACCTTTTAGAAACTGCTGGAACTGAATCTGTTTTAAATTATTCTATTTTAAGGCCCAAAGTGATCACCAGAGCCTAGTTTCACATTCTGCATAAGACAGGCCAAGGAATTTCACTGAATTCTCCAGACCACAAATCCCTTCTTGGATCCATCAAACCTTCATATCTTTGTCATGCAATTGAAAAATCACAAGGAGTTTGTGGGGTATTTCCAGGTTGTGAATTTGTGTTTTCAAACCTAGGTCTTTAGTTATTGAAATAATAATAGAAGATACTTGTGTTAAGACAATGAGTTTTCTGGAAAACTTTTTTGCAATGTGCCAAGATTGTTTGCTGTGGAAAATGAAAAGGACTATTTCCTGTAAGAACTCATTTTAGTAAAATAATCCTGGTTTGAGGTTTGAGGAAGTCTTGTCCATCAGCTTTAACACACCTTTCCTTTTCACTTTGTAAAGCATCTTCAAGAGGCATCTGATCCTTGGAGGACTATAGGTGCAATGGACTTTTGGCTCAGATGGCCTGCCACTTCCCTGCATGACAAATGGGAAATGCAACAAGAGAGTTATCTATACTGCTTTACTTTAGAGTGTATTTGCAAATCTTTATTTTCCCCTAAACAAGATTTAAAAAAAAAAAAAATCATAGAAGTCCAGAAATTCTAAAAAACATAATGCCAGGTGTTTTGAGGGGAAACTATGGGAACAGATGGCCTTACTGGAGGAGGTAAAATAAAAATTTCTAGATGCTATATTTGAAACTTAGTGAAGAAGAACAGCTGAATCTGGAGGATGGTGCCAGCATCTACCCTCTGATTTGAGTGAAGAAGTTGACAGAAGTGCAGAACCAGAGCAATAAGGGCTGTATCCCTTCATATTTCCAAAAATCAGAGAAGGCTGGCACCAAATTAATAATACAGCCTTCACATGAAGGCTGTGCTGTCTTCATGTGTACTACCATACGTGGCCTGATTCCCAACAATTGTATAAGCTTCCATAGAGCCAGCACATGTAATCTCCACTGCTGGCATCAATTATGCTTGGCATTGTATCCAAACACCCACTTTGCACCAGATCTGTCAGTATCAAAGCCATGAGGCTGGAACTTTTCCTGTGCTCTGGAATACATTGATTCAAATAACTCGTCAAAGCTGTAATTATGAATAACTGTTATATCTGCATGATTCTTTGGAACTGAATATCACTAGAGAGTAGAAAGTTATAATAAAGGTAACAACCATGGCAAAACTGCACCATGCTATTCTGTACTGTAATGTCTGTTTCACTAATGGCACCTTGTACCTCATGAACTTTGAGCAGCAGGATGATGCTTTCTTGCAGCATTGGTCTGCAATTGAGAACAGTAATATACTCTTCCTTCTCAAGCCTGTATGTTCTTAACAATTTATACATACAAAATAATTATGCATATAATTTAGACACTTATAAACAAATACTCATGTACATTATATTCATATCTGAAAAAAAGAAGTCTAGACTGCATCTAGATCATCTATGCAAGACATAACTTGTGGGATCTATGGGAGAGTACAAAAGGATCAGTGTCTTGATGAGACTCATTGATGATCTACAAAATTGTATCAACAGGATATTAATCTGTGGTCCGCATGGTATACATTGCCCTTCACCCTGCTAGCTGTTACCAGTCCTGAACAAAAACAGGGGTCAGTTATGCAGCAGACAACTTCACATGTGCAGGTTTACTGGGACTTGCTTGTGTCTTTCACCTTGATTGATGCAGGATGCAGTTACACAGCTGAGCAACCCTGTTGTTCACATCAGGACTGCACCCTTTCTTACTCTGCAAAATATGTCCTGTGTGAAGAAAAGCACAGATTGACTACTAGTCTTCCTTGTACCGCTAAATTATAACAATCACAATGAAGACACAAATATACATCAAGATGTTTGGTCCTTTGACTGAAAATATCTTCCTGAAATGCTCTTAGAAGATTCAACATTTAACTATAACAGTTACGCAAGTTATTTTGTAAATTGTTCTGCAGAAGAATGAAAGCTGTATAAGTAAGAATTGAAAAGTACAATGAGATATGTATTTCTGAAAATAATTTCAGGGCATTCAGTCCAGCTGTGCATCTCTTTCATTGGTTCCTACGCACAAGTAGTCAATTATGTGAAATATTTAAACAAGAGACGTTCTCTTTGAAAGTTGTAAGATTATTTACTTACAGCTCTGCTTTTTCATATTAGCTTATGTTACTAGAAAATGGAAATAAAATATTTTTTACTACAGCTGTGTATTTGCAGTTAGCAAAAGGGACTTACTTGCATCAGGAAAAATTCAAGTGAGGCAAGCTCTTTCAAATTGCACACCTGTGGCATTTGCATGTTATGGTTTTAGTGTCGTGAAAGTAGTAAACGAAATACCAGTTCAGCCCTAGTGTCTTGTATTGCTCACCTCTCTCTTGTGTTCAAAGCTTTCCATCACCCTCCCCTTTTTAAGACTGCTTGCTTCCATGTCTTTCCCAGTTTATTTCGTTAAATCTTACCTCCCCCTGCTGGTTGTGCAAAACAGAATTTCGGAATAAAAAGCCACGGTCTCAAGGCTAACTGATATGTGAGAACCACCAGTAAGAAGAATAGTCCTAGTCTAGACCCTGGAGTAGTATGGAAAAATCTCAAGAGATGCACTGAAGGCTCTTCTCTGAGGTCATCTTTGCTTATTCAGACACCTCAAGATCCACTTTCCTCTCAAACATGATACAAAGCACACACTTTTATATATTTGGAGATCTGGGTTTTTTTGGGGGAGGAGAAGGATATTTGGTTTTTCATTCTTTGGGTTTGGGTAGTTTTGGTTTGTTTCTTTATTTCGTTTTGGGTTTTGGGGTGTTTGGGTTTTGTTTTGAGAGGAAGGTACGGTAATAAAATCTTACTAAATAAAAGATTGCACCTAGCTTTTAATAATTGAGTAAAGGAAAACAAAAACACAGATGGGCAAAGCATTATTTTTGGTTCCACATCCAGTGCATCTTTAGTGAATGACTGTGCACAGTGACAGAATGCATATACTGTAAGTTGGTACATTTTCCAAGCTGCTACAAATTTAGTGAAGAGCTAGCAGTTTATTTCTGTAAAGTCTTAATTAGCTTTAATTGCCATAGGTCTATTTATACCTATTTTCACCCATTTATTCAGTCTTTCTTTGTGTTTACAGAACCCGTATAAGAACATCTAGACTGTGATGCTGAAAATGTTCTGCTAAATCAAACATGTATGAACAACAGGATGTATAATTTTCAGAACTATGTCTACATGGACTGCAATTTACATTAAATTGCTGTTTTGGTTAAATGGCACCTTAACTACCAAGCAACTCTTTGAATAGTTGTTTCTTTAATTATTATTTAATTTTGTGGTTATGACTGGTTTTCAGTTAAAGAGGGTACTACTGACAAATTCAATTAAAGGAAAATAGAGGACTTAATGGTCCATGCTAATGATTCATTTCATACATAATATTTTATCATTTTCTGTACAAATTTATAATGAGCGCTTAGCTTGTATTAATAAATGCTTACATTTAGTCTACGTAAACTGTAGGGATTGAAATATTTTGCTAATGATATCTCTTGATAAATGCTTTTAAAACAATTAGGTGCTTACTTTAATTTTATCAGCACGATTTTCTGTGAAAATGTGTATTTTGTCATTAAGAAGGAAACACAGGTATAGGAATGTAATAACATATCCACAAGCAATGCTTTTTGATGTTTAAACAGCTCATGATATGCATCTGCTACACTCAGGAAAACAAACTTTGAAGAATTATGGCAATCAGCTCAACATGCTATCTGATTTTGTAATATCACATGAAGAAGAATGAGTTTGATAAATCACCTTTGCAGGTATCTGAATTAAGAAAAAGTACTTCTCTATTCCACAGAAGAGGCACAAATTTTAGTTTCCAGTGTTCCTAAATACTGTGTGTAGGAGTGAAAAGGTGGATAAGTAGCTATTACAGCCTTGATTTTACATTTTGCATCTTCACTGATGAAGATATATTACCTTCCAAAGTGAATAAAGTCATAATTTACAAACTTTTAAGGATATTATATACTGTTTGAAGATACCATGCTGTTTTGGGACAATTTTCCTTTCATTGCTTTTTCTTGCACTAAGAAATTAGTGCACCATCATTTGCTTTAAGTAAAGAATGGTATTAGTTTCAGTGGTATAACAGATGTATTGCAGTTGCTTCTGAAAACAGCTTGACTTGTACTACTGGGATTTAAAATACATTTTTCAATGTATTTCTCTAATGTGAGGCAAAGCAGAGGTTCATTTCTGTATCTCATTCAAATGAATGATCAAAATTTTTTGTTTATTTCAAATGGCACAAACCAAAATAGTTTACATTTATACATTGTTTTTTAAAGCTTTGTCTGAGTTTTACCATTGTCTCTGACAGAAGTAGGTTTATTTGCAATGATGTGATCTATCTGGACTTCTGCAAGGCCTTTGACATGATCCCCCACAACATCCTACTCACCAAGTTGGAGAGAGATGGATTTGATGCGTGGACTGTTCAGTGGGTAAGGAATTGGCTGGATGGTGGCATCCAGAGGGTGGTGCTCAATTGCTTGAAGTCCAGATGGAGAGCAGTGACAAGTGGTGTCCCTCAGGGGTCCGTTCTGGGATCTGTACTGTTTAATATTTTTATCAATGACATACACAGTGAGATTGAAGGCACCATCCAAGCTGTGCGGTGTTGTCAATACACCAGAGGGACAGGATGTCATCCAAAGGGACCTGGACAAGCTGGAGAGGTGGTCCCAGGTGAACCTCATGAGGTTCAACAAGTGTAAGTGCAATGTTCTGTACCTGGGCCAGAACAATCCTCACTATTAATACAGGCTGGGGGATGAGGTGTTAGAAAGCAGCCCTGTGGAGAAGGATTTAGGGGTGCTGATGGATGAGAAGCTGGACAGGAGCAGGCAGTGTGTGCTTGCAGCCCAGAAGGCAAATCATACCCTGGGCTGCATCAAAAGATGCATTGCCAGCAGATCCAAAGAGGTGATTCTGCCACTTTGCGCTGGTGACTCCTGAACTTGAGCCAGCAGTGTACCCAGGTGGCCAAGAAGGCCAATGGTATCCTGGCCTGCATCACAAATAACATGGCCAGCAGGACCAGAAAAGGCATTCTGCCCCTGCTCAGGCAGGTGGTGGAGTCACCATCCCTGGAGGTGTCCAAAAAATGATTGGGCATTGCACCTGAAGCTATGATTTAGTTAGTCATGAGGTCTTGGGTGATATGTTGGACTTGATGACCTCTGAGGTCTTTTACAACCTTATAGATTCTATGATTCTATGACTTTACCTGGAGTGCTATGTACAGGTCTGGAGCCCTCAAGTTAGGAAGGACATGGACCTGATGGATAGGGTCCAGAGGAAGGCCACAAAAATGATCAGGGGGTTGGAGCACCTCTGCTGTGAGGACAGGCTGAGGGTGCTGGGGTTGTTCAGCCTGGGGAAGAGGAGACTTGTGGGAGACCTGATAGCAGCCTTCCAGTATCTGAAGGGGACCTACAGGAAGGATGGGGAGAGAATGTTTACAAAGGCCTGTGGTGATAGGATGGGGCGCAATGGCTTCAAACTGGAGAAAGGAGGATTTAGTTTGGATATCAAGAAGAAGTTCTTCACTATGAGGGTGGCAGAACCCTGGAACTGGTTGCCCAGGGTGGTGGTTGAGGCACCTTCCCTAGAGATATTCAAGGCAAGACTCAATGAGGCCCTGCGCAGCCTGGTCTGGTTGGGGATGTCCCTGCTGACTGCAGGGAGGTCGGACTAGATGACCTTTGGAAGTCCCTTCTGGCCTGGGCCATTCTATGATTCTATGACACCTAGACATCCATCTGAAATATATATGGAGAACACTTAAGAAGTGAACTCTTTGTGTGATCCACTCTATACTGCAAACTTTCTTTCTATTCCTATTTCACAAGGCCCTACTGATTTAAGGTTAAAATTAAAAACTAGCATATGTATTAATTATTTCATACTGTTCTTCAGCCATCACTGTGGCTACATATAGGCACTATAATCAAACCTACAAGACTAGATAATTTATAGACAAGGCATGTGTTTTTCTTCTCATTTATACCATCACTTCACCATATTGTTGTGTTCTTTGTATGCAAATGAGTCACTGAACTATTTTTTACTTACTAATTTCAGAAACGTATTAAATAGAATTTAAGTAACTCATCTAAGATAATTTCCTACTTATTTGTCATCATTTTCATATTTCCCCTCAAAATAATTTATATCTTTAGTAAGGATTTGATTTTACCACTAAACCGATCCAAAGAATGAAGTTTTATTGGATCAACCTTTATAATGCAAAACACTTTCTGATTGCAGTGACCATTTTGTTTGACAAGAAGGCGTGGGCAAAGCAATGATTGAGAAGAGGCACACTTGTATCCCAATAAGAAGCAGAATTCAAATAGCATTAAGAGAACAAATTCTATGATATGATGAAAACATCTCCTTAGCCATTCCCAGCCAAGCTTCACATCCCGCTTTTCTACTTCAGTGATCCTCCCGCCTGTTACAAACACAATAAAGTTTGTCAGGAATCACATGTCTGGGCTGACCACCTCTGAAAGCTCTGGGTCCAATCGTGTTTCTGTGCTGGACAATGTTGTACAATCAGTTTCCAAACGCAATGCTGCTCAGTGCAGCCTCAAAGGGGGAAAGAAAATGGGACAAGGTAGGGGTCAGTGACAAGTGGTCATGCGTGACAGGGGTATAGATGAAGTGGAATGGAATGAGTGCAACAAAAAAGATGGGATTCTGTTTTCCCATGCTCTGACAGCAACTTATTGGAAATATCCCCTCCCTCTTGCACATGGATTCTGCAAAGTAAACAGCCAGTTAGCTAAAAAGAAGGATAAGTGTAGCTCAGTTAATACTTCAGATGTGTAATTTTCCCCACAACAGGTTTCTCTTTAATCCTTCTTGTTTATTGGTGCTCAAACAGATCTAACAAAGCCCGAGTAAAAAGCAGAGGATGAATACTTTGCTGCCCATGCCACAGGGAGTTTAAATCTTTCAATATTTGAAAAAAAAACCTGTTTTTATGATATATTACTCAGTTTCTCACGGATTATCTTCTTTGCTTACCAATTATTTAAGCTAAGGTACATTAACAAACTGTCCTAGTTTAGAGATGGACAGATTGCTCTATTGCTCCAAAGAGGCAAAAGAATAACACTCACACAAATGGATTGGATGGTAATAGAAAGTTTAAATGGAAAAGAAATTCATATACCACAAAAACTACAAACCACAGAGGTAAGCATAGCAAAGCATATAAAGTCCAAAGAAATCTCCAGACTAAACACACAAGTTCCTTCACACCAGATAAAAAACCCTACACTTCCCTGCTCCCCACCTGGGGTTCACCAAAAAACCCAGGGCTCTTTCTTCCTCTTCTCCCCGCTACCCCTTGCTGGGCTGGTTGCAGGATGGCCAGGCTTGAACTGCCCCTGCATTAGGTCTAAACAGGTGAAGATTTTGCAGGGAAGGAAAAAAAAAAAGTTACTCAGACCAAAGAGGCTTGGCATACTTCCCCATCGTTACCAGATAAGAGAGCATCTCTCTCTCATGGGAGCAGAGAGGGAGGAAAGAAAATAACTTTGCAGCCAGATATAGAAGGGTGCAGGATTTATGGCTAGAAATACACTATTTCCTGTGTTCAGCTGCTGGGCTGGACACTCTAGACACTGGAGGTCTCAAATCTGTGGCTTCCTCCAGCCTAAACGGTCACATAAACATTCCACGAAGACACTGAAATGCAAGTTAGCAGAAATCCTGGAATATGCACAAAGGAAAACCAGCAAACATTTACAATTGTAATGTCCCAACACAGCTCTATTAGCTGCAGCTCTGATTTATTTCCCCATCTTCATGTTCCAAGATCTGTGCCTTGTCTTTTTTCTTTAGGATGAACAAAGATCATGGAACAGATTGTAAGTGATTCAAACTGCATGTTTCTTTATGGTTGTGTTACACATTCTATATATATCATTTGCAAACTATTCCCCAAAGAAATGGTATCAAACTTTTCAGGAAGAGAAAAGATCTGATGACAATCTGTTTTCATTTCATTTCTTTCAGATGCGCCACGATATTTCATCTACTTTGTCTGCTTAGATTAATTTCTTGTACTGCCCAGTGTTTTATTTTGTGGGGTTTTTTTTGTTTTGTTTTGGTTTGGTTTTGGTTTTGGTTTTTCTTTTGGTTCTGTTGGGGTTTTTTTTAGGGGGAGGGGGCTGTTTGGTTGGTTGTTTTTTGTTTGTTTGTTCATTTGTGGGTTTTTTTTCTTTCTTTATGGTTTTGATGTTCACTAACTCTATTATTTGAATTCACAAGTAAAAGAAAACCAGCTACAGTCTATTTTAACAGAATCTTATATTTGCTTTGTAATCACATTACTTTAGATAAAATATAAAAGCTTATGTATTTTGGGGTTTGGGGGGTTTTTATTGTGTGGTTTTGGTAGTTTGGTTTTGTTTGTTTGTTTGCTTATTTGTTTTGCTTTGTTTTATGCACATACTCGCACATACATGTATTCAAAAACATTGCTGTAATCCTAAATTCCTAACTTGTGCACCCATTTGATCTGCAAGATTTAACACAAAGGCAATTTTACTTGGATGGTTTGTGAAGTGACTTAACATGAGTGTCTTTGCTCTTTAAGACACAAAACTTTAAAATAAAGTTCTGTTCTTCATATTTTCATTTTGGTACACTCAGCAATTATTTAGTTTGAGTAAAAATTATAAAAGAGCTTCAACTAAAAGATAATGATATAAATATCAGAATTAACAATGGTAATTGCCCCGAAAAGCAGAGCTCCTGTGAAGTGAACAGAACTATCAACAGTACTTGCCAAAGAGAGAACTATTATATGCATTTCTGAGTATCTGGCCACTGCTGTGAAGGACAACAAAAAATCCTTCTACACATGTATTAATGGCAAGAGGAGGGAAAAAGACAACCTCCACTCCTAAATGGACATAGAGGGGAATATAGTAACTAAAGATGAGGAAAAGGCAGAGGTACTTAACACCTTCTTTGCCTCAAATTTTAATAGCAGGATAGGTTGTCTTCCCGACAACTGGCCTCCTGAGGTGGCAGATGGAGTCAGGGAGCAGTATAGTTTCCCTGTAGGAAGTAGTTGCACGAGGAAATAGTTAGAGACCTACTTTGCTGCTTGGATCCCCACAAGTCCATGGGACCAGATGGGATCCATCCTAGGGTGCTGAGAGAGATGGCAGATGAACTGGCTAAGCTGCTCTCCATCAGTTTTCAGCAGTCCTGGCTCACTGGAGAGGTCCCAGATGACTGGAAGCTGGCTAAAGGGATGCCCATCCACAAGAAGGGCTGGTTGGATTAGCCAGGGAATTACAGACCTTTCAGCCTGACCCCAGTGCTAGGCAAGATTATGGAACAGCTCATCTTGAGTGCAATCACACAGCACTTACAGGATGGCCAAGGGATCAGGCCCAGCAAGGATAGATTTAGGAAGGGCAGGTCCTGCCTGACCAACCTGATCTCCTTCTATGATCAGGTGACTGCCTGGTGGATGTGGGGCAGGCTGTGGATGTAGTCTACCTGGACTTCAGGAAGGCCTTTGATACCGTTCCTCACAGCAAACTCCTGGCCAAGCTGTCAGCCCATGGCCTGGACAGCAACACACTGCTGGGTTAGGAACTGACTGGAGGGCTGTGCCCAGAGAGTGGTGGTGAATGGTGCCACATCCAGCTGGCAGGCAATCACTAGTGGTGTGCCCCAGGGATCAGTGCTGGGCCTGATCCTGTTCAATATCTTTATTGATGATCTGGATGAGGGGATTGAGTCCATCATCAGTAAATTTGCAGATGACACCAAGCTGGGGGCAGGAGTTGATCTGCTAGAGGATTGGAGGGCTCTGCAGAGGGACCTTGACTGGCTGGACAGATGGGCAGAGTCCAATGGCATGAGATTTTATACATCCAAGTGCCGGGTTCCACACATTGGCCACAACTCCATGCAGTGCTACAGGCTGGGGTCAGAGTGGCTGGAGAGCAGCCAGGTAGAAAGGGACCTGGGGGCACTGGTTGATAGTAGGCTGAACATGAGCCAGCAGTGTACCCAGGTGGCCAAGAAGACCAATGGCATCCTGGCCTGGATCAGGAACAGTGTGGCCAGCAGGAGCAGGGAACTCATTCTGCCCCTGTACTCAGCGCTGGTTAGGCCACAACTTGAGTACTGTGTCCAGTTCTGGGCCCCTCAATTTAAGAAGGATATTGAAATACTTGAATGTGTCCAGAGAAGGGCAACAAAGCAGGTGAAGGGTTAGGAGCACAGCCCTGTGACGAGAGGAGGAGGGATCTGTGGTTATTTAGCCTGGAGAAGAGGAGGCTCAGGGGAGACCTTATTGCTCTCTACAACTACCTGAAGGGAAGTTGCAGACAGGTGGATGTTGGTCTGCTCCCAGGCAGCCAGCACCAGAACAAGAGGACCCAGTCTCAATCTGCACAAGGAGAGGTTTAGACTGAATGTTAGGAAGAAATTTTTCACAGAAAGAGTGATTGCCATTGGAATGTGATGCTGAGGGAGGTGGTGGAGTCAGCATCCTGGGAGGTGTTAAAGAAGAGACTGATTGGGGTGCTTGATGTCATGGTTTAGTTGATTATCTAGATAGTGTTGGATGATAGGTTGGACTTGATGATCTTAAAGGTCTTTTCCAACCTGGTTAATTCTATTCTATTCTATTCTATTCTATTCTATTCTATTCTATTCTATTCTATTCTATTCTATTCTATTCTATTCTATCTAAACAAATATCTATCAAATATAACAACCTTCTGCCTGGAAGTGTGGTGGTCTAAAACAACTGGTAAAATGAGAATTATTATTATATTTTTTAAATTTTTTTTAAATTATTGTTTTTAATATCAACTGTTAATAAAGCCTGAAAGTTAAAGAAATAACTCCCTTCCCCCTCCCAATCAATCTCTTAAAGAGTGATGTAATTAAACCATTTGAACATTTGGTAACACCTTGTCTTGTGATCTAGGAAATCAGTATAATGATTTTATTTTTTTTCTTAAACTAAAACCCAACCAAACAAAACACAGAAATAACCTCTTGCTTATGTATTTACTGAAACAAAGTGACTAAATTCAACCCTGGGAAAACTTTCTCCTAATCACTCAAGTTTCACTGCAGATTCATTTAGTGAGAAGTATTGAGGATGAAAAAACAACATTACAACTTAAGCTCAGTGTATTTACAGGTAATATTCACTCATGTAGGTAATTAATCATCATGATTAATTATACTAGAAAGTGAACAGATTATTTCAGTAAGCCAAGATTGCTTGCCTATGGGTAGAGATCTAGGAGGCACATAAGTACACATTCACTAATAAATGATAAGAATCATCAGTGAGGCAGGTTGCAGAGGTTGGAAAAGTAGTAGCTACTAAGTAAAACTGCTTTTGGCAACTATTGACCTTTGAGTTCTTAACCTGGAGGATATATAAACAACACAATGTTCTCTGGCAAGTTTTTCCTGATAACCTGCTGGAAAAGGGACAGAATATCCTCAAGCCATTTTGCATGCACAATTTAACACTTATGTGGTCAGAAGAAGGATGATTCTGTTAAGTTGCTGGGAATGGTAGATGTTTACAGGCTTCACACATTTACAAAGGAATTTCAAAATCTAACACAACGTAATCAATATCGACTTCAATTCTTCTATACTGAGATAAATGATATTGAACAGTGTACTGGAAATACACAAAGAGAGGAAGGTTTCAGGCTGCATGAAGCAGATCAAATGAATCAAATCATAACAGTGGCAATCCTATATGAAAAGCTACTTTCAGATAACTATTATAATTAGAAAGCATGTTCAAAATGATAATATAACTGTTTTCTATTTCTACCCTTACTTGAAAAGCATATTTTTGTTTTACATTTATATAAGTAAAATTATTGCAAAATAAACATTGCAAAACTTGCAATCATGATGCAATCTACATTAAGCTGTGGATGCATTCAGAGTTTATCTTTTGAAACTGTTTTAACTATCAGTCCTTCCAAATTATCTTAGTCATATTCAGGAGGCAGAGGGTAAGAGACACTGCACATCCCAAATCCTTCACTGACACAGTTTTATTTCTAATTGGTGTTTCTACACTCTCCATGCATTCATCAATCAGATGTAAATTACAGCATGCGTGATTGGGTCTCCTTCACCCTAACCATTGCCTGCTGGCTGGCAGTGCCTGTCAACTGCTGCAGCGAGCAAGACAAGCAGTAGCAACGGCACCTCTTCTGTTCTGGTAGGTCTTGGCTATCACCAGCAGCACAGATAACAACAACTTGCTTTATATCTATTGAATTTCTTGAACACAGTTGTCCCATTGAAGAATGCAGCTGTCACCCTTGATGCAGTACAAGATACCACTGCCCTCAAGTAACACAAAACAGCGGGCCCATAAATTCAAATGTTGTTGCAATTTTAGAGGAACTCTTTCCCTGATATAGGAAACAAATACAGCAAATGGGTAGGGAGGAAAGAGGCACAGAAGACCAAAGCTGAAAACAAGATTTTTTGTGTAATACTTAAACCTAGTGTATTATAAGAAAGAACACTGTAGAGTCAATAATCTAAGTAATTCAGGAGGATGAGTTGTGCACCTCTGAAAAGGTTGAATATATAGGTAAATCATAATACCTAGAGCCACCTACAAATGTAGTACCCAGACAATACTCAGTGGTCTACACTCTGCCTCAGCACAATTCTCGTTCTGCATAAGAATATTTTAAAGCAGAATGAAGTTTAAAATTGCCCTCAAACTGGCATTGACCCAACTCAATTTTCTCAATAGGCCATACCCCATTAACTAATCTAAATGAAAGGATTGCCAAGTACAAAGGAAGGCTGAAGAGATATTTGTGTGGGGGACAATGTGGGGGAAAGGGACAAAGAGGAACAGAGGGAAGAATATGGTAGAGGCTGTGTTGTTTCACCCAATGAACAAGGTAAAGCAATCTTGTAAATGCCAGGGTCATATTTTATTATTTTTTTCAGTTAATACATACAAGTTTAGTGTCAGTATGGTAACATGGTATCTCACTGACCCTAGCAGTATATTCAGGAAGCAAAAACGAGTCCTGTGGGTGTCACTTACAGAAAAGTATAAACTGTTCACAAACAATTTCATCATTGTGCTGGACAGAAACAGGCTTTCCTTCCTCTTCACAGATAGATGGTGTTTTGTTCTGTGGTTTCTTGAACCAACACCTTAAATGCAACCTTCTGTTTTTGAATGACTAAGATTGATGTTTCCTTTTCCCCTCCTGCATACAACAAAAGTGACCTCATTGTTTCTATGTCCAGCACTGAGCAAAGGTACTGGGGCATCCAGCATGAAAAGGTGGTATCTTTTACAAGGTGCAGATTTGAATGCCGCAAATGGTATCTGGAGGACAAATCCAGATTACGAGAGAGGTACAGAGATAAACTCCTATTATGAATATCTAGATGAGCTTTAGGGAGGTTGCAAACCTTGTCAAATGCTATGTAAAAGTGAACAACTGAATTTAATGATCCTCTGGCCTTTGAAAATTTTTAATGTGTGTGAGTGGTCCAACAACACTCCGAACACCACTCATATACCAAATTTAACCATTACCATGACACAAAATATACTTTTGTATAATATGCAGAGTGTGTTTTGCTTTCCAAGGAGGTGGGAGTGTGGGAGGAAAGGACAAGAGAAAAGGTTGTGTATGATGTGCCAAGAACATAAGAAGATAATCTAAGTGGAGTGGTCAACACTCCACTGAAACATGCTTTCAGTGGTCAGCTGAAAGGATGGGAGTAACTATTGTTAGCTGGGCAAGCAGAAGAGTTTGTTCTGCTTCTGCCTCTGTCCTTGCCCTCTGACAATACTTTCAGCAAGACATTTTCTAGTCTTTGTGACTCTAGTTGCCTATCGATTATTGATGATAAAAGCCACCTAGGCCAATCACACGTCCCAGATGTTTTGGCAGACATTTGTGTGTTTTTTGATGAGGCCATTTGTCCTTTCAGCAATACCATTAGCCTGTGGATAGTATGGAGTACAGAACACCCATTTAGTCCCTTCTCCTTGTGCCCAGTCTTGTACTGTGGTCACATTGATATGTTATCCATTGTCACTCTGGATATACTCAGGCATAGGCAAGACACTGAACTATTGTTTCAGAACTTCAATTGTTTGAGCTCCCATGGTGGTCCTAGTAGCTGTGGCCATGGTTAAACCTGAAACCACTTATACTCCTACCAGGATGTGTCTTTTGCCATGTGATGGCTTCAGGGAACCAACATAACCAATCTGCCTGGTACTCCACAGGGTCTTATCCTGCTTGATATGTTGAGCTGGGGCTTGGTCTGGATGGTTGGCCTTCAGCCTTATCCAACATTGTGGGCAAGCTGTGATAATCCTTTTGCATGCTCTCCTGGAAAGTGGCCATCCATGGCACTGGTACTCATAATAGAGATCTGACTTCTAGTTTCCTTTTCACCCTTTGCCTGTCTTGTCAATTAAGCTGTACATTCTCCATGAACAGAAGCTATAGGTGTATGTCATACTTACAAAGCAGAAGTGTGGGTATGACTGGGATATATTTTACCAGATATTACTTGACCACTAATAAACAAATTGACTGCTTGTCTTATCCTTCAGGGTTGTGTGTTTTAGGACGTCAGTTCCCTTTGGTTCCCCTTTTTTCCAGTGTCAGGGTGGCTAGATTATTTCCCCAGGTCACGGAAGACCAAAGTTCAGATCATCACACTTCTGCCTGAGCAGATTGACTTTCCTTCTGTCACATCTGTAAAATCATGACACCATATGACATTTGAGGATGGTTTTCTTAACATCCTTTGCTGATAACAATGGTCTCAGTGGTAACTGGAGCTCTGATCCAAATCAACCACAAGGCCATTATATTGCTTTCACTGCTGCTTTTCCTCCTTGACTCAGTGGAGTGAAACAGCAGCCTCTGCAGAGGGGCAGAATTTGCTTCTCCACCTTCCAAATCACCTCAGGCAGCTGAGCTGTCTGAGCTACACGCCTTATCAGTTAGGATAAAGCCAATGGCACCACTTTTTGAATATTTCTAAACATTTCTTCAGGCACAGTTACTTCACACATTTAAAAATACAGTCAAAACCAGCTCTGAGTTGCCAGAAATTTCAATTTTTTCAGCAAATAAATTCTTTCCCCTCCTACTTCCCCCCACCCAAAAAAACCCCCCACAACCAACACACACACACAAAACCCCAAAACAAAACAAAAAAACCAAACCCCCATGCTACTCTGTTTCATAATTTTAATATCTTTATGCAGAAAACAATTAGTTTCTTCAACAAAACATATTGGAAAGACAGATCTGTCCAGGGATCAGAATTACAATGTTGTGGACCAAACCACAGGAATTATCTAAATAGGCAGAGATGATTGAATAAACAGGTAATGCAATGGTTTTAGGCTATGCCCTTAAAATTTAGCAGCAGATTTTGAGCAGAAAAGTAGAAAAATATAAATAAATCACTATTGGGTTAAAAAAAGGAAAACAAAAGATTATTCTAAACAAATTCATTGGGTAAATATCTGGAATAAGAGGAGCTTTACCATAACAACTCTTTCCGTTTCCATTCCTTTTCTCTTCTCTTCTGATCTTGGCTGTTTCTGCTTCACTTGGGAGAGAGAACGTGCTTCTGTCTGGCCTTGGATAAGTCTAACCCACTGCTTTCTCTCTCCACTCCTTTCTCTCTTGGGACTGGAGGGGTTGGGGCAGTGGAACGGCTTCCCTGGTCTTTTTGACCAGGGGAGTTTCTGTGTTGTTTGCTAATTGTAAATATCTGTATCATATTGTAAATACTGTACATTTGACATATGTTCACTGCATTTTTGCTTGTAAATACAGCTTCATTTGGTTCTAACTGAGTTGGTCTGGCAAAAAGTTAATGCTGGGGGGAACTTCAACCCACCACAGGTAGCCACAGTCAAGGTGTTTGGGATTACAGGCTGTTCATGCACTTGAAGAGGGAATTCAATGCCTAAAAGAGGCAGTGCATGCTGGAGAATTGAGGCCATGGGTCACACAAAACAGTTAGTTGGGAATGACTTCAGCAACCACAGGTACAAATGAATAAATGAATATCAAAGGACAAGATGACTATGACCAAGATATGGGCAGGATGCACAGTGGAAGAGCAAAGTCCAAAATTGTGACTGAGGAGAGCAATCTGACAATTCGACTTTGAGAGGATATATTACCATAATGAAGAAAACAGGTTACTACGACTTCAGAAAACTGAATTCTTAACCATGCAACATGTCATGACAATGATAAGACATTGTAAATAACCACAGAAAAAGAAATAATTCTAAAGCTCTAAGTTATAATTCATATGTTTTAATTCATATTTTCCCACCCTAGGGCCTGACAGGAAAAAAAAAAACCAAATAAACAGACAAACAATCAAAAAACCATCTCAAACAAAAAAAAACCCAAACCCCATTATTGGAAATACATAAAAGTGGGGCATGAAATGGCTTCCCAGAATGAACTGTAGTTCATAGAAGTGAAATAAAATGCCTTCTCTACTCTGCAAACTAGAAATGCACTGTATGAAATGGGTTTTGAGAAGTTTTCAGTGAAAGCAGAAAGTCGCTAGCACATCTGTAATTGCCAAAGGGCCTATTCTTCATAAAAATTTATATGCTCATGACGCCCATGTCATCGCAGCCTGTTACAAGCAAGTATTTTACTCTTCTGCAAAACACCTGCATGAATATATAACACAAGTGACTATGTTAAAGTACTTATCTCTGAATATGGAGGGGGTTTCTTTTTGGACATGTAAATATTCCCTTAAAAGGAAATACAATAGAAGGATGAAAAAATGTTTCAGTTATAGTTCAAATTAAAAAAAATTACAGCAATACCTTAAAAGTATTTTTATTTGTTTCTTACTCTACAGATCATCCTTGTGGAAGGAATCAAAGGAGAAGTAGGTTGGAACCCAATTACCTGTGCTGGTGAACCACCTACGGATACTTAAAAATAGATACCTCTCACAGATACCCAGTGTGAGCAAAGTGCTTTTTTATGTGTGCCTCTTATGTCTCATGAACATAATAAAATGCAACATGTACCTTTCATGACGCTGGAAGAGGTTCAAAATGGTCAATACAACACTAAATATAACTCAGTGACCAGTGAAATTTTCTCTGATCACTTAAATAATTTTCTTTGCATTATCTTTGGTGAGCAACCACAGGATCACAGGATAATCACAGAATCACCAAGGTTGGAAGAGACCTCAAAGACCATCAAGTCCAACCTGTCACCACAGACCTCATGACTAAACCATGGCACCAAGTGCCACGTCCAATCTCCTCTTGAACACCTCCAGGGATGGTGACTCCACCACCTCCCTGGGCAGCGCATTCCAAAGGCAAATCACTCTCTCTGTGAAGAACTTCTTCCTAACATCGAGCCTAAACCTCCACTGGCACAGCTTGAGACTCTGTCCTCTTGTTCTGGAGCTGGTTGCCTGGGAGAAGAGACCAACCCCCTTCATGAAGGTGAAGCAGCTATGCCTCAGTCAGATACACTTGGTGTACCAAGTATCACAAGATAAACCCTGAAAGTGCCGCAGGTCTTTAAAAGGGATTTGAAGTGAATTGCTAAAGACTGTTTCCTCAAACTCCTACAGAAACCACATGGCAAAAGGATACATGAGTAGTCCTCTCCAAATGTCTCAAACATCTGAAAAGACAAACATTTGCTTGACCCAATTGGGAGACTAAAACAACAGTCAGCAGGGAGATATCATTACAAGTCATGGGTGTTTCAGTTCAGTTCCGTGTTTTGTCTGGTGCAGGAAAGAAACAAGTGCATATTCTTCAAAGAAAAAAGAGGAAGAGGACAAAATAGAAGGACAAGCACTATTAAAAAAAACCCCAACAACAGCCACAACAAAACAACAAACAAGAAAGAAAACTCTGATTTGGATAATTCATCGCTACCTCATAGGCGTGTACAGCTATCATCAAAACTGTAGCAACATCTCAATCTGTTACAGAATAACTCATAATTAAATGTCCATTAATGTTCTCCCTGGCCAATTTTTTTAGTATTTTCTTTTTTATATTGTTCTTGTAACAGCACTTCATCAGGTTTGTTTCTTCCTAGAAAGAGATTATTTTTCCTTGGGACAATCTATTTTGTCTTATTTTTATATTTCTGACTTGAACTATCACATTCCACTAGAATTTTCCAATTGTGCTCATATATTCTTACTGTAAATCCAATTGTTTGAGGGTTGATTCTGCTCCACATTGACTTGTTAGCACTATATTTTTGATAATAAGATGCTCCATTACTAAAGCTAGGAATCATTTTTAGCATCCACGCATTTTAATTTGTGCATAGGAATCTATGATCTATATTTACAGTAGCTTTATCATTTAACAGATGTTTGGACAGTTACGGTCCCCTCTGGGACAGTACTGTGTGGTTTTGAACTACTCCAGAGTTGTTCTATGAATATTTTTCCTCACTCTCTTATAGTCCTGGGGGTTTGTAACAGATGCTAATTGCAGTTTCTTCTTTGTTTTTTTATAATCTAGTCTTACCCAAATTATTCCACTGCTGCCCTCATCATTATTGAATTGTATCTTACTGATTTTCAAGGTTTCAAGCAGTAGGTAAGACCACATTAGCTATAGCTTGTACACACACAGCATAGCTTAGAAGTTTCATATGTGCATATGGAGATGGTGAGAGCATTCAAGAAATAGGGGGTTTTGGCAGAGAACATCCCACACCTCCTGTCCTTTCAGAAATATGCCTTGGAATAATTAGCAGCTCCATCTCAACTTCCCAATTTGCCACAATGCTCTCAGATATTATGCTGCTGCTCCACAGTTTTCAAAGGGCCTTACCATGCTGCTTGCTGATCTGTTCTATGAATCAAACGCTTAAGACATTAACAGCATGACCTTGAAGAATTTTAAGTAGTTTATGTTATGTGAAGATTGTCAAATCATACAGGTGAAGGTGCTGCACTAACAGCGCCTGCATTCACCATGCACTACATGCACCCGCCATGCCAAAATAGCCAGCTTTCTTGCTTCAGAGTTTCACAAATGACATCCATAACAAATGCTCAGGTTGTGCTCCACCTTTTAGTTCAGAGAAGGCAGAAGGCGAAAACTGTTTTGATAAAGTAGCAAATATTCCAATTCCTAAACTTAGGACTCCAGTGGAGAATGAAGAGGCAGACAATGCTATCTATTTATAGTACATTTTGCCTGAATCCCTTCTTTTGTACACAGCAGCCATGGTCTTTCATGCAGAACCACTGTAGATGGACAGCTGTGTGTCTAAACATCTGTGATGAACAGAACTCAGATGGGAGCTTAAAAAAAGAGAAAACGGCATCAACATATTCATAAGTTGGTGTGGGAACAATGAAAGCACATATTGTAGGTCTGAAGGAAAAAGGCAGAATCAGCTTGTAAAAAAAAAAAAGCTCACGAAATTCTCTAAGAATTTCTTTTTGCAGATGTCAGCATAAGCTTTCTGACTGATTTAGTGTAGCAGTAAACTCAGGAAGGGGACAAAAGAATTAGCTTTGATGATCCAGGAGCTTCTAGGAAGTACCTATAAATCTGAAGATCAAAATCTGAGCATACCTTGGTCCAGAACTATGAAATCTCAAAAACAGAATGAAACTAAAATCAAATCTAACCAAACACAAACCAAACAAACAACAGGAAAAAAAAAAAAAAAAAAAAGAAATAAGGAAACTGAATTGACCCTACTTGTGTTTAATATCTCACTCAACATCAGACTAAAGCTAAAGCTACATAGATGGCAACCTCTGGCTCATCCAAGGTTCCATCAGTATCTCTAACTGGCTTTCCACTTGTGAACAATAGCTGTCAGGATACGACTGGAAGATGTTTAAGTAGTTTGTTATCAACGTCTCTCTAGTGTAGAGAATGATAATGAATCATATAGAACTCATTTTCACCTGAATTTGATCCCTATTATTCATTTAACTGTTTAAAAGCTTTCTAGACCTAATGCATTTTGGGTTTTACCATTAAAATAAATTGTCAGAGTAAGACAGAAGCTGTCTTCTCCTTCTTATTCTTCAAAGATGTCACACAGGATCTAAGTAAAACATTGTGGCCATTGTCTTTCAAGTTTCGTTTTCTCTGTTCATCAGCAATTCCCTGGAATACCTATTGGTATTCAACTAAAGAGAGACTAAACCCCCATTAGGATATAATTATTTTTATAGGTTTTTCCAAGAGTCTTCAGTGGATTTGCCATGTCTAAAACTGATGGGATATAGAGGACTGCATCACAGGGATACATTTCAAGAGTATATTGCATCAAAATGCATATGGCAGTACATTGTACACTTTTCCAAATTTGGCTAACTGATATCTCTTTTTATTGTAGTTTCTCATATGTAAGAGAAAGTCAGGGCTCACAAAGTGGAAAAAATCTAAAACTTTCTTACCTGAAAGAGAGGTTGTGGAGTCTCCTTCTCTGGACACTTTCAAAACCCACCTGGATGCATTCCTACGTGGACTACCCTAGGTGATCCTGATTTTGGCAGGGAGGTTGAATTTGACGATCTCTGGAGGTCCCTTCCAACCTCTAACATTCTGTGATTCTGTATTTTTTGCTTTTTAAAACTGCATAGTTCTTTTCAATGGAAAAAGATCCAAATCCACAGCACACAAGAATTCTGTCTTTTAAATGCATGCTCTGCAAATGACCTTAAACTTACTTAAAAAAGTCACAAAATCATTGTTCTCAACATTTTACTCACCATAAATAAAAATGGTATCTATGAGTTATCAGAGTAGTAACTCTAAATTATCTGAGAAGAGAATAATTTTCTTAAACATATTTGTTATTAAAAATTAATGTATACCTTTCTGTGAGTAATTCTTGTCTTGATCATCAGTGTGAGAGCAGTCTATTGTAGACCAAATAATGACACTCATATATTGAGCTGCTTTGAGAGGATATAGAGGTTATACTTTACACACCCAGATTCCCTAAGCAGGAATCTCAGCTCAAATGTGAGATCCAACATTACATATTCACATCTTCCTGCCTTCTGGGGTTGAGAGAGTCTTGATCAATAACAGCTTTTAACTAAGAAATAATAGAGTAGTACTCCATTACCAGGGATAGAAAAAGGAAAATCAGGCAAATGATGATAAAGAAGATGGGCTGAACAATCATTCATTAGCCCCTACTAGGATCTTAGATCTTTCCTTGTTACTCATCCTATTGCCAAATGCTGACATGATTCAAGTTTCTGTTAAACTGTTCTGTGAATCTTCAAGGATGGAAAAGTGATTCTGTCTCTGAAATTGCAGTATTATCCTCAGTGAAGGGAGAACTTGGAGGGGAGACATTCCATATTTGGGAATCCTCTATGAAAGATCTTCAGTCAGTGTGCCTTGCCATCAGGCCTGGGCTCTGGACAGCATGTCCACTTTTTGCTGTCTTTGGGCAGATATCAGGTTTGTTCTTTTTACTCTTTAGAGCAGAGCTGCATCTGCTTTTGTCTGAATACGGTGACAAAAATATCTGTCCATTTATATGCCTTATTTTGCATGTTCCACAGTCATAACTCTAATGAAAGAAAGCCCCAGTGTAGCTGTGCTCAGTCTGGTCTCCATCATACATCACCGTTCCCTACTTTGCAAATGTCCAGAATTTGAGAGGACAAGACTGTGAAGAATCTGATTGTCCTTGCTTTGGGCAGGAGGTTAGATTAAGAGACCTTCAGAAGTCCCTTCCAACTGAAATTTTTTGTGACTCTCATCCACACCGGTTTTGTGATTAGCAGAAAAGATTTTTGTTGGGTGTTGTGTAGCTTCAGATGAATAAACAGAATACTTACCATTAAGAGTTTGAGTCAATGAATATGGCATATTGATTTCTGATTAGCCGTTACCAAAACATGTCAGACCTAGAGCAAACATAAAGGGAAAATAAAAATTAGAAACATGGACTTAACCACAAAACATTAATGTAGATTACCAAACATTCCTTAAATATGACAAAAATATATAGATCCAAACGTGTTATTAGGTCACCAAATGATGACTAGCTGCTGATCTCATGCAGCTGCTAGAGAAACATGTTTGTGATTCTGGAGTGTATGAAGTCAGGAGGGTATTCAACCAGCAACTAACAAATACTAATACCATTGAATAAGACCTGACTTAAAACAGCATCTACAGATATGTTCAAGAAAGGTAAAATGTAACAAGAACTTATATTGAGGTCTATTCATATGGTAAGGCAACGGAGTGGAGAGTTTAAGTTCATTGTTTAAGAAGAAACTAGAAAACCATGGCAAGATGAAACAACCCAACAATAGAGGAAAGACTACGGTTCTTGTTCATAAATGTAACAGGGATAAACAATAAGAAGGAGAACAAACCTGGCACATATTAAAAGAAAAGCATGAGAATATGAATATATGGCTATAAATCAGGATGAGTAAATTTAATCCAGAAATGACAAGGTGGTTCTCTGCCAGAGAAATCAGTTTCCAGTGGAAATTTGCAAGAGTATTGGGCAGGGGTTATAAGGGATAAAAAGAAATTTATCTAGTCTCAAGACTGAGTTTGATAATCAACTCAGTGAGATTGCATTATGATGCTTTTTATAAAGACATCAAAATCAATGATCCAAGATGCCACAGCTATTCAGATGCTTCTCCTGACAGACTGCAATCACCAAGGCCGGAAGGCATCATCTTCCTTCTTAGCTGATTTTGATAACAGACGCTAAACACAGAATTTTGGGGACTGGTGTACAGTCCTATACTTGTACTCCATATCGCAAACAAGTGAACAAGGAGGCAAGAAAAACAAGTTAATAAAGAATTACATGCAGGATACCAAATTGCAAAGGTGACAGAGTGGGACACTTTCAAAAATTGCTAGCATTCACTTTCTCCCTGAAGCACAAATGAAATAAGAATTTAATTATGATTTCCACATACATCAGGTCTTCTAATAGAAAATGTCTGTCCTTTTCTAAAAGATTCTGCTCAGCAAACTCTTTGTATTTCCCATTCTCTTTATTCCTAGGCATGCTTTACTGAGATGAATGGAAGTGGATATGGAATTAAAAATAGAAGCATTTTTTGAAGATGAAAAAAAAATCAGACAAAAATTTTGTCTAAATAAATATATATTTTTACATATAATCGCACCTTCAGAGAGGAAAATGTGCAGAACCAACCACAGCAAGTATTTTCTTCTCTCTGAAATTAAGTCAGAAGACAAAATTGAAATAATCTTCGTTTGCCTCTGCATTCCAAATTTCACTGTTGTGCTGAAGTAAGAGAAGTCCAGACAGTGAAGTATGGATTTGCATATAGATCCTTCAAAACGGAGCTTGTTTATGAAGAGTGAAGAAAGTTCAGTTTGCTCTGCTCTCTAGTGAAAAAATGGGGATACTTGTTCAGAAACATTTTAGAGTAGTGAAAGAGCAATATCAAGATACAAAAAACCCCCTGTGTATGACAAGTCCTAGTTTCTGACTCAACAACTACAGATGCAGTCATCTGGGGAGGAGGTTCTTATATCTTTGAACCAGTTCATCTAATCTAACATTGACTATTTTTATCAAACCTTATTAGTGTGGGTTCCCTTTACAGACAATACATTTTCAGAGTACAAATCATATAATCTTTTTCATGTATTTATAGTGGGATTAAATGAAGTGTTGCATTGGACCACCAGCTATTCTCTCATGGCTAAAGAGTCTAGTGTGCGAGCTTAAATGTAGATTTTGAGATCTAGTTAAGTGAATACCTACCTCAGGAGAAACTTCATAGTTTCTCATGAAACAATGAATCAATACTACTATACGAAGAAATCACTTTGAAGTCTACAGTCTTTCATCTTGTATTTTGCCTTCACACACCACTCACAACCCTAGATGTTCCATGTGCTGATTTGTTCCTGATAAACAGAGGGCAAAATTGCAGTTCTTATTGAAACACATTTTAAATGTAATTTTGCAGTTAAATTAACTAAGCATTACAAAAGAGTCAAAACTAAGGCGTGACAGGGACAGCAGAGAGGCCCACAGGCAGCAAATCATTATACACACCCCCACCCCCCCCTCCACCCCCCAAAAACAACAGTGATTACTGGAGCTGAAATGGATTTCTAATACATAAACCCTGAAAAGGTAATACAACAAAATGCCTATAGTTAAAGGAACTTGTAACTTTGAAGTATGAAAAGCAAGTCTGAAACATAATGAATCAGAGATCTGTTTCTCTTGTTCTGAAGGCAATTCAGAAATGAAACTGCTGGCACAAAGGTAGAATGCAGAAACCAGTTTAGAGGAGTGTTGGGAGGCCTCAAAATCACTGATTGTCAGACTTCAGTTGAGTAAAAACTATTTTACAACTACATAAGTCCAATACAGCAAAGTAAACAATCAATGAGCTTTAAATATTGAATAATTCATAGTAATATTTCTGATAAAACCACCATTTTGTTCCGTGTTTAGATTCAGTTTCCCCAGCTAGTAATTATTGATTACGGAGTACAGCCATTTATTTCTGCTAACCACTCTGCCCTTGTAACTGTAACCATTAAGGACAGGGCTTGCATTCCTCTGTTTTGCATAGTACTGGACTGTTACACATGCTGTAAAAACATCCATGGCACAGCAGCGATTCATGTTTTGTTGAAAAGTATAGTTTGTACTCATGAAGTTTTTCATACCTGGGATCCTTTCTCTCACCTTTCTGCAGGCAGTTTTCACATGACTACTAGATGTATCATGAATGTCCTAATTCCGAATAACTGCCAATAATTTAAACACAACTGATTATATGTGGGGACAACCTTGGTTTCATTTCAGTATACTTTAAGCAGTAACTGACAATTTCTTTGAGATGTGAAGACATCCCTTGTTATAAATCAAGGAGAAATAACACGAAAAAAATCTGCAGATGTCTACTGGACATATTACAGAATTTGGCTGCACACGTCTTATTTTAATGCTTTCCTACAAGGAATAAAGAGTCACTCAGATGTGGTTTCTTGTGGATAACTAATTCAATCCCATGTGTCTAGTCATATGTTCAGACAAACTTTATCCTGAAGCAAAAATAAAAGGCTATCAGTGGCTCAAAAGCTTCTTTTTATTTCAGTCACTTTTTTTTTTTCCCTTTTCTTTTCTTCCATGTATTTTAAATTATAACAGCATGTCCTGTAGTCTTCACTGTAATACTTGCAGTAAAGTGTGGGAGCAGAAAGGTGCAGACCCAGAGAGGCTGGTACAGACTACTCAGAGTCTCACAAAAATGAGATCAGGCTTTCTGACAAGTGAAGGCAACCACTGGAAAAATATGTGTGAAATAAAGTTATGCTTTTCTTCAGTTTTGGATTAGGTTGAAACGTGTTCCTGCAACTTTCCACTTTCAGTTTCTTATATGCCTCTAGTTTTGTCCAGAAAATGTTAGCATCTTTCAGTTAAAGATACTCTGTTGCCAAAATCAGACGAAATCTTTGGGTTCTTTCCATATTCTACAAATTGTTCTATGGTGAGTAATTTTTGGGGTTTTTTTGTCTGTTTGATTTGTTTGTATGTGGTTTTGCTTGCAATTATTTTGTTTTGTTTTGTTTTGGGGCTTTTTGTGAGTGTGTGTGTGTGTACACCTTCTGTATCATGTCTTTAATGTCTCTGAAATGCTCTGAAAGAATATTATACTTAGGTTCAAATTATTTTCTGTGTATAATTTTTCTTATAAAGTACAGTTTTAGCAATGTAGAATAAAGTGAAAATAGCACGTGTATTTTCTTGATTTTGACACATAAAGCCTATTCCTCAAGCACAACTTTAATATGCCTAATAAAATGGTTATCTATCATTTCTTTTGAGTGATAACCTGGTAAAAGTTTTTCATAAATAATACATTAAAAAATCAGAACACATAACATCTCTAATTCCATGTTTATCTGAAACAGCATGCTGTCTCATTTTAAATCTCTAAATACACACAAAATGGAAAGAGTCCTAGAGGTGGTATATATTTTAACTATCATCCAAACCTCCTTCATAATTTTGCAATGACAGAAAGCCAGTCATATTTAAATTAGCTATAAATATTCACTGATGAGAATTTATATTCTTTATCAAATTTAGCCACTTTGAACAATTACAACAATCTTTTCATTTAAAGTAGAAAAGACTCGTACTTTTCATAATACACAATTAATTGTTACACTTCTAGTACTGATGCTGGTCAGTTCTTGTTATTCATATCTATCTGGGTAAAGTGTGCAGTATCTTCAAGTGTTTACGTATTTTCCTGAAATGTCACAAATGAAACTTCATGCTGAAGAGTCCTCAGTGAACTTGTCATGACGGATCACAATCATTAAAACAAGTGGAGTGATGATCATTTACATCCAACAAAGTTCTGCCTCATTTTTATAAATAAATTGGAATTCATCTGACTTAGAAAAAAAGAATATAACCACGGATTGCACCATCAACAGAAACAACTATTGCAACCTTTCCTGCAGAGAATGAACTTCTTTCCTGGCCAGTGGGCTCTCAGCACCATCACAGATGCAAATGCCTCTCCCACCGCCTATCTGCATACCAATGTTCTTGATCTTTGAGGCTGACCATTTGCCACAGGTTGTCACCATATCCATCTATTGTACAGCATGGCCAGAACATCATCCTTTTTGAGTAAGGTCTCCTTAGTTCTGGGCCTCTCAATTTAAGAAGGACATTAAAACTCTGGAATGTGTCCAGAGAAGGGCAGTGAGGCTGGTGAGAGGCCCTGAGCACAAGCCCTATGAGGAGAGGCTGAGGGAGCTGGGGTTGTTTAGCCTGGAGAAGAGGAGGCTCAGGGGTGACCTTATTGCTGTCTACAGCTACCTGAATGGAGGTTGTAGCCAGGAGGGGGTTGGTCTCTTCTCCCAGACAACCAGCACCAGAACAAGAGGACACAGTCTCAAATAGTGCCAGGGGAAGTTTAGGCTTGAGGTGAGGAGAAAGTTCTTCACAGAGAGAGTTGTTAGCCATTGGAATGTGCTGCCCAGGGAGGTGGTGGAGTCACCATCCCTGGAGGTGTTCAAGGAGAGATTGGACATGGCACTTGGTGCCATGGTTTAGTAGTCATGAGGTGTTGTGTGACAGGTTGGACTTGATGATCTTTGAGGTCTTTTCCAACCTTATGGATTCTATGATTCTATAATTCCAGTCACATTATTCTCCCTGGCCTTGAGACACTGCCCTACTCATATTAATCCAGACTGTTGCTGTAAGATTCACACTGCAAGATTCATCAGTTTCAGTCCTCCCTTGCATTTCATCTTTCCTTGGGCTTATAAGCTACTATTGCATTAAATCTAAATTTGCACTCTCAGATCACTTTACTGCCAATCTTGGGCTATTTTAATTTTTTTTATTCATTACTGATAAGAGACAAGAGTTTGTAATCAATGATGAAAACATCCATCCTCTCATTTGTCAAATTTCAGTGCATGCAGACATGTACTTTTGTTCAACTTGTTCATTTAGACTAAAGAAGATTTCTCTGGGAAAAAGTTCAAACTGGTTCATTATTCAGCTTCCAGTTTCTCGTAAACTCATCAACTGCAGTGTGACTTTGAAATCTTTGTTCACTGGGTCTATTGCCTATCACAATAATGTTGTCTGACTGATTCCTTGTACTCAGCTATTTATTTGAATCTATTTCAAATGTCCTCTGTGTCTCCAGAGCGAGGATAGTATTTGTGATCTCTGTGTACTACTTGGCACTGTAGAGTTCTAGTTCTTGGCATTATGGGGATGCAAAGAATAAGAAACAACAACCACATAACATTTCCAGAAGTCAGATCTAAACCATCAACAGCTTCATGGTACAATGCAGTCTGCAATTATAGTACTTCAGATGTCAGGATTACAAACCTGGAAGATCTTTAATATTTGTGTATCCCACAATTTAGATCCAGTCTGTAGAACGCAGCCTTCTTGTGCTACAAGTGAGATGAAGGAAAATAAACAACAATCCCTCCGGCCTCCCCACAAACTGGGGACCAGCACACTGAATTCTGTTCCATCTATCACTTAAATAGTCCCTGATTAGTACAGTGCAAGCTGTATGTGCCTAGTCTCCTGTTTCTTTTAAAGAGAATTATATTTCCCCTGAAATAGACTTGAATCACAAATTTATAATCACACGATTTTGAACTACTTAACATAAAATTTTAATAAAGAACACAGCATTTGTAAAGCGTGTCAGCTTGAAAATAAAGCTAGGTATTTCAATGACACCCAAGTGCCCTGTTTAATTTTTTTTTTGTTTGTTTGAATGGAACATTTATTTCAAAATTTCATTCCAAAGTGAAATAGCTTTTAGAGAAAATCATTAATAAGGAAATCAAAATGAAATATTTAAATTGCATCGAATGAAATAATTTGGCCCAAAGCATTATGGGGAAAATTTCATCAGTTTGGGAGCAAAAAAAAAAAAAATAAATCTGGTTTTGCTAGTTCTTTATTCCTCTGAAGGACAGAATTTTTATTTTATTTTTTTTGCAGGGGGGATCTTTTCATAACAGAATTTTCAAGACAGGTTTCCAGCCTCTAATCTAATCTCATCACTTTTGCTTTCACTATGTTATCATATTTATATAAACCACAAAGAGCTGGATAGATTTCCCTCAGAGGTAAAGACAGCCTCATACAAACATCACAAAACATTCATTCTTTATTAAGATTGATGTGATTATGTTGGGAATTTTGGTAGTTTTGGAGGGGAGGACCTGGAGGAGGTGAAGCATTCATTAACTGAAATGGGAAAAAAAGAATGGTGTTCAATCTAAATTGAACACATAAACCTGATTCTTCCTTGCACCAAACCCACATCAAACAACACAGAAATATATTTCTACCTATCCTCAGGGGTACTCATTTGGATACTTTTACATAAAATCTGAAGGCAGGAAAAAAAATTTTTGGCAAAATTGTGAAATTTCTGGAAGATTCATTTTCCACAGTAGCTAACAATTCTGGATTTTAGGTGTCTATGTACTGTAATAAAACAGCTCAAATTCTCTCTTCTAACTGAAGCTTTCAAAATGCTCAGCTCCCAGAAGATAGTCTAAAAAGGATGCAGCACATTTTTCTAGGTTAAGATACTGATATAAATATTAGAATTAGAACAGAATTAGAATTGACCAGGTTGGAAACAAGCTTTGAGATCATCAAGTCTAACCTATCACACAATACCATCTAATCAACTAAACCATGGCACCAAGTGCCTCAGCCAGGCTCCTCCTAAACACCTCCACAGACGATGAATCCACCACCTCCCTGGGCAGCACATTGCAATGGCAAATCACTCTTTCTATGAAGAACTTCTTCCTAACATCCAGCCTAAACCTACCCTGGTGCAGCTTGAGACTGTGTCCTCTTGTTCTGGGGCTGATTGCTTGGGAGAAGAGACCAACCCCTACCTGCTTACAACCTCCCTTCAGGTAGTTGTAGACAGCAAGAAGGTCTCCTCTGAGCTTCCTCTTCTCCAGGCTAAATAACCACAGCTCCCTCAGCCTCTCCTCATAGGCCTTGCACTTCAAACCTCTCACCAGCCTTGCTGCCCTTCTCTGGACACATTCCGGCAACTCAATATCTTTCCTAAATTGAGGGGCCCAGAACTGGACACAGCACTCAAGGTGTGGCCTAACCAGTGCTGAGTCCAGGGGCAAAATGACTTCCCTGCTCCTGCTGGCCTCACTGTTCCTGATCCAGGCCAGGATGCCATTGGCCTTCTTGGCCACCTGGGCACACTGATGGCTCATGTTCAGCCTACTAGCAAGCAGTAACCCCAGGTCCCTCTCTGCCTAGCCACTCTCCAGCCACTCTGACCCCAGCCTGTAGCACTGCAAGGAGTTGTTGTGGCCCAAGTGAAGAATCCAGCACTTGGATGTATTAAATGTCATGCTGTTGGACTCTGCCCATCTGTCCAGTCTGTCAAGGTCCCTCTGCAAAGATCTCCAGTCCTCTAGCAGATCAACACCTGCCCCCAGCTTGGTGTCATCTGCAAATTTACTGATGATGGACTCAATCCCCTCATCCAGATCATCAATAAAGATATTGAACAGGATGGGGCCCAGCACTGATCCCTGGGGCACACCACTGGTGCCTGGCTGCCAGCTGGATGTGGCACCATTCACCACCACTCTCTGGGCTCAGCCCTCCAGCCAGTTCCTAACCCAGCACAGAGTGTTGCTGTCCAAGCAACGAGCTGACAGCTTGCCCCGGAGTTTGCTGTGGGGAACGGTATCAAAGGCCTTGCTGAAGTCCAAGTAGACTACATCCACAGCCTTCCCCACATCCACCAGGCAGTCACCTGATCATAGAAGGAGATCAGGTTGGTCAGGCAGGACCTGCCCTTCCTAAATCCATGCTGGCTGCTAGCCTGAAAGTGCTGTGTGATTGCACTGAAGATGATTAAGGCACTGTTCCAAGTGGAGGTCTCAGCAAAGAGACCTTGAGGGTAATTGTTGTTGAGACTCTCTCCTGAGGGGAACAGAGAGACCTATATGTCATTCTGACCCATCCCACAGGGAAGTCTGCTGCCTACCTGGGGCCCAGGTAAGGGACATCACCAGGAGACTACCCAAGCTAATCTAGCCCTCTGACTATTACCCATTGCTGGTAATCCAAGCTGGCAGCAAGGAGATCGATAAGAAGGGCACCAGGACAATCAAAAAGAAATTGAAGGCCCTCAGACAATTGATTGATGGGTCAGGAGCTCAAGTGGTATTCTGCTCAGTTCCCTCAGCAGCAGGGGTGTACACTGAAAGGAACAGGAGAACCCATGCCATGAACAATTGTCTCAAGGGATGGTGCCACCAGTGGAATTTTGGATTCTTTGATCAAGGGGCAACTTTTACTGCACCCGACCTCCTGGAACTAGATGGGGTGAAATTATCTAGAAAGGGCAAGAGGGTACTAGCATTGGAGTTGGCAGGGCTCATTGGGGGGGCTTTAAACTAGGTCTGAAGGGGGTGGGTGATGAAACCAGTCTCTCCAGAGAGGAGAGAGAGGGACATAAACTAGAGTTAGATGAGAAATCAGCAGCCCATCTGAAGTACATGTACACCAATGCATGCAGTATGGGTAACAAACAAGAAGAACTGGATGTCTTGGGCCACCAGGAAAGCTATGATGTAGTTGCCATTATAGAAACATGGTGGGATGATTCACATGATTGGAGTACGGCACTGGGGGTTTACAAGCTCTTTAGGAGAGACAGGTGAGGGAGAAGAGGAGGAGGGGTGACCCTGTATATTAGGGAATCTCTTGATGCCACAGAACTTGAGGTTGAAAGGATTGAATGCCTGTGGGTTAAACTCGGAGGGCTAACAAAATTAACATCCTGGTTGGAGTATGTTAGAGACCACCCAACCAAGATGAGGAGGCAGATGAAATATTCTATAAGCAACTGGAGGCTGTCTCAAAATCATCAGATCTTATCCTTGTGGGTGACTTTAACCTGCCAGACATCTGCTGGGAACTTAACTCAGCAGAGAGGAGGCAGCCCAGAAGGTTCTTATAGTGTATGGAGGACAGCTTCTTGATGCAGCGGTTATGTGAGCCTACCAGGGGTCAGGCCCTGCTTGACCTGTTGTTCTCAAGTAGAGAAGGGCTGGTGGGAGATGTGATGGCAGGAGGCTGTCTAGGATGCAGCGACCGTGAGACAGTGGAGTTTTCAATATGCAGGGAAATAAGGAGGAACAAAACCAGAACCCTTACTTTGGACATCTGGAGGGCTAGACTTCAGCTTATTTAAGGAACTTATTCAGAGAGTACCCTGGGTGGCAGCCCTTAAGAACAAAGGAATCCAGGACAGTTGGACCTACTTCAAACAGGAACTCCTGAAGGCACAGGAACAGGCTGTGCCCATGTGCCAAAAGATGAGCCAGCGGGGAAGGCAACCGGCCTGGATGGGCAAGCAGCTCTTGAACAATTTCAGGGGAAAAAAAGAGGGTGTATTGCCTTTGGAATGCGGGGAAGTAATTAGTGATATGTTTAAGGATGTTAGATCACGTAGGAGAAAAATTAGAGAGGCAAAAGCCCAGTTAGAACTCAAGCTGGCCACTTCTCTAAAGGACAATACAAAGCATTTTTATAAATATATTAATGCTAAAAAGAGGAGCAAGAAGAACCTCCACTCTTTATTGGACTTGGAGGGGAACATTGTAACTAAAGATGAGGAAAAGGCTGAGGTACTAAATACCTTCTTTACCTCCATTTTCAACAGTAAGACAGGAGGACTTCAGGATAACCGGCCTCCTGAACTGGTAGATGGGGTCAGAGAGTAGTATAATCTCCCTGAAATCCATGAGGAAATAGTTAGGGACTTGCTGAGCCACTTGGATACTCACAAGTCCATGGGACCAGATGGGATCCATCCTAAAGTGATTATCTTGGGGGCAGTCACAGTGCACCTCAAGGATGGCCAAGAGATCAGGCCCAGCCAGCATAGATGATCAGGTGACCCGCCTGGTGGATATGGGGAAGGCTGTGGATGTAGTGTACCTGGACTTCAGCAAGGCCTTTAACATTGTGCCCCACAGCAAACTCATGGGCAAGCTGTCAGCCCATGGCTTGGACAGCAGCACTCTGTGCTGGGTTAGGAACTGGATGAGGGCATTGAGTCCATCACCAGTAAATTTGCAGATGACGCCAAGCTGGGGGTAGAAGAGCTCTGCAGAGGGACCTTGACAGGCTGGACAGATGGGCAGGGTCCAACAGCATGAGATTTAACGCATCTAAGTGCTGGGTTCTACAGATTGGCCACAAGAACTCCATGCAGAGCTACAGGCTGGAGTCAGAGTGGCTGGAGAGCAGCCAGGCAGAGAGGGACCTGGGGTTACTGCTTGCTAGTAGGCTGAACATGAGCCATCAGTGTACCCAGGTGGCCAAGAAGGCCAATGGCATCCTGGCCTGCATCAGGAACAGTGAGGCCAGCAGGAGCAGGAAAGTCATTCTGCCCCTATACACTGCACTGGTTAGGCCACACCTTGAGTCCTGTGTCCAGTTCTGGGCCCCTCAATTTAGGAAAGTTGTTGAGTTGCTGGAATGTGTCCAGAGAAGGGCAACAAGGCTGGTGAGAGGTTTGGAGCACAAGGCCTGTGAGGAGAGGCTGAGGGAGCTGTGGTTATTTAGCCTGGAGAAGAGGAAGCTCAGAGGAGACCTTCTTGCTGAAGGGAGGTTGTAGGCAGGTGGGGTTGGTCTCTTCTCCCAAGCAACCAGCACCAGAACAAGAGGACACAGTCTCAAGCTGCACCAGGGTAGGTTTAGGCTGGATGTTAGGAAGAAATTTTTCACAGAAGGAGTGATTTGCCATTGCAATGTGCTGCCCAGGGAGGTGGTGGAGTCACTGGCCCTGGAAGTGTTCAAAAAGGTATTGGCCATGGCACTTGGTGCCATGGTTTAGTAGTCATGAGATGTTGGGTGATAGGTTGGACTTGATGATCTTTGAGGTGTTTTCCAACCTTATTGATTCTATGATTCTATGAAAAAGAGCTTCCTCTCCTTCTTGGCTTGTGAAAATATGACTCCTTTCTCCATGTGCAGTGGCCAAAAATTTTCATCATGTGTGATTTCTTTTTTTTTTTTTTTCCAGAGAAGTTGCTAAAGGATAAGAGAGACCAGTCCTGTGCCTGTCAAGTTTCTGAGTGAACTTTGTCTTTTGCAACATTATTTCGAGTATAAACACTCCCACTCTGGCAATTAAGAGCTCCATGTCTTCAGTCTGATGTGTTCAATATTCAGCATTAAAATCTCAATCTTCATATCGCCCCTGATGGCATGATATAGAGGTTCAAAATTGCAGTAATGTCTACAAACTGTTCTGGATTTGAATCTTCTAGAATATACTCTGATTGAACTATAAATGGAGAGCAGCTAAGTAGAGATTAATTAACTCTTCATTTCCTAACAAGGAAGAGATGTGATGTGAAGTGAAACATTTTCTGTAGAGAAATACATGCCAGGTGTTATTTTTCCATCCAAAAGGCAAATATATATCTATATATCTTTATATCTGTTTTTCTAGGGAGCTGTTCTCAAATAAATACCAGATTTATAAGATCTAGATTTCATTTAGGGATGAGTTCTGAAAATTCATTGTGGAGTGCTTGATGAAAACAGAGTTACATTTGTGTTAAAATACACAGAATCATAAAATCATAGAATAGCTTCAGTTGATAATGACCTTTAAGATCATTGAATCCAACCATTAATTAATGATACTGTGGTGGTTTTAGGTTATGCCTTTAATATTTAGTTACAGATTTTGAGCAGAAAAGTAGAAAAATATAAATAAATCACTATTGGATGTAAAAAGGAAAACAAAAGATTATTCTAAACAAATTCATTGGGTAAATATCTAGAATAAAATGAGCTGTACCATAACAGTTCTTCACTTTTCCCTCTTCCCTTCTGATCATGGCTGTTTTGCTTTGCTCGGGAGAGATAATCTGCTTCGGCTGGTCTTGGCTAAGTCTAACCCGCTGCTTCTGTCCCCTCTCCTTTCTCTCTTGGGAGGGGGTGGGGAGGGAGCTGTGGAACGGCTTCCCTGGTCTCTTGACCAGGGTGGTTTTCGTGTTTGCTAATTGTAAATACCTGTATGATATTGTAAATACTGTATATTTTGTACATATTCATTGCATTCCATTGTAGAATGTAGATTTTGCTTGTAAATACAGCTTGATTTGCTTCTAACTGAGTTGGTCTGGCAAAGTTAATGTTGGGGGGGAACTTCAACCCACCACAGATACAAAGTCTGGTCCTAAACCATGTGCCTTAAACCACATCCACACATTCATTAAACAGCTTCAGGGACTTTGACTCAATCACTTCCCTGGGCAGCCTGTTTCAGCATTTGAGAACCCTTTCAGTGAAGATGTTTCTTCTAATATTCCATCTAAATCTCCCCTGATGCAACTTGAGGTCATTTCCTCTCATCCTATCACTTGTTACTAGGAAGAAGAGACCAACACCCACCCCACTACAACTTCCTTTCAGTAGTTGTAGAGAGAAATAAGGTCACCCCTCAGCCTGCTTTTCTCCAGGTGAAACAACACTGCTTCCCTCAGCCACTCCTTATAAGACCTGTTATCCAAAACCTTCACCAGTTTGGTTGCCCTTCTCTGGACCCCCTCTAGCACATCAGTGTCATTCTTGTAGCAAAGAGCCTTAAGCTAAACACAGCTCCTCAAGGTGTGACCTCACCAGTGCTGAGCACAAGGGGACAATCACTTCCCTTGTCCTGCTTGTCACACTTCCTGATACAAGCCAGGATGCTGCTGGTCTTCTTGGCCATCTGAGCACACTGCTGGCTCATGTTCAGCTGGTTATCAGTCAACATCCCCAGTATTTTCTACTGGGCATCTTTCCAGCCACTCTTCCCCAGGCCTGTAGTGTTGCAAGGGGGTTTTGGCCTTGTTGAATGTTGTACAGTTGACTTCTGCCCATTGATACAGCCTGTCCATGTCTTTCTATACAGTTTTCTTACCCTCAAGCAGATCAGCATTCCCTCCTATCTTGGTGTCATCTTCAAACTTACTGAGGGTGCACTCAACCCCTTAATCCAGATAATTTTTAAAGATACTATAGGGAACTGGCCCCAATACTGAACTCTGGGGAATGTCACTTGTTACCAACGTCCACCTGGATTTGTCATTCACCACCACTCTTCTGGCCCAGCCATCCAGCCAATTTTTACTCAGTGAAGTGTCCATCTATTCAATCCATGAGCAGTCAGTTTCTCCAGGAGGATGCTGTGGGAGACAGTGTCAACTGCTCTACTAAAGTCTAGGTAAACAACACACAGAGCCTCATTCACTAAGTGGGTCACCTTGCTGTAGAAGATCAGGTTCGTCAAACAGGACCTGCCCTCCATGAACCCATGCTGACTGGGCCTGACTATCTGGTTGCTCTGAACGTGCTGCATAATGGCACTCAAAACTATATGCTCCATGACTTTGCCCAGAACCTGTATCAGACTGACAAGTCTGTAGTTCTCTGGATACCCTTTCCAGCTCTCCTTGAGGAAGGCTGTAAGTATAAATATTATAGGAAGCATGAAAACTAACTGCCATGCAAGAATTATTTCATATAACAGGTGAATGAACACTGCCACTTCTGTTTCTATAATGTTTTGAAACTTTCTCTTCAGTCTGGCTTACATTGTAACTTTTTAAAGCTGATTTTGAATTCATGCATTTTAAACACTAGGACCTACTTTCACATCAGAACAGATTCATTTGCTCCTACTTTTGGAATTTTGTGTAAAAGCCTGAACAGGCATTAAGCTGAAACCATGATCAGACCAGTTAGATCAATTAGATGTAAGATGTTAATGGTGTCACTCAAGAGATCTGAAGCAATTGAGGTGCAAACTTACAGGACTCTTGGCCAAAATCTACATTAAATGTAGTAATGTAGTAAAATGTAATAATGTAGTAAACTACATTACAAAAAGCCACTGTGGAGGAACACTAGCCAACTGTCAGTGCAACTTCCATCTCAAAACATTCTTGAAACGTGATTCTGGGAAAGACAGGCTGCGCCAGGGGAGGTTCAGGCTAGATCTTAGGAAAAAGTTCTATACAGAAAGAGTGATTGCACATTGGAATGGGCTGCCTGGGGAGGTGGTGGAGTCGCCATCACTAGAGGTTTTCAGGAGGAGACTTGATGGGGTGCTTGGTGCTGTGGGTTAGTTGTTTGGGCGGTGTTGGATTGGTTGATGGGTTGGACGCGATGATCTTGAAGGTCTCTTCCAACCTGGTTTATTCTATGCATGTATTCTATTCTATGTATGTATTCTATCTCCAGTTAAGATAAAACAGGTTTCCATCTCTAGTAAGTATAAGAGAAAGTGTATAATCGCTGAAAATGCAGGTAAGCATGTTGATGGGAAAAAGCTGAATTTCTGTGGAGAAAATGCTACTTCACTATCCCACTTCACTTCTATGTCAATGTCAGCAGAAATGTAGATATACTTGCATTTTTTAAAAGTCTTTGACTTCAAAGATTTTTTAAAAAAACGAAACTGATGCAGGACTTGTAGAGAGGATACTTTATGTATTAAAAGCTGATTAAAGGCAAGATGAAAATGTCCTACCACAGACCTTCATAGACCAAAGATTCTTCAGGTTTCTAGATGGAAGTCAGTAGAGTTGTCTCCCATTGACTGGTGCTTGGACTGCTTTTTTTCTAATGCAGCCATCAGTGATCTGGGAAAAGGAGTGAACACTGAAATCACAGAACCATAATCATAAAATCATATAGAAGAATTTGTATTGGGAGGGGCCTTAAAGATACCTTGTTCCACCCCCCATGCCATGAGGAAGGACACCTCCTACTAGACAAGGTTGCTCAAGGTCCTAGCTAAACTGGTTTTGAACTTTTACAGGGTTAGAGCCTTCACAACTTCCCTGGGCAACCTGTTCCACTGCCTAATGTCTAATCTAAATCTAGCTTCTTCTAGTTCAAAGCCATTACTCCTTATTATATTACTACATGCCTTTGTTAAGAGTCCCTCTCCAACTATCCTGTGGGCACCTTTCAAATACTGGAAGGCTACTATAAGGTTGGCTTTGGCCTGCCTCTTAAACCTGTCAAGGGCCCACTGTGTGATTTCTCCTCACTTCAGTCAACCTCACCACACAGCTCAGCATGATCAGAAACATGCTGAGACTGCACTGAATCCCACTGCCCATGTCACTGGCAAAGATGTTAAACAGCACCCTGAAGAATACCACTTGTCACTGGTCTCTACTTAAACAATGAGACATAGACCATCAATCTTTGAGCGCAGCCAGTTACTTATCCACTGAGTGGTCCACCCCTCAAATCCACGTCTTTCCAATTTAGAGACAAGGATGTTGTGGGACTCATCGTCAAATGTTTTACAGAAGTCCAGGTAGTCAATATCAGTTGCTCTTTCCTTGTCCATCAATGCTGCTACTCCATCACTGAAGACCACAAATTTGTCAGGCATAATTTACTCTTGGTGAAGACATTGCCTGCCACCAATCACCTTCTTATTTTTCATTTGCTTTAGTAGAGTTTTTAGGATCTGCTCTGTGATCTTTCAGGGAACAGAGGTGAGACTGGCTGGTCTGTAGTTCCCTGGGTCTTCTTTGTTTATTCCTCTTTTAAAATTAGGCTTATGGTTTCCCCTTTCCAGTCAGTGGGAACTTCACCAGATTGACATGAGTTTTCAAATATGATGAAAAGCAACTTAGCAAATTGATCCATCAGTTTCCTCAGGACCAATAGATGGATCATGTCAGGCCTCATGGACTTGTGCACCTTCATGTTCTTTAGGTGGTCTCAAATCTGATTTTCATTAACAGTGGGTGGATTTTAATTTTCCCAGTTTGTGCTTTTACCTTGTGTTATTTAAGTGGTGTGATTAGTGCCCTTGCAAGGGAACACCGAGACAAAAAAGTCATTGAGGCCTCAGCCTTCTCCTTATCCCTGGTGACCAGGTCTTCTTTCTTCTGGAAAGGGCCCACCTCTTCCCTGGTCTTGTTTTATTTTAAATCACTGACAAATCTATAGAAGAATAGAATAGAATAGAATAGAATAGAATAGAATAGAATAGAATAGAATAGAATAGAATAGAATAGAATAGAATAGAATAGAATAGCATAGCATTGAATTGAATTGAATTGAATTGAATTGAATTGAATTGAATTGAATTGAATTGAATTGAATTGAATTGAATTAACCAGGTTGGAAAAGACCTTTAAGATCATCAAGTCCAACCTATCATCCAACACTATCTAGATAATCAACTGAACCATGGCATGAAGTGCCCCACCCTGTCTCTTCCTAAACACCTCCAGTGATGGTGACTCCACCACCTCTCTGGACAGCCCATTCCAATGGCAAATCACTCTTTCTATGAAGAATTTCTTCCTAACATCCAGCCTAAACCTCCTCTGGTGCAGCTTGAGACTATGTGATCTTGTTCTGGTGCTGGTTGCTTGGGAGAAGAGACCAACCCCCACCTGCCTACAACCTCCCTTCAGGTAGTTGTAGACAGTAAGAAGGTGTCCTCTGAGCCTCCTCTTCTCCAGGCTAAGCAACCCCAGCTCCCTTAGTCTCTCCTCATAGGCTTGTGCTCCAACCCCCTCACCAGTTTTGTTGCCCTTCTCTGGACATGGTCCAGCAAGTCAACATCCTTCCTAAACTGAGGGGCCCAGAACTGGACACAGGACTCAAGGTGTGACCTAACCAGTGCTGAGTACAGGGGTACAATGACATCCCTGTTCCTGCTGGCCACACTGTTCCTGATACAAGCCAGGATGCCACTGGCCTACTTGGCCACCTGGGCACACTGCTGGCTCATGTTCAGCTTACTTTTCTTGTTGCCCTTGATGTCCCTGGCAAGTTTTAATTCTGCCTGGACTTCAGCTTTCCTGACCTGATCTCTGTCTACTCAAACAATTTCTTAGTAGTCTTCCCAGAAAATCTGTCCTTGCTTCCACATTCATTCATGTCAAAGACTGTCCAGGAGCAACAATTTCATCCATGCACGCCACCTGGAACTTTTCCCTGCCTTCCTCATTGCTGAGACACATTGCTCCTGGGCTTGGAATATTTTTGAATATTAACCAGTTTGGTCTCTTCCTCCTCCAGGTATTTATCCCATAGAACTTCCCCTAGCAGACCTCTAGAGAAGCCTAACTTTCCAAGGGCAGTGAACTTGCTCCAACTCCAAAGGTAGTAAACTTACTGCTCACACTCCTGGTTGCCCTAAAGATCCTGAACTCCCCTATTTTATGGCCAAATCTCCAACCCTGCAGATAATAATATTTTTTGAGTGTTGTGCAAGCATTGAGGACCTGCAAAGAGTACCCCCAAAAATGAGTTGCTAGAAGGGTGGCAGTTGTGCTTCAGTGAAAAAAAAAAATACAAGGTAATGTATCTAGGGAAACCCAATGAAGTCTGCATAATTCTGCATTCAGAATTGGTAGTTACAAATAAAGAAAGCTACCTTGGAGTCTTCATAAATAGTTCTTTGACGGTATTGACTTGATGTTCAACATAAATAAAAGAATGTGGCAACAGAATAGAATAGAATAGAATAGAATAGAATAGAATAGAATAGAATAGAATAGAATAGAATAGAATAGAATAGAATAGAATAAACCAGGCTGGAAGAGACCTTCGAGATCATCGTGTCCAACCTATCATCCAACACTACCCAATCAACTAAACCATGGAACCAAGCATCCTGTCAAGCCTCGCCCTGAACACTCCCAGCGACGGCGACCCCACCACCTCCTCGGGCAGCCCATTCCAGTGGGCAATCACTCTCTCTGTGTAAAACTTCCTCCTAACCTCCAGCCTAAACCTCCCCTGACGCAGCCTGAGACTGTGCCCTCTTGTTCTGGTACTGGTTGCCTGGGAGAAGAGACCAACCTCCGCCTCACTACAACCCCCCTTCAGGTAGTTGTAGAGAGCAATAAGGTCACCCCTGAGTCTCCTCCTCTCCAGACTAAGCAACCCCAGCTCCCTCAATCTCTCCTCATAGGGCTTGTGCTCCAAGCCCTTCACCAACCTTGTTGCCCTTTTCTGGACACGCTCCAGCAAGTCAACAATAAGCTCTTTCTTGGTGTCATTTGTTTTCTTTTTTCTTAGTTTTAACTTGCTTGGTTTTCTGTTTTGTTTTATTTTCTTTTGTCTATTTGTTTCATTGGTTTGTTGTTTGAAGGGTATTTTTGTTTGTTTTTTTTCTGATTGGGGCTTGTTTTAGAGTAAAACTAAAACACAACAGCAAACTGGTATATACGTCAAAAATAAGGAAATTTATTTAATGGATAATCAGAAACAATTATAATATTTTTGTATTTGAGAATTTGTGTTGTTGTTTCTGTTGTTGTTCTGTTGCCTCATTTACTTTTAAGCTTTCTTTAATGTTATTCTAACAAGAAGACCCTCCTTAATCTCTTCTACATATATTCAGGAATATAGGCACATGTGTAGGAAAAAAAATGCTCAATATATTTAAAAATGTGAAAGCAAAATGTGACAAAAAGCTTCTTATACCCACAAATAAATTAGAATTCTGAAGAATTTAAACTCCATTCCTAGATGTAAATAGTGAAGACTGTTCTACTTTCCTTCCACACAGGGCTGTGGCAATGCCAAGGAGATTCTGAAAAAGCTCAGAGCGGCTGATGTCAAGGCAGAAAGCACAACAATAATGAAGGACTTTACCCTGTGGATAAATGTAACATTAAGGCACAGTACAATCTAGGCAACACACTTGGAATAGCTAGACAAAGAATTCAGAACGGAAGCTACACTTTATTTCATTCAGAACCAAGCCCTGGTTCAAATATTTAATATCAAACAGTTACGGTAACATAGTGAGCATAACATACTCAAACACAATAAGTGTAAATACAGTAAAGACAATCAAAATTTATTATAATGGAATTTACTATTAAAAAGGACAACTTAAAAAATTAGTGAAGTAAAACAAAGAGGGTGGTTTGTTTAAAAAACATGCTACAATAAATTAATATGAGCTGTTAAAATAAATGAAAATATTTCTACATGATTGCACATAAAACCACAAAGAGATAAATAGGAAAAACAACAAAAATCTATAATGAACAAATGGAGGGGAGGGGAGGGGAGGGGAGGGGAGGGGAGGGGAAGGGAAGGGAAGGGAAGGGAAGGGAAGGGAAGGGAAGGGAAGGGAAGGGAAGGGAAGGGAAGGGAAGGGAAGGGAAGGGAAGGGAAGGGAAGGGAAGGGAAGGGAAGGGAAGGGAAGGGAAGGGAAGGGAAGGGAAGGGAAGGGAAGGGAAGGGAAGGGAAGGGAAGGGAAGGGAAGGGAAGGGAAGGGAAGGGGACTAATTTAACTTCCTCCATGAGCCACCATTAGAAATAGGGCATGAGGGTAGAGAGCTTTGTTTTGAGCCAATCCGGCTATTCCTGTGTTTGCTTGTGATTGATCTCTCTTACTGCTCTCTACGAGAGCAAATTTGTGATTGTGGTTGGCCGTAGCTCAATCGTTGCCCTCCCACAAGGGTATAAACAATGTCATCTGCACTGATATCTGCAGCAGACAACCCTCAGGGGCTGTGTGCAATCTCTGCTGGTACCCCCTGAAGCGATTCCTGTTCTGTGCGGCATTGTCAGCCACTGATAGCACCCAAACAGGGTCCAGAAAGTTGTCAAGTAGCTGTTTGCTGCATCCAGTTTCACTTGCCAGAAGCCATCTCTGGCATCCATGACTGAAAAGACTATTGTGTTCGCTTGATTTGGCAATATTTCAGTGACTGTTGGCAGGGAACAGTATAAGCACTTTAGTATGCTATTGAGGTCTTTTGGATTGATGCAGATCATCAGTTTGCCTGTCTTCCTAACTGCCATCATACTGCTGATCCAGTCAATTGGCCTTGCAACTTTTTTTAGCCACCTTGTTCCATGACAGTTTTAACTTTCACCTTGAGCACTGCTTGAAGTGTGTCGGTACTAGCATTTTATATATAGCTGATGCCACATAATCTTAACCTTGCAGACCTTAGAAGCACGCATTATCCACATGTCTGATCCCTTGACCAGAGCAGACTATCTTTTAATACTCAAAAAATTAATATCTCAGATATGTTTCCCCTATTCTCAGTATGCTCTGTGATGCTTTGGCTTCCCAACAAACACTTCCATGTCCCAGAAAACAAGTTCAGCACCAGACAATAAAAAGATCAGAACCTGATCCTTATTTACATGGGAGAACTTCAGCCTAAGCATTTTATAAAAGAACTTGTTTAATTTGATCCTACTGTAAAAAAAATAATAAAATCCATAATTTTTAAATTTTTTTTTACAGAATCTGCATAGCTTACCCAGTTTCACCATGGAACTGCATTTCATTTAGTGGAGGTTTTCCTTTACCAGTTACTTGTCATTTCTCATATTCAGTTTCTGAACCACATTATTTTCTTGTTACTGGTATTGAACTTACATGCTATATATTATTAAGACCAGCTATATCGCAGGTGTTCCCTTTTCTCTTGTTGAGGACTTATGCAAATTAAATCACCAATGTAATTTAGAATCTCTTCATTTGTGTGTGGTCCAAAAATTGTCTTATCCAAGTTCCAACTACACCACCACCCTGCTCTTAAGCAGAACTTTTAACCCCTAGACCTCACAGCTCTGTAACAAAAGAGGTCAATAAGATTATCACAGTTTTATAAGGGTACTGCATAGAGGTGAAGTGACTTGCTCAAGGTTGTCTAACAGCTTGGTGAGAGCAGAAGTTAGGTCTTGTGAGTTCCTGTCTAGTGCTTTACCCAGCAAGAAACCCTGACTGTGCTGAAGTCTAAGGTCCCTCTGTCCTTGGCCTGTTCTATTAAAACGCTGCACTGGCATTCATATAAACCATTTACCAAGGGTAACATCCATTTGTTCTGCATCAAAAAGCAAGAGAGATTGACACATACATAATCTTTTCCTATATGTGATGGATTGATCCTTGACTTAGGATCATTTCTGTTGCCTCTCCATTAAAACAAGAATTTCCCAGACTTTCTATGCAAAATGAGAATGGAAAGCTGTTAAACAACCATTTCTCTTGTTCTTCCTGAGGAAACTTGATATTGCCAATCCAAATTTGCAACACCTGTAGCGCTGAAAAACAAGGCTTAAAGGTGATCACTGTACATTTATGTCTGTCATATGGTGATTTAAAAGTACAAATATTCTACACAGAATTTGTTTCAATATTTTCCAGAGAAGAGTTGTTTTTGTTTGGGTTTGGTTTTGGTTTTCCAAAAAAATCAACATGGCTAAACACAGTGCATAATCCTCACACACAGGTTTACCTAGAATATTCATGATACAGTGTGATAGCAATGTCCAAGGGCATTTCTTATATGTTCCAAGAAGGAAAGTACATTTGTGCCCACTGATGGCTTTTTGGTAGAATTTCAGGAGCATGAAATAAGCCTTCTTTGTCCAAACTCTAATTTTGCATTTGGAATATACAGTATTCTAACAACAGCCTTTCATTGATACACGCTGTTTCTGTGTGACAAGAACTTCACTGAAATCCTGATCAGGGGATGGTTGCTGACCTTATGGGCAGCATACAAGAATCCCAACCTGCTTCACACTACTTCTCTCACTGAGGTGATATCTGAAACAGCAAAGAGGTGGCACAGCTGTCAGGAGGATAATGTCAGTTTGTAGAATGCTTGCTTAAAGAAACACTGCCTGATTTCTGGAGCTAGGATCACCTTTGGAAGATTCAAACCTAGGCCAGAAGGAAGAACCTGTATTAATGTGGCCCCATACAACAAAAGCTTCAAAGTTTGCTGTAGTTCCTACCCTGGAATATAGGAAGAACTTGACTGGTCTTGTGCAAACAAATGACAAACATTCAATTGGCATGCAAACCTTTTCATGAGGTGAGAAGAAGCAGCCCTGATGCAAAGCACACGGACCTCAGCAGAATTCATATCCCAGCACAGACCACTTCATGCCACCTATGTACATGTACAGAAACTGATTAATGGGCTGTCACTTTATTTGTTGACTGCTGAATTATTTATACTTATAAAGTGTTTAATAATTTAGAGCTGATATCTTAACAAATTACAGCCGAAAGTGACAAGGGGAAGGTGGCACAAGAGTCTCACTTGAGATCAATGCCCTTGTTCTCGGGGCACTTTGGAATACGATTTCTGCTGACTGTCATCAGCAAAAAAAAGAGAAGGGGGAAGTATGTTGATTTGGTATTACGTGTTAAATAGAGAGAACTGCATATTTCAGTAATCAAAGGAAAAAAGTTGCTTTAAACCAAAAAGAACATGAAATTACTCTGAAGAAATCTACATTTCCATATGAAATGAAAATCATTGTCTTAAAAAAAAAAAAAAGACTAAATAAAAGCTAATTACAGTGTTTGTTTTTAAAATTTTGTCTCAAAGCATTTTACCCATCTTTTCTTGCCACAAAGGATTTAGATACATATTGATTTTGACCTGCATGCCATATCTTTACAAAAAAGCAAAGTCATCTTAATACGAAGAGGTTATTTTTTACTTTGTCAGGATGGAAACAAAATTATCATCTACTGGCTATATGTGAGTTAAACTTAGAGAGTATATGAGAAAGAGAGACAAGAATACTGATTTTTAGGAAAATCTAAATGCTCACCAACATAAAGGCTGTCTGAGTCAAACTATCTGAAGGCAAAACTCCTGTAAAAAATCCTCTACATAGGTAAATAACATTTCATTCCAGGATGTTTTTCTCTCTACAGACATTTTTAGAGAAGAAAAAATACATCCATGTAAATATCCTAAATAGTAAATTCCATTCTCTAAGCAGGAATTTCCTGGGTATTAACCCACTCTATTTCCTTTAGATACCACAAGAATGCAGTGTCTAGTGGAATCATATTTTGGTGAAACACAAATTCTTAACAAAGGCACAAGGCTTCTATGAAAGAAATTACACTATCATTGCTGGAGATAAATACATTTTTCAGTGTAACCTCTCCAGTGATGAGCACAGTTTTGTCTTATAAGTCCAATTCTACAATGTTCATAATACAAAAAACAAGCTGAGCTGGCCACTGCTGAATTCTAGTAGCACTGCATATCCACATACAAGATAATGTTCACCAGTGCAAGACTGACCTCTGCTTGTATTCGGCTTGCTTCAAGCAAGCACCATATGTCTTTTCATCACGGTAGCACTTAGGCCTTGAACAGTGCAAACCTTCTCCAGCTCTATGCTGCACACACACACCCCACCCCCTCCTCCCAGTATACTTAGGGAACCTGCATTTTTTCCTTTGATGCAGGCACCTTGAATCCTATAAGAAATGATAATGCACATGTGGTAGAAACTTGTTTTCGTGATATTTCCCAGTATTAGCTTTCTCAACAGCAATTGCTTTCTATCTCTCTGTGATTTAATTGCTGTTTATCTCCACGGAGACTTTTATATGTGCATGCTGCCAGCTGGACTAAGATCAGTAGGTGGCCATTACTGGACATTTGGGAACAATGACTTGAATTAAGGCCAGATGAATCCTACTAGCAGTATTTTCAATCTGTCCTCAGACACAGGCTCACCCACAGTATTTCTGCTGCATTACAAACATTTACAAGACTGCAACATCCACAGAATCATAGAATCAGTAAGGTTGGAAAAGACCTCCAACCTGTCGCCCAACACCTCGTGACTGACTAAACCTTGGCTTCAAGTGCCACGTCCAATCCCCTCTTGAACACCTCCAGGGACAGTGACTCCACCATATCCCTGGGCAGCCCATTCCAATGTCAAATCACTCTTTTGTGAAGACCTTTCTCCTCACCTCAAGTGTAAACTTCCCCTGGAGCAGCTTGAGACTGTGTCCTCCTGTTCTGATGCTGGTTGCCTGGGAGAAGAGATCAATCCCCACCTGGCTACAACCTCCCTTCAGGTAGTTGTAGACAGCAGTAAGATCTCCCCTGAGACCCTTCCCTCCTCTTCTCCAGGCTAAACAACCCCAGCTCCCTTAGCCTCATAGGGCTTGTGCTCAAGACCTCTCCCCAGCCTCGTTGCTCTTCTCTGGACACGTTCAAGTGTCTCAATATCCTTCTTAAATTGAAAGGCCTAGAACTGGACACAGTACTCAACGTATGACCTAGCCAGTAGCAGTCTTCAGGAAGTTCAAGATCTAGTCAGCTCTTCTTTTCATAATTCTATTAGTAACTTCTGTGGGAAACCTACTCAGCTACATTAGGAACCTAACTCATGGCTATATGGTAAAGTGCACTAAGAAACACATCCTAAATTCCCAGTAGAAAGCAAGTGAGAAACTACATTAGAGGGACATCTTGTTCTTTGGTGTTCTCTCCACAAGTCTAGCAACTTTGTTGCCTTGAGCAGAATGAGTGACAAATATGGCCTCCCTTTCTTCATACCATTGAACAATTTATCAAGTAGGAAAGTTATATAAGAAAACCGAGGCTTTATATATAGTTTTCTCTATACTGACACTGTGTTCACATGAATATTTGGTAGGGCAGGGAATGTTAAGAGGTGACTAAAACTGTTAAATTTTTTTTCTGGTATGTAAGTAAAAAATAGATAAAGGAAGTAGAAAGCATGAATAACAAATCTTGATGGAGAATTGCTTAGTTTTTAAATTCATTATCCTCAGCTGTTGAAGGATACTATCTCTTCTGATATATATTTTACACTTTTGAGTTTTCTAATGTGAAAATGCTCTAGTTAATGATTCTCAGGGTGCCAGTAACATATAGAAATGGACAATATCTTTTCTCTTTTGTTGTGGGGAATACAATAAGTGAAAACCAAGGTTTTTTTAAACGATGAAGCAAAATCATATTGAGTTGTTGCCCTCCCAAAGACTTCATATTCAAAAGACATTGTTGCCACTTGCTCTAATATACTTTTTTTTTTCCTTTAATACGGATTGTCTAGCATTTGAGAATCAAAAGCCTATGGAAAATATGAGTTTTTCACAAACTGCACAAACACATGTGCAGGATCGCTTTCACAATTTGACTAGGAGTCTATATTTGTAATTCCTTCTGTAGTAAAGTTGAATTATTAAAACTAAGGATAAGAGTGATCTCAAAGAAAATTATTGCTGAAGTAAGTATTACAAAAGTATCCAGGGCATGTAGAGACACATAATACAAAATACAGCACTGCATCTACTAAGGCATAGCCCACTAATCTACTCAAGTTCTTCAGCCTGATCTTCATGATTCCCACTGAGCAAGATCTCTACTATTTGGAGGGTATTTTTGCCTCTTCTCCTCCACAGCCTAGGGTAGTAAACTTGATCGCCAGGAAGCATGGAACTAACAGCAGCAATGACTGAGTGAAGGCTGAAAGATCATGACACAGAGCTTTATTGGTCACCGGACAGATATGACATTCCTTTCCTTCACAATCCACATGATGCCCTGACACCACTTCCTTGAAGATGACATTCAAAAATACCCCTGAAAGCTAAGCATAACAATAACTTACACCCTCAGGAACATGAACAGGATATTAAAAGGGAATTAGAGAAAATATGGTCTTCCAGGTAGCTTATTGTTCTCTGGAATGCAAAGTCGTAAGATATGTCTGGGATTAGTATCAGCCTAGTAGAAATGAGAACTGGTCAGGAGATGCTACAAAAAGCATCCCAGAATTTAACCTCTCCCTGTTTCTCTGAAGCCTGCATTAACTGCCCAATACAGAACCACGTGTGCATATTCATGAGCTGAAGTTCCAGTGACCCCTCAGCTCTGCACTATTCTTCAACTATTGCACAAAATCCTAACTGCAAGGAAGTCAGTGGCAAGATCCTTGCTTACTTGTTTGGAAACAGGAATTCACCCATGATGTCTTGTTAGCTCTGGCAAATTTTCAGGATATAGTATGCTTTTTGAGATGAATCAGTAAGCAGTACGCTGCTTTCTTGCACCTTCCTATTCTTAAAACAGAAATAGTTCTGCACTGCACTTCTATTACCTTGGTAGCCAATTTTATCCTTTGCTCACTCAAATGCAACCCTCCATCCTTTTTTCTTTTTTTTTTTTTCCCTACCAGTACATTTTGAGAGAAAACCATAAAAATTGTTATTAAAAAATCAATGCTTTACTATCACTTATGGTTTATGTTCAAAACTGTGGACACCTTCTCTCAGCTGGCCCAGACTTTTTTCACTGATTCTGCACAAGTGCTTTCTGAGACTGCAGACAACTCACATAAAACCTCTAACCCCCGTATAATCTCCTGTGTTAGTAGTTTTTAGGGTTTTGGTTTGGTTTGTTGTTTTTTGGTGTTTGTTTTTTTCTTTCTTTCTATAAAACATTGTTTCTCCTTTTAGTATTTCTAGAGAAGAGCAAGTGTCATTAAATTTGGACTGGTAAAGCACTTCAGACTATGCTGTCAGTAGGAGGAGGAGTTGATGACCTGATAAGTTTTACCAATTTTAACCCTTCAGACATGTGATGCCTCAGTTTCATGACTGGTCCTTGACAACAGAATAAATCCTCAGTGACCATCTGCATAACATAATACTGCCTGTAAAATGTAAATAATTCCTCTCAAATTATGCTTGATTTAACTTGGTATAATAGGTGATGCGGCCAAGTGCTCTAAATGAAAATTTCCCACCTGCATTACTGGTTATTGTAGTAAGTAATAACATCTCATGTGGCTTAAACACATTCCTTTTGAGCCAGGTCAGGGTTTGGTACTCCACAGCAGTGCAACGGGAGCAGCTGATTCCTTCCTACATGTGGATCATGGTGGGCTGGACAGTAATGAGGCAATGGCAATGAAAGGTATTTGAGGAAAAATCTCATTCAGGAATATATGAGAAATTATTAATATTAATTATAAGAGGTTACTCCTTTTTAAAGTTCAAATGATCAGGTCTGAATTTCTCATGGAAAAGGTCAATACTCCTTCAAATTCACTGAGATGCTACATGAATAACCCAGAGATCCCATGTGCAGTCAAAATTCAGAAGCCCAAACATCGTCCTTCCTATTTGCTAATATGGATTTTCATTTGAAGTCAGAAATTAAAAGTTCCACCAGAGAAGCAATCATTTAAGTCCTCAAATTCTGTAGATCTAAAGCAAACCATGGAGAGGGGCAGTGGATTGCATGATGTCAGAATAGACAGTGGGTCCCTCCTGCCCTTTCCTGCTTTGCAGCACTGGTGAGACAGAACAGTTAGGAACCAAGCTCTCCACTAGCTGTTGGTCTATCACTTCTAAAATTACTTTCTGTCATAACAGGGGAATAATTGCTAGACTACTCCAGGTAAGGAAATAATGGCATCTGGACATCATCTGATGAGAGTAGCATACGCAGAAAGGCCTATCCAGTACTGCTGTTTGGACATGGCTAGTACCTGAGCACATCAGGGATTGGCTCTGGGTTTCAATTACAGAATTGAGTGGTGAGAGCTTAATGAATGCAGTCATTTGAGATCTTGCATATCTCTGTTAAAACTGGAAGACATAAATCCAGCTAAAATTATGTAACAATTGTGGTAGTAGAGATTTCTTTTCTCTCTCCTTAGAAGCTAGAAACAAAGAGACAGCCTATAGTACAGGCAGTTGATATAGCAATTAACCTTGTTTTTTTGGCTGGTTTTGGTTGTTTTGTTTGTTTGGTTGGTTGGTTTTTTAATGCTACAGTAAATACTTTCAGAGTAAAATTTAATATATAACCACTGCTAGTCTAAGAATCACAGCTGTTCTTCTGAAGACCAATTTATATACCAATCTCTCCTGTAAACTATTTCATTGTCTTTAGTTGTCTTGAGGTTTGTTTATGGGTGGGGTGTTGTGTTGGGGTTTTTTTGGTTTTGTTGTTGTTTTTGCCCATCTCAGTATGACTCAGTTCTTTTATGTGTGGTTTTTAACTTTCACTTTTGGCTTGTATATCTAGATAGACTTCTTAGTCTTTCACTTTTGCTATAATAGTAAGACAATGTAGTTCAGCAGCTAAGACATCAGTCATACAAATGCCTAGGAGAAGATATGAAGCAGGCCATTCAAAATTCCAGCACATTATTTCAAGACTGTTGCAAAATATTTTTCAAGGATTAAACAGCCCTTTCAATATTAAAGTAAAAGACAGATACCTCACATGGCTCTAATCAGAAACAGCCTGAAAATGGTCTGTGATAAAGTCAGAAGGTTTCACCATGATTACATATAACAATGATTCCTCAGAAGGTAGGAAAAGTTTAATGCTCATCAGAAAGCCTAGTTCTAATATCAATCATGAAAACATTTTCCTATTAATAATAACAGAAAAAGCAAGAAAAGGCAAAGACATTAAAAAAAAAGAAATAAAATAAAATTTAAAATATAATAATAATAATAGTAATAATAATAGTAATAATAATAATTAAAAAAGGCTAAAGCTGTAGGCACATCAAAACAGACATAGGTAGTATGAAGAGAGCATGAAACCTGGTGAAGGAGACTTGCATTTTTTTCATAATTTCCTTTCCATTGCTGGGCAACAGTCTCAAATAGAAGAAGGAGTACTAGATTTTCCTCAAAATATCCTCCACGAAGCATCAGGAATTGACAACACCAAAGCAATGGGAAGCAATGTCTGGTCTCATGGTTCTGCTGTAGTCCTCTTGCAGGCTTTACCCAGCAAAACAAACCTTTTAGATCGCACAGTCCTTGGGGTCTATACATTAAAATAACTCAGTCATATTCACAGTCTCTATTGTTGCTCCCAGGCACCATTGTAGTGTCATCAGCATCCTCCTCAGAGGAGACCATTTTCTTATTCTCATCCCATCTGGAGAATAAATGCTGCATGTGAGGTTAATTGAGGGGATGGGCAGCTGAAGCATGGAAAACACTGAAGTAATGCTACCACGAAGGGTCTGGGAATACTCTCAGTAAAACATGTAGGCTGACTTTTCTTTGGTATACTTAGTTCATCTATGGGCAGATTGCCACAAAAGAAAAGAAAAGAAAAAAAAAAAAGAAAAGAAAAATAAGGAGGGAGGAAGAGAAAGCCTATACTTTATTTATTGTTTAAATAAAGAGTTTTAAGCTGCTTCCATTTTGCTCTCAGTTTTATAATAATGATTCCATTTCCCCATCATTCCTTAATATCTACATTGTTTAGGACTTTATATACTGTATGATTAGTTGGCATTGGTACTGTTCAATCTGTACTAATCTGTATGCATTTATATTGTGTGAGCAGTTCTCTAATTGGTTTTCATCCAAGTAATCCCACAGAGAATAAGGTTACATGCTGAAAAGGGCTGAGGTGAGAGAGTGGTTAAAAGGGGAGTGCAAACTCTTTTCCCATCCTTATTAAGAATGCTTTGCACATCTGCATTTTCTAAAAACATTTCTAAACTCCCTCTCTGTGAATAAGCATAAAGTCTATTCCACAGCAGAGAGAAAATGAATCTGTTTCAGAGAGCTGCACCCATATCTACTTTATTCCTCCCATGCTGCTTTACTTCTTGGTCAGCTAAGGTTGTGAGAAGCAAATACTATAGTCTAAAAAGGGGGGAGGGGGAAAATATAATTACAAACCAAACAAATGCAGAAAAGAAAATACCTTGTGATAGAAAATACCAAATTTATTTCAGATTAACAGAGACTTAGGGAGTATAGATTAAAGACTTTGTCTCCTAAAGGTGACTAACAGAACTAACTAACTAAATAAATAAAATCCAATACCAAGAGCTTAAAAGCAAGTCAGCACTTTCAAGCACTTAGATGCTTAAATCTGTACCTGGCCAACTTGCTTAACGATAGCCTAAATTTCAAATATTCTTCACACCAAAATTTCTGTAGCAGTTTGACAAGTGCTGCAGGTACTCAAGGTATTAATTTTGTAAATGCTGATGATGGCACTTGAATTTTAAGGAAATATATGTTCAATCATTTCACTTAATTGCATAATAATAACACACTTTCATATTCCTGGCTGCAAGGACATTTCCTTGGTTGAGTTTTTTATAAGGTATTTTATATTAGCAGTCACACACCTCTCAGAAGAAAACTTGTGGAAGAAAATTAGGTGGGATTTATTCTCCTTTTCTTTAAACATAAAGACAAATCTTAATCCTTTCTATATAACTGTTCATTTAAATTTGCAAATACCTGTATACAGTCATTGTTTTTTTCACATCAAACATTAGCTTTTTTCCTCCCTCATGCTTAGACTTTGTTCTATCTTTGATTATATTTTTTAAATTTCCCTTAAAAAAACCTTTCAGTCAACATTCTGAGAAGGCAGTAGAATATTTATTTTAAAAGCACAGGGATTGCTTACCATATTCACAACTTTCAATGGTTGGATTTTAGAAGAGTTGGTTTGTTTGTTTTTTTAATGAAAATCTCTTGCAGCTGTATATTCATGCTAGTTGGAAAACACAATTTCCTTACGTATGGCTAAAGAAACCCTCTTTTTCTACTAGTCAAGAAAAAGATACTGTAAAATCATTTCCTGGATTCAAAAATAAAGTAAAAGATGAATTTTTAGATTTTGCCGAGAGCCAGGTAGATGAAATTTTTTCTTTGATTAGTTATCTTGTCTGTGCAAGGAACATAAATCTGGACTCCAAAGAAATCCAGGTGTCCCACTAAACTTTGCAACAATTTACACTGAAGGACAATGTAAGCCTGCCATTTCCATCCCCCACTTATGAACACCACCATGTTTCATTTCTGCATTATCTTCTGGTAACCATCTCTGGAATATTCTTAAAAGCTGCTAACATGATGCATTAGAATTCAGGCATGTGACAGATACAAAATTAAAGTTGACCTTCTCTGTCAGAAAAAATAAACAGTAACCATTAGCAGCTTTGTACCTCTGCATTTAACTCCCTATTTTCTCCCTCCCTAGTTTGGGTCCATTAACTGACTGGTGCAAAAAAGACCCCCGGCAACACTGACTCCCTGTGGATATATCACGGTCTCTGGATATTACACTTGACTATATCCTTTTCTCAACAGCCTAATTTTACATTTGAAATTATTCACTCCTGAGGTGGTCACACAACAGCCATGTAGACATGAGTTGCCAAAATCACTTAAAAATTTCCTGCGTCCGTATCTCTATGAGCCTACAGTTTGCCCTGGGAGCTATTAGGGGTTTGTGCTGATATTTGCATTTTCATGATTTTACTACTCACGCCAAATTTCTTGCAAAGCCCAGTCAGTTATAGTAAGAACAACCTTTTGTTCACCTGACCAACTATTTTAAAAAGCATTTGTTGAGAAAGTCTTCATTAAAATATAAAGTCTCTTAACAAATTTCCAAAAGTTTGGTGGGGCTTTTTTTTGTTGTTGTTTGGTGATTTTTTTTTTGTTTTTGTTTTTTGTTAAGCATAGGGCAGACAGAGAACTTCACATCTACAAAACTGCCAGAATATCAGGATCCTTCGGGATAAATAAGCTAGATGACTGTCATGCTAAGTTTGATGGAAATAAGCACATGATTTTAATACAAGATTTCACAAAAGTACCTACTGCACAGAATTATATGGAGAATTTATACACAACATAAAGGTGATTTTCAAAACATCAGTGCTGCAAATCTGTCATGAACTTTGACAAACATTCAGAGTAAGACAGCACTCTTGTGTTTATTTTAACCATTTTCCAACCACCTTGGTATAGTTTGGGGGCTCCACATATAAACACATCCTAAGCCCAACTAGGTGTTGATGGCAAAGTGAATGTATTCCCACCTCCATTTTCCTTCAACAGCTGCAGGATTTTTCTGTTCCTGTCTGCTGGGATTTTCCCCACACCATTCCTGTGTTCAGTAAGGCATGATATAACTTTGAAAGAAACCTACCACACTAACAATTAAACACAGTCTGTATTACATTCCTGGTGGGACAGGGCTTATTATCTTTCCAAAGACTAAAGCATACACCCTGAAATCAGAAGCTCTTGTCTTTAGACCTAGGAGGAGAGGATGATTTTAATTCTCATCCCAACTGTGCTGTGGTGCATGCCATTTTTCCTTACATTTTGATATTTTCCTACCAATTTCATATTTTTTCTCCACAGTGACAATATTTTTAGACTTGCTTCTGGTTATTGATGCATACATAAATTAAAAAGAAAACATAATGCACCTTTTGGATACATTGATGAAGGTTACTTTGAGTTTATAGAAAAGAAGCCATACAGAGAATATTTGAAACTTTTCAACCAAACCCATACTTTCAGTATGTAAAATGTCACTGTACTATCCCAAGGTCTGCACGCATCTTTGTATCCTTCAGGACTGACTTCTAACTACTTCTTAACACCCCACTTTGTATTGTTTTATCTGACTGATTAGACACCAAACCACCTTCAGAAGACTTGTGCAGAAGAGGAGCAGGGAAAAAAAAATTGTTTCTGCCAAAAACCTCATAAGCTCAAGGGCCGTTTAACTTCACTCAGTCACTTAGTTTATTTTGCATTAGAGGAACTTCTCATTTAATTTACCAGTCTATAATAGGTAACTTTTTCAATATGAAGCTAAAGGTCACTATTATATGTAAGGAAAATTAAGCCAATGTTCTTGGTTGCCTTACAGTTCTCCTAGTTCAACTACTCCAATAAATGAACATGTACAACAAGCCGAAGGGCTTTTTATTACAAATTTAATTCATTTCTCTAGACAACTGTGAAATTTGCCATTGACATTAGTCATTACCCCAAGGCGAACTAAAAGATGATCTCAGTTAATAAATGATCCTTAACAAGGAACGCTCCTATCTTCTGTGATATTGGCACAGGCACATTTTATTAATGCAGGGCCAGCTTCCTGCCAGAACACTAGCATTCACGACTATTTGGTGTGCTTGTTTCCTCTTCCTGCTCCTGATATTAATAATTATGCAACGGGATAATTAGCAACACAAAGAGACAGTACTATGTGCTTGCAGCTAGATTTTCAGCACGTTAACCTTCTGGGAAATAAAGAACAGAAGCAAAGAGTCTAGCCAAATAACCAATGCAGGTTGATTTCACAGTGTGTAAAAGGCTAATTATCTGTGAAAAGTCTGACCTCAAGTAACAAAATTACACAAATGTGCAGGCATTTTATCTTAAATAAAACTCAGATGCACTAGTTCATAATGTGAGGAGTCATAGTTAATAACTGTCTTCCAGAACTATTTGTCTGCATATGGGTTTATAAAAATAAAAGGAAATCCATGAAAGAGGTAACAGCCTCCTGCAAAATGTTAACCAGCTATCCAAATACCTGCAAAGGTAGGGTAAAATAAACTCTCCCCATCCCCCAGCCATTGCAATGCTAAAAAACAACAACAACAAAAAATAAAAACAAATACCCAGTATGTGACAGAAGTAGGTTAAGTGCATTTTGTTTACTGGAGACAGGCTACAATAAAAAGCAGAAAATATTACTACTTCTTTACAGATACCATGTGTAATTCATTCTGATATAAGAATATTTATCCACTAGCAGTAATAACAAACCACAATTTTTGTCACGAAAAAAATAAATTGTATTTGCAAAAAGCAAACACATTACGGAGTGTGTAAAAATGCAATATTCCCATTTTCTAGTCAGAGTTCCAATTTATTGAAGTAACAGAGCAGAAAATGCACTGACAGCTGTTACATTTTATTGCGAATTAGTATATACGTTTTATATCCAGTGAGCAAATGCATGATACATTGTATTCCAGTAATTGCCACTGGCTTTCCAAATGGAAACTGAATGATCTTAGTGCAATTACACTCAGGAGAGTAAGTGTAACAAGCTACAGTTCTACATTATAGCTCTTTAACAATACCAAGAATTTAGTCTGTTTTAAAAAATAAAATAAAAAGGTCAGATTGTACATACAGAGGCAAAAAAATAATATATATATTTAGCCATCTACAGATGATAAAATGAGCATTTCTGCTACTTTGCCTTAGATTTGGTTACATATAACACAGCACATATGTCTAAAAAAGTTTGTAACAACTCTAGTTAAGTTTTCCACTAGTTCGGTCATTTGTTCACCAGCAATTGTTGGGGGGTGGGGGGAACGGTTGGGGGGGAAGGAAGAAGGGAATGGACAGAATGGTTGGAAACTTTGAACACATCAAATAAAAACTTCTACTTTCACACAGGTTACAAATGTTTGTTATTCCTAGACCACACCCTATTTCGCCAGTATCCTTGCACAGAAAATAAAACATTTGCTTTGAAAGATTAAACACATTACCTTCAGACGTCACATTTGAAATGTTTTTTTATCGCAGATTTTTACCCTCCCCAAGTTAACTACCTGAGACATTAACACTCCAAAGAGAGACGATGTGCTGAGAAATTAGTATTTCAAATACATTAAGGGGAGTGGGGGCAGGGGGGAAAAACAGTTTTTTGGTTTTATTGTTTACTAACCTTCATAACATATTTTAAACCATTTCGTTGGGCAACCAGTCTTGTGACAGCTTCTGCACCTTCAAGCTCTAGCGTGAAGCACTCAGTAAAGCCGGCAGTCTCCTCCCCTCTAGTGGCTACCAGCTCTCTTTGCAGCAGACAGATGAAGAGAAAAGGCCTATAGAGGACCACCTCAGGGCCATTTGTGTCATTTTTCTAGGCGTACAAGGGGAGAAGAAAGGGGGGGGAAGAAAAAGAAACCCAAAACCTACATCAGAGTAGGAAGTCTATCACTGCAGCAAATAAAATTTATCAGACATTTAAAACAATATGTTAGTCGTGACTACAACTTAATCAACACCAACCTACTGACATAGATTTGCAATATGAGTGGGTTATTAGTGATCAAATTAACAACATGTCACAACTTGTATCTGATTTATTAAAGGAAGCTGACTAATGCAACACGGCTATAAACAACATGCATGGGGACATTTTTCAGGCATGCTGACTACTGCTGTACAGCCTATGAAAAAGCAGTTAGAAACAGTCTCTGCTTTTGCCTTTTTTGCACGTGCTTATATATTACTACATATTGGTGTTACCATGAAGAATGGGGATCTACACCATAAGCATGTATTCCAGAGGAGTTAGACCCTCTGCAAACAGGCACCAAAATATCAGTCCTGCCACATCTAGTAAGAGAGCTTGAGATTTTTCACTCAGTGGGAGGGGTTGACACAGGGAAGCAATAAGAAAATAAAGGATTCTGAGATAGGTTGTGATCTCAGCAACACAGTAACCTAATCACTTCCAGCTTTTTTCTTTGTGGTCCTTATGATAGAGGGTTTTAAGAAGACATGAGAAGGAGACGTACAAAGTGAGGCAGCACAGTTTCCTTTCTCTTCCTAAGTATATAAAATAACACATGAGAAAGCACAGTGCTCCTATGTAGCCTGTAAGTACTCAACACTTGCAGTACTTTTACAGGCATGAGTTAATATCAACTTATGCATACAGAAGACTTTATAGAACATGGATTTAAAATTCTTTCACTTTTCAAAATTTGTCCCAGAACAGAGTTAATTGCATAGCCCACTCTTCTGTATCAGTCCCATGCATGGAGACCAACATAAAAATAAGAGTTTTCACAGCTTTAGACAAAACAATATTTTTAGAGGATCGTTATAAACAGAGTTAAGTACGAGCTGTCCAGATCAGATCTGGTAATGTATCCAAAACCAAGGGTAACCTGACCATATTTTGATTTGCACCCACTTCTAGTTCTGAAACAATTAGTTACAGCCCGACCAGTAGCTTGAAAGCATTTTCATGAGAAACAAGAATTTAACATAAATCCACATAACCAAGGAAATACAGAATTGAAGCTGTCAATTCTTAGGCCCAATAGAACACATAAAGAGGCTTGTTAATGCTGAACTAATTGGCATTCTTGGCTTGACAGTCTCAGCAGAGAGACCAAGGAGTGAATAAGCATGGAGACTAAACTACCCTCTCACTCACAGGTGGTCTCTCTAGGTTAGGACTAAAGCACATTTGGAGAGGAAGAAGTGAGGAGAAAAATGTACACCAACAGTACTGTTTAATTCGTGAACAGGAGATTTTAGCCTGCACTTGAAGGCTTTGCAACCAGTTCTCAACCGCTGGCTGTTCTTACAGCATAAGTATCCTGCAAATAAAAAGTTCTGATTTCCTTTTAGCAATAATTGATGTTTTATAATAAAGGGGAGATCTGATATTTTCCAGCCGCTTCCATCACCACATTAATTTTGACAGAAATACCTGCAAAATCCCAGTCTGAGAAATGTTGTACTCTGAAAACTGACCAACATACTCACAGTATTTTCAGGAATTCACCTTTACCTCCTTGAGGCTGCTAAGATAAGATAGATAAGGGAGTGCACCTGCATTCTTAGCCCCTCTGATGCACACAACAGATCACCTTTTGCATCCCATGCAGAATTACATGTTTCTCTGGCAGCCATAAGGATATTTGTTTGCTTGCATGTTTTCCTTGAGCCTCTATTATTTAAAAGCATGTCTGTAGTGCTCAGTGAGCTTTGTAGGGTTACTTCTGGAAAGGACCAGTAAGGGAGTAACAACACATTTACTTCAAGTAGACAGGTGTTGAGCAGTTCTCCATAGAACACTGTAAAAGATCTTTCCTGTTGAAAATCCTAGATTAAAAGAGAGAGATATTAAAAATAAAATGCACAATGCTACCACAGAAGGTAATTAACCACTGGAACAAATTACTGAGGACCACAGTAGATTTCTTTCATTGGGAGTCCTTAATAATACTTAAAAGGTATGTTTTAGCTCAGTTACAAGTTAGAGGGTTCAATGTAGAAACACAGGATGAAATGCAACATCCTCTGTAGCAGAGTAACTTTAACTATAATATTGCTATGCAAACTTCTAGATTTAAAATGTATTATTTTGTTAATTTTAGTGCACAATTTATAAAAAAAAAATCCACAAGAATCCAAAACACAACAATAACAAAAAAAAAAAACCCAACCAAACAAAAAAAACCCCCACCACAAAAAACCACCACAAAAACCCCCTAATAGAATGGAAATTAACAATCAATGGTAATTAATGAGGAAATCCTGATCCCATACATCTTAAAAGTGGCTGCTTAAAAATGGCACTTTCGTAACTCCACAGATTGTTCACTTGTCAGGTTTTCCTTCCTTGCCTAAATAAGACTTAGTGAAGGAAAGAAAAATGGTGGAAAAGGCAGTTCCAGCTCCTGGGGCAATCTAGAGACTGTTCAGCCCCAGTACAATTTTGTGCACCCTCAAGGCTGTCTTAACTTGCACTAGTTTGTAGTCATGCCCTGTAGTTATACCAGGAGGTGAATAGACAGGCCACAACATGATCCATACAACCCTATACTTGTCCTTCCAGAATTCCTCAGCATGTTCCCTAAAAAAAAGGGTGGGAAGCTAGAGGGGGAGATCAATAGTAGAAAACATACATTGTGATCAGAATCACATCTCCTTAGTGAAACTAAAATGATTTATCTAAAGTAAATTGATTTGCTCTTGTTAGCAGTAGATTTTTGAAAAGGTAGAGACAGAGGAGGTGCTCCTTACCTGTTAGTAGAATTCCACACTAGTGTAAAAGAAGTCATTTAACAGTAACACAGACATCAACATGATCTGCCATGTGATAAGTGGACTAAAATATTTGTGATTCTTCCCTTTCAGAGGAGCTGGAGCTACTCTGAACAGAAGAAAACCAATTCCCATTTCCTGAGAAACAAACATCAGTTCTAGCAGTATTATTTTAGAACTGTGGACACGATTTTCACAGCTTTTCTGGCCTTTCAGTGAGGAATCTCCAACAAAGAGATAAACAAACTGAATCCTGCAGCATTTAGAAATTAAAGGTTGCAGGTTTGGTCATTGGCATCACTTAAACTTTCTATACTTGTTTAATATAAGAAATTAGATAGAGTGTTCTGTTCTCCACTCTTCTAGCTGTGTATGCCAACCATTGTGAATTTTCCTAAAGATGTGTTTCCTTTCCAGAAACATTTGGAGGAGAATTTCTGATAAAATGATAATTTTAAAAAGGCATTTTTTAATAATAGAGGCAAATTGTACAGTTTACTTAACAGATGTTCATGAAACTCAAAATGTCGAGGAATTTGTCCATTATTGTTTTGCTCTCCTGTAAAACTGAAAACTTACAATGAGAGAAGGGTTATTACAAACAGATCACAAATGGTTCAAAATCAATTAATTCACGGTCTTGGGCTATTTGAACCCAGCAGTCTACATGAATAGTTTAGAAGCTTAACATCTAAACTTTCTAATAGTAAGATGTATTGTTTACAATTTGTTATGTGTGTGAATGCAACACATATCTTTTTAACCATTTTACCATGTGAGTAACGATTTTAACCCAAGACTATTCTATTTTCCCCTGAAAAATAAATAATAAAGTAGGAATAGGTGCTAAATGTTTCACTCTGCTGCCTCTTTGTACAACACAACAAATGAAATTCTACTCCCACTGTCCATGGGAGATAAAGGCTTTAATCATTTCAGGAATGCTGTTGTGCACTCATTTCAGCTTAAAGGACTACATTGGATCTGATGGAAGAAATTTATCTTGGTAGCCTCTTGTCCTGTCTTAACAGATATGAGCCAAATCCCATATGATGCATTTCTTGGAATTTCCCTCATTCCTCACACTCTTCACAAAAATTGAGAGTATTCCACATTTTCTAAGAAATAGTCCAAATGAGGAGCAAAAATTTCAGCAGAAAGAAACACACTCACACTCAGCCATCAAAAGAAACCACACAGACTGAGACTGTTCTATTATCCCACATAGCTAGAGATAATGATAGTATTTCCACATCCATCCAATTGGAACAGAAACAGAATCATGATGAAATGAAAAACTGAGGGTAAATTACAAACAATATGAAGCAGTTATCTTTTTAAATTAATTTAAACTATACCAGTCATTAAGACTGAGAAACTGTCTCTTTGGGAATCTAATAAGCCAAACATTGCTTCCTTTACTATCATCTTAAACATCTTTCTAGATGTGAGTTTTACTCCTGATAAGACCAGCTAGTCAGAAGAGGATACACATCCAGCAGCAACAGTTAACAGAAAAGAGCAAACCCATTTTCAGCTCCTCAGACCAAACTATAAACCAGTGGAAATGGAGACTCCTTCTTGCTATTTCACTTCTCTTGAGCAGAGACTTCAGGTTGTTCTGTGTTTTTAACAATACACACAAAGAAACGGACCAAGTCCTAGTTATTGCTGTTGGGCAAAAGAGGAACATGTTTAAGATTTTTCTGCAGATGAATGTGAGGGAGGCCAAGAAAAATATAATATAGCCCTACAGATGCATAGTAAGTAATTCTTTTTCCCATATTGCAGTATCATATGTGAGGGAACACATTTGCTCCAGGATTGCCAGTTCACAGAAGGATCAATGCACAGACAGGTTCGTAGAACCCTGTGTGAACCAACAGAGCTTTCCAAATTCAAGGCAGATGAAAGGGAGCAAATGATCTATGCAGTGCCAAATTTTATATGGTGCTATAGATAGCTGATCAATGCCAGCCATGTAGCAGACCCTTGCTCTGACAATCTGAAGGTCTGCTCAGGTGACTACAAACAGTAGATGCAAAGAGAGAACACATGAAGCACAGTGTGGGCGTTATAACTAGAGTGCTATAAATTAGAAAGACACACATTTGTAATTGGCATTGCTGACAAAGAAGTGGCACTAAAGTTACAGATGGAGTCAGAGCTGATGCTGGAACGAGCAGCCTAAATAGCTTGTCACTCTGAGCTCATTAAGAAGTAAAATGCAGATCAGGGAACAGCTAAGCAGCTGGGTCAGGTTGTTCATTGGCTAATTTAGTCTAAACAAGAAAGAGGGAAGGCATGAAACATGTTCTGGAAGAGTGTAAAAGAAAGCAAGGAACCAGAAGGGTAGGGGTGGCCAACCACTTGCTGCAAGCTGAAACACAGCTTAAGAGAAAACATCAAAGGCAGAGAGAAAAAAAAAAATATCAAAAAACCCCCCAAAAAACCCAACACACAAAAAAACCCAAACCCACAACCAACCCTGAAAAACAAAACTCCAAACTTAAATCAACCTTCACTTTCTCTTCTTTTTTGATATTTCACTAAATAAACAAAATGCAAAAAAAATTGGGGTTTCAGCTGTCTCAAAAAATCATTGAAATCCAAGAATCAAGTAATCAGCAACACACATGCCAGTCAAGCATACAGCTATCCACGGCTGAAGACCGACACTGACATATTCATACATATGTATGAGCGTCAGTATTTGCATGTCAGTGCTAAGCATGTAACAATGCAGGTACTTGGGTTAGAAAATTTGGCAAAAAACCCTCTCTCTTTTCAGAACTGAAGCCAGACCTGCCACTGCTGCAGTCAGAAGGCCTGAGGGCAAAGAGTTCAGAGCCCCCTTCTCCCTAAATTATGTACCACCCGTCCACCTTCTTAAAACAGAGGTTTGCTTTCAGGATCTTCCAACAAGCACATATGAACCCAGGACACTCTAGGCTGAAAAGCCTACCAGAAAGCCTCCACAGATGCATCTAGGCTACACATTTACCACAGGTCCCCTCCCAGGCTTGCCTTGCTCGTTACAGTCCCATTTTTCAGGTGCTCCTCCTTTCTGTAAGGGCTGTGTAGAACCAGAATGCAGCAGAGGGGAAGGGTGGTACAACAATATTAATGAATTCTTCTTTGTAATTAAAGTGTAAAATCTGCTCCACATGCAATCTTTATTTAGGTAAATTTCATAATTAATAAACAGTTCTATGAAAGAGAAGGAAACAAGTGGGATAGAAATTCATGATCTGTCATATTTAGAAGCCATCATCAGTCAACGTCAAGATGTTTTTATGCATAAGCATGTAGGTATGCAGATTGAAAGGGGCTTTTCTCTTATAGTAACATCTTGAGTGATCTATTATCATTCCCTCAAACTATGTTTTGAGAAAGGTTATGACCTTTAACAATGTTATGTACTATGATCGAGCCAAGAAAAGGAAAACAGGTGGAGGAGAAGACACCAGAAGCTCTGTGCTACGTTCTGGCTTCCTGCAATGCTCCTGGTGCCCTAGGCATTGCAGAACGTACAGAAGATCTCAGGACAAAACCCAAAATTATCCATAAGGATGTCATGAACCTGCAAACTGTTGTGAGAAAGTCTGTACAGAGGTTTTCTACTCCACTCCTCTGGAGATTTTAGTGTGCTCTCTAGCATTATCATTCTCCCTGAATTTTTCCTTGTCATTTTACACCTCTTTGTTTGATCTATAGTGAATAAATATATCAGTGCTGCTAGAAAGGCAAGTTGATTTTCAGATTTAACAGGAAAAAAAGCAGATAAAATTTGAGAGCTTTCTCTGTGTGGGAACTGCTATAATGTTCTATTATCCCTGCAGGGATGGAGAGAAATTCTTGTAAATATTATTTATTTAACAGATTATTCTTAAACAATGTATTAGACTACTTAGTGAAATCATATGAACAAATCATAAGAGAATGTTGAATTGAAATGATTAAAGCTCATTTAATTTCTTGAAACCAGGGCATTTCCTTAACATCATAATACAGATCTGGGTTACACAGTCTTGAAATAACTGGTGGATCAGTTTTCTGTCATGTCTGTTGGTGTAGTACATAGGTAACAAATACAAATTCAGCTCTCTCAGTAGTGCACACCATTTTTTTGCCATTTTCTTTCTTTTTTTTTTCTTCTTTCTCTTTCTTAAAATACATTCCTTTCTATTGAAAGAATTATATTGCTATTTTAAGATGTCATTATTCTCCAGACAAATACTTTGCATGGAGGAAGTTTTATCAGACTTTACCTAAGTCCCTTTCAAGACATATACAAAACATCACGGTTTTGTTATTCATATTCTTTTCAATATAATGTTAAAACATAGTATAAAGAAGATTTAACAAATTTCTATAGAGTCTGAAAAGACAGAGGGAGGACAATATGTCTCATTTGTGGTGGCAGAACGAGGTTGTCTCAATAGTTATTGCAGAAAGATCTTCCTTGGACAAGTAGCTCTGCTACAAATAGCACAGTGTTTGGGACTGCAAACAGCGGATGTTCTCAAGGGAGAAATTGTCATGCTGGGATCTGGAATAGCAGAATCTGATGTACTGTAACCAAGCAATAATATTCAAACCCTAAGAAGAGCACAAGGACTAGATGGTTTGGTGGATGGAAAATAGGGCTGGAAATTAGTCATCCTGGACTATGTTCTTTTACTGACACATTTAAGATTAAATTCTCCTCCTAAAGACTCCCAGGAAATCATAAGGGGAAAACAAAATAAAACAAAACAAACAAAAAACCCTCCAACTTTCTTATTGATTGCTCAGAATTTCATATTGGTAATCCATTCCTCCTTTAGCCATCCCCTTCTGCAAACAGGTATCTCAAATTAGCAGGTACTTAAAATGGAGCCAGTTTAAATGAAGATGATAATGCTACCTATTCTCACAGGAGCCTTGAAAATACCTGTTATTTGTAGGATGTTTGGAAACAACAGGATGGAATGTGCTCTAGAATTGCAGATTATCGTTGGCATTATAAACCAATATAGTTTTCATTTTCTTCAATATTATATTTGTGTGCTGTTTGTTCATATTTATGACTTTTGTGTATTTATATGCATCAAAAACTAATACAAAGATTTTTAAAGCAATGATATAGCTACTCCAATTGGAAAATCAGTACAGCTTCAGAGACAACAAACAATATGTTGCATTTGTGTACCCTGCTTCACTTATTTACATTCAATGTTCTGAAAATATTTGATCCATTTAGTTGATGTATTGGAAGCATATTAGGTTAATTAAATCTATCTTGCAAGTATGCTTTTCAGAGCTTACATGTTTTTTGAGATTGGTTGTACTTAGAGGAATACATGCACTCTAGAAAAACTTGTATGTTATTTCACCTCAATTCAGCAAAACCAGTATTTCTAATTTCAGTAACATCTATCACAGCCTTTCAAGTGAGCCTGATCTGTACTGGGAAATTTTACTGTCTGTTGGGATAGAGGTGTTATTTTAAACTTTCTAGTTTAATTTAACAGCTCCACTGTCCCTTCCTCTACTCTTTTGCCTAGTGATTTCTCCATTAGAAAGCAGGATTTACAAAGGGAATGTTTTGCTGATATTATTTTCCTTAGCCTATGGAGTTCAAGGTACTAAAAATTGCTAGCTCAGTCTTATGCTGCACTAGGTGCCTCATTTCTAGATTCCCCCCCACCTTCCCCCACTGAACAGCTTTGTCACTTTCTTGCTGCTTCTGTAGAGGTCTTGGGTGATGTGAGTTCTGTACCAAGCATCCTTGCTCTGCTGTGTCTAAGAAAGAGGGACTAAACAACCCATCTTGGAATGATGAAAATCATGATTTTGGGTAAAAACCTTTTAAGACATCAAGTCTGCATCACATGCAGAGGTCAATAATGGTGTAAATAGTTGATAAAGATGGGCTCAAGATAAAGGAAAAAGAGATTTTGTTGCTGTCTTTTCTAATGTTTGCATAACTTACTGACATATTTAATACTTAGCCAGGTACCTTGGCAGTTTAATATTGAATAGACTGATTCAATCCTACTGAAAGCATATGTGCTATGTGTTACTGTAACCCACACCCAGAGAAAATTTCCCAATATGAAAAATTTGCCATCTAAGACATGACTTGTAAAATTCATTGTATCCTAGTCATGAATGGAGCTCACTCCTATCACATTTATCACTTCAGAACCATGACAACACTTTAGCAAAATTAATCTTTAATAGAATTAAGTATTTGTGAATTGCCTGACTTTAGTTTGCATAGAGAAACCAATGGAAATCTATCTCAACAGATCATATTAACCTACACATATAAGATGCTAGGTCAGTTTCAAGCTAGAAAACCAAACTGAAAGCTGTGCATTTCTAGTCAGAGAAATTATATCTAGCAGTTCAATTATATATGCAATTACTCATACTACTTCAATCATGTGAGATACAAAAATTCAGTGTTTCATTCTAACTCTGTAAAAAGGAAATACATATTTATTGAAAATATTTTTGCTTTTTCTTTTTCTTTAAAAAAATTCTTAAGGGGTAAATTCCTAAACCACAGAGCAGAAAAAGGCTTGCACAATACCCATGAATCCCTCACTGAACACAATTTTCATTACTCATCTGTACTATTTTTTGCTAAAATAATAATTAATTTTTGTGACATTTGTTTCTGCAATGACTAGTAGGTTCTTGTAAGCAACAATGTTTAGGTACAGTAGTAATATATCAGAAAACACACAACTTCCCCCAAAACTCAAGTAGAATGTGAATAATTGCTTTAATGACTTTCTGAGATCAGCTGCACCTATGTTTAAGAAGCAACATTATACACTTGTCTTCTACCAGAATAGAATAGAATAGAATAGAATAGAATAGAATAGAATAGAATAGAATAGAATAGAACTAAGCAGGTTGGAAAAGACCTTTGAGTCCAACCTATCATCCAACACCATCTAATCAACTGAACCATGGCACCAAACACCCCATCTAGTGTCTTCCTAAACACCTCCAGTGATGGTGACTCCACCACCTCCCTGGGCAGCACATTCCAATGGCCAATCACTCTTTCTATGAAGAACTTCTTCCTAAAATGCAGCCTAATCCTCCCCTGGTGCATCTTGAGACTGTGCTCTTGTTCTGCGAGAAGAGGCCAACCCCCACCTGATTACAATCTCCCTTCAGGTAGTTGTAGATGTCAATAAGGTCTCCCCTGAACCTCCTCTTCTCCAGGCTAAGCAATTACAGCTCCCTTAGCCTCTCCTCATAGGTCTTGTGCTCCAACCCCCTCACCAGCTTTGTTGCCCTTCTCTGGACACATTCCAGCAAGTCAACATCTTTCCTAAACTGAGGGGCCCAGAACTGGACACAGGACTGAAGATGTGGCCTAACCAGTGCTGAGTACAGGGGTACAATGACATCCCTGTTCCTGCTGGCCACACTATTCCTGATGCAGACCAGGATATCACTGGCCTTCCTGGCCACCTGGGCACACTGCTGGCTCATGTTCAGCCTACTATCAACCAGTACCCCCAGGTCCCTTTCTGCCTGGCCACTCTCCAGCCACTCTGACCCCAGCCTGTAGCCTGGGGTTGTTGTGGCCAATGTGTAGAACCCAGAACTTGGGTGTGTTAAATCTCATGCCATTGGACTCTGCCCATCTGTCCAGCCTGTCAAGGTCCCTCTGCAGAGCTCTTCTGCTCTCTAACAGAACAACACCTGCCCCTAGCTTGGTGTCATCTGCAAATTTACTGATGATGGACTCAATCCCCAGCACTGATCCCTGGCGGACACCACTAGTGACTGGCTGCCAGCTGGATGTGGCACCATTCACCACCACTCTCTGGGCTTTTGCCTCTCTAATATTTTTCCTGCACTCACAACCCAACTCTGTGTCTTCTACTGTTCCCTTATTTACTTTTCTTCAGAAAAAAAAATCTATATGCAGAGAAAAAATATGCTAAATTTTCTCCTTGCAAAAGTCATAAAAAGTCTTTTGTTTCTTCTTACCATCAAAATTACCCAAATAATTCTTTCTCACATATATCCTAGAGCTTCCATGGTAGAAAGCTGACGAAAGTCAGCCTGTGCTGAGGTCCTTCCAACCCACATGATCAAACATGATCGGTTTGTCTATTCCCAACTGAGATAATAATTGTCTCCTATGACAAGGAATAGGAGTCTCAGCTGTGAAGGTTGTAGTTCAAATACTTGTTAGAGCACAGAATGGAGGGTTGTAACAAGCATATAAAAATATATTTCAGTTTCCTCCTTTCTTCAAAAGATCAGATGGCAAAAAAAAATCAAGCATATAAAGTACGAAAAATCCAGATAGAGAATATATGAGGGTTTAGGAACAATTGTGCACTGTTTTCCAACTGGAATTCTAATTCATTCAGCACAGAGGATGAATATGTAAAGGAGTATACACAACAATTATAAGGATATGTCTACAGCGGACAATATCGTGCTGTGAAAAGATACCCAACTGGCTCCGAAGCTAGAAACAATCACAATATGAAAGTGAAGTGACCTAATTAGTCCCAGTGCAAATACCATATTCACATAGCTATATTGCTTCCTATACATGAGCTAGTATACCTATGTGGCATAACACTGTGGCATACACTTATCCTCTCTTTTGGGACTAGCTTGAATAACCTTATGTGAAGTGTATGTGGATGTGCCCTACATTTCTCAATTATCCCAAGTTCTTAATTATCTTCAAGTGCTTGCTATCGGAACTCAACATTTTGAAAGAAGAGTTTATCAGTAGGTAATTAATATATCTTTATCTGTAGGCAATTAATATACCCTTAAGATATTCAAGAAGAATAGGATTTTCAGGATGATTTAAAATAATTTGCTTTTTCAGAAGATGGGTGTGACTCACTCGTTCTAAAAATAAGACACTTGAGAAGCTGTCAAGACCATACCTGAATATCTGCCTGTAAGATTCACTAGAATCCTGGAAAGGAACTCAACAGACTTTTTCTCCTCTTTGGAAGAAAGGGAAGTAGACCTCTGTCCCTCCCTTTCTCTCTCTGTCTTTTCTCTCTCTCTCTTTTTTTTTTCCTCTTCTCTATTTTTCCTCTCAGTTTTTCATTAAATTCAGACTGTTGATTATGAGGTTCAGACTTTAAACAGCACCACTGAAAAATTAAAAAAAAAAAGACAGAGAGGAAAAATTAGAAGAAAACATTCTGTGTACTCTATGTATATCCAGGCTAGCTGAAGCCAAGAAAGGATGTTCTCTGTTTGTAGTAAATTATGAGAAAATAGCAAGAAAAGAAATAGCCAACGTGACTAGCCTCTTTCAGTTAATTTTTTTGGTGCAACTTGATCCTAATTTCGAGTACAAGAAAAAGTGCCAAGTACTACACCAAGAAACAGAAATTTAACTGGGATAAAACTAGTCTAGATGATATCAAACCACTATCATTTAATACAGATTTATTTTTTCTTCACAGGCTGCTTTAATTAGTACCCTTAGTACAGAAAACAGAGTTAAGTGAACCATTCTGATTTAACATAAATGAAGAGCTAACACTTTATACTGAGTTGGCTTTTAGTGTTTGCATGAGGTACAGAGATAGTGCCAAATGCTTTACAAATATATATGACTTCACAAATACATATGACTTTTTATATTTTACAGGATGAAATGACAGATGGAGAATAATGGAAAAAACACCACATAAAAGAAAACATTCTTTGTCTAAAAGTAGTTTATTAGAATCTTTACATTCTAAACATTAGAATCCTGCTTTTCTGTGGTATTCAGAGCAACAAAACACACAGGGAGACGTCTCAGATGACTCTCTTTTTCTTTTCTGCTAACTGCTTGGATTGTTTTTTGAGACACTTTCCCAGTGAGTAACATCCCTTTCCATTCATTGATAGAGTTCACTCAAAGTCAGGCTGAGTCTTACTGAGTAAAGTCAGAACGAAGTAATTTCCAACCCTGGAATGAAGTATAATGCAAAACTCTGCATGTCTGTCTTTTTTTTTTTCTCTTCTCTTCAGTCTTTGCTATCTTCAGTCTTTTCTATCTTACATTTACCATCCACAACTGCTGCCATTTGTTCTTTTCCTGGACGAATTAAATCAGAACCCAATTAAAGCTTGCAAGTTACAGCATTTACTTCATTTTCCTTAAGTATATGAAGTTGCCTTAACACAGTAATCCACAGAATGGCTACCATTTATTAATGAATTCTTAATCCCTGTTTACTAGCTTCAGACATTAATTCTGATGAATATCCATGTGCTTTGCTCAAAGAGCATGGAGAGAGGTCAGAGGTCAAGGATACTGACTCCTTCAATATCACAGTCTTCCTTCTGTTAAGGAGGTTCCAGTTCAGCTGCTTTTATCATGGATCCAGGAGTCTGTCTCTCACATAGATAGAAATTCTTGAAGCCTGGCCCTTCATCTGGGCTCTGCTGACCTCCTGTATTTGAATTAGTGCCTAGTAAGCCTTGAAATATGTAAAGTAGAGAAATTCTTGCTCTGCTGTAAATACTAACTAACCAGTATTAGAAATTTATTTTTTGTCTGACATTTCCATTCTTATAGAAGGTTTTTTTTGTTTGGTTGGCTTTGGTTTTGGTTTGGGGGTTTGTGTTCTTTTTTGTTGTTGTTTTTGTGTGTGTTTTTGTTGTTGTTGTTTTTAACCAGGTTTCATTCTTTCTGTTTTGCTAACTGATTTTAAGCAGAATACCATTCTTTAAAGCAAACAAGCAAATAAACCCTCTCTTTTATTTTTTTTTTTTCACTGCAAAAACTTGAATATCTGCATACTTTTAAAAAAATATTCCAGGATTTCACAGAAAAGGAAAATGTAGCCCACATCCAGGCAAACTTTTCCACAGCACATACTCCACAAAACTCTGGAAGAAAGTTCAGTCTTCTCATAATCCCAAAGTCCAAAGAGATTCAGCTCTGTTGTGATATTGTTTTGGTTTGGTTTATTTTTTTTTTAAGCTGCTTGTTCACTGAATAGCCACACATCTTTGCATATTACCTGAAGAAAACCTGGAAGTTTTAAAAGGCTTGAACTGATTCGGCTAAAAGGTTATTTTACACTGGTTGACCTCTACTGTCAAACTACATTATGACTTCCTACAGACACATAAAATTAAAGGAGCTCTTTTTATCATTATTTACAGAAGAAAAGAGAGAACCCATTTCCCTATTTTTTTTTACTATTATACTAAATATATTTTTTTTTTCAAATCAGCCTTTAGCTTCTGGGCTCTCTGCAGCACACACTTGCAAGCTTCTCTTTATCCACAATATTTTAAATGTTTTCACAGAATCACAGAATCACCAAGGTTGGAAGATACCTCAAAGATCATCAAGTCCTACGTGTCACCACAGACCTCATAAACAGATCGTGGCACCAAGTGTCATGTCCAATCCCCTCTTGAACACCTCCAGGGATGGTGACTTCTCCACCTCCCTGGGCATTCCATTCCTATGGCTAATGACTCTCTCAGTGAAGAACTTTCTCCTCACCTTGAGCCTAAACTTCCCCTGGTGCAGCTTGAGACTGTGTCCTCTTGTTCTGGTGCTGGTTGCCTGGCAGAAGTGACCAACCCCCTCCTGGCTACAACCAGCCTGAAAATTCACTGAACATTTCCAAAAACTCTGGGAAGTGGGGGGGTACACAAAAATAATAAAAAGGCAAGTTTTGTAACCCTGGACTACTACAGACTCTGTAATAAGATAAGAGGGAAGGAACAGTTTACTTCTGCTTCATTCTTACTGAACACCACAGTACTTATTCGCCTGTACTTCAGCTCTGTGCAATGCTCTGGAATCACATTATGGGAGCTTACCCTTTCCACCTTCAGGAGCTGAGATATTATGAGATTCTAGTTGCCTATTTGTACGTAGCAATGAATTGGATGATTCAGAAACATTAGTAATCCTTAAAAGGCACATTTGCATACTAGAACTTCTACACACTAAATCCTTCAGTGGATTCAGACAGAAGCTGGTGTCACATAACAAGAACACACTAAAACAACTAAGATAAAACAAGTAAAACAAGCAAAGAAGATATATTACAAATGTAGTGTCTGTCTCAGAAAGTGCTGAGTAGCTAGAGAAAATCAATAGCTGCTAAAGAAAAGGCTATCACTTCATTATATAAAAACTGTAAATTTGCTTATATTTATGATTCCCTATGTGGTAGTAATACTTTTTATTGAATTTTTATGTGATCAAATCTTGCTTGCAGGAAAGTTTTTAGAAATACAGAGTAAAATGTTTATGACTACAAAACTGCATTCATTCTAGTCTTAGCATAGGACCATCTTGAAAATTTCATATGAATTGTAACTAGAAAGGAAGGGAGAGAGGTTTTTAGCAAAAGAACTAACTAAATGAATAAACCAAGCACATGTTCACTTCATTAAAAGACAGGAAGTAATGTGCATGAAGAGCCATCCCACTGAAAATTACATCTACAAATATTTTGAAATGACAAATTGTTTACTTATCACAAAATCATAGAATCATAGAGTGCTAGGGATTAGAAAGGACTTCCAGAGATCATTAAGTCCAATCCCCCTGCAAAGCAGGCCAACTTAGGACAGGTCACACAGGAACGTGTCCAAGCAGGTTTTGATGGTCTCCAGAGAAGGAGACTCCACAACTTCTCTGGGCAGCCTGTTCCAGTGCTTCATCATCCTCAGAGTAAAGAAGTTTAATCTCATGTGGAGATGGAATTTCCTATGACTGAGTCTACAGCCATTGCCCCTTATTCTATCACTGGGCACCACTTAAAAAGACTGGGTCCATCCTCCTGACAGACACACTTCAGATATTTGTAGACATTGTTAAGGTCCCCTCTCAGCCTTGTCTTCTTCAGATTTAACAGTCCCAAGTGTCTCATTCATTCTTCATAAGTGATCCAGTCCCTTAATCATCCTCACAGCCCCCTGCTGAGCTCTTTTCAATAGTTCCCTGTCCCCTTAATCCTGTCCCCTAGAATGGTACACAATATTCCACATGTGGTCTAACTAAGGCTGAGTAGAGGGGGAGGAGAACCTCCCTTGATTTGCTGGACACACTCTTTTTAGTGCATTCAAGTGTACTATTGCCCTTCTTGGCCACCAGGGAACATTGCTGTCCCATGGATAATTTATTACCAACTAGGACTCCAGGGTCTTTCTCTGTGGAGCTACTGTCCAGAAGGTCAGTCCCTAACCTGTGCTGGTGCATGGTGTTATTTCTCCCTGAATGCTGGACTCTACACTTACCTTTATTTAACTTCATTAAGTTCACCTTTGTCCAACTGTCCAAGTCTCACCGAACATCACCACAGCCTTCTCGTGTGTCCTTTATCCCTGCCCAGTTTTGAATCATCAGCAAATTTGCTGAAGATGCATTCCATCCCTTCATCAAGGTTGCTGATGAATATGTTGTGCAAGACTGGACCCAACACTGACTCCTGGGGAACACTACTAACTACAGGTCTCCAACTGGATACTTTTCAATAACAATTAAAAACAATAGATACTTTTTAATAACAATTAGATTAAAATATATTTTTTAATTGAAATCTTGAGTCTTGTTTCCTGAAACATTTTATTTTCAGTGAAAAGATAATTATAAACACACTTTGGATTAATTTTCCATTTCCACTGATTTATAGAAAGGCAGAAAATAGCTGATATACATAAGGTATACCTTGGCAAATGTTTTTCCCCAGAACCAGCATCTTCTTTAAAGTCTTAGCCATGTATGGAAAGATGATGGGCACTTTCTTGGGCCCCTATAGTAGAGATAAAATGCAGAAAGAAAATAAGAAACAATTATAAAAAAATTTCAGAAACCCTGGAATAGCTAATTACAAGAAAAAAAAAACCCTATGTTATGGATCCTCTGAAAAAGCTCTGGATAGCAGGCAGTTATGACTTGTTGCTCAGAGAGATTGTGGAGCCCCCTTCTCTGGAGACATTCAAAACCTGTTCCTTGCAACCTGATCTAGATGAACCTGCATTAGAAGGCAGGTTGGACTAGATCATCTCCAAAGATCCCTTCCAATACCTACCATTCTGCAATTCTATGATTCTGTGATCTTGTGAATGGATATACCTTCTCAGGTGAATGTTCAGCATGTACTTTGGTGAAGGCATTTTCTTGTATGTTGGATTGATCATTGCCCTCATCTGAAAGTGTTTCATAAGTTCTTTCCTCACAAAAACATATTCTTGCTAACCAAATTACTTTTGCAGATTATAACTTTCACCCTGTGATTTCCTTATATCACTATTTATTTTGTAGGCACTTGTACAGAAAAGTGTATTTCCTCTTTGATTAACCAAAACATGTCTTTTCACAATGGTGTTTGGATAGGGGTGAAATGTAAACAGTTGGATAAAAATATAATGTTTCTTTGTAAATTACTGTACAAAGTATAGACTTTTAAGAAACTGTATTGCATTCATAGATCTTCTGAATGATCCTGTTGAATTTTGTTAGTAGAGAGACTTGTTTGTTTGTTTGTTTGTTTGTTTATGCACTAAGGTAATTCTAAAAGAAATTCTACCAGGTATCATTTTCTATTAATTAAAAAAAAAAAAAATCCAAATAGGAAAACAATATTTCATATCAGTTCTGCTACATTTCTCTTTATTCATTAGCTGTAGGTTTTCAACTTGGTATGGAAACTGCTTTTTTTCACTGCTAGAAAGTGCTCTCAATCTAATTTGACCTAATACTAGCAATATGCAAGTCTCTGTTCTTGGATACAAAGTTAGAGATAGCTGATTAGTCATCTTTTTCTTGTAAATTTACCTATAAAATTCTTAACTGTAGGCTACAAATGAAAGTCATCCAATGTTACTATCACAAATTTTGCAGCTATATCCACAACTACACCCTGATTTGTGAAATGCATTATAACATGTAAGACAGAAGTTTGAAGGAATTGTACTTTTCTTACTGGAGTAACAGTTAATGTTTCTAGATATATAAAACAATAACCCAGTAGGTTGGAGGACAGGACTTTCCCATTATCACTGACAGATGACTGCTTCTTTCACATAAAGGGTCCTTGGATATAAGTTGCTGTTTTTAACACAACTCTTGTGCTACATATCCACGCTGAAATGGGCTTTGCTTCAAATTTGGCTAAATCCTCAGGACTTTTACTGTGCAAGGGACTGGTAAGAGTCTCCAGCTCTGCTCCATTTGCTCTTGTAAAAAATGAGATGCATAAATACAGAAGCACTGATTACAGAACAACTCAGAGGAAGGATTCCCCTGCTGAGTCAACATCAGATGCTAATAGATAGCCTACATTTTTCACGTCTGTTTTACCATTTGCTCTACACTGCTCACTATTGGTTTTGAAAACATGAAGCACTGTCTTGAAAATATAGATGCACTTTGTATCATCACATTGATGGCATTTTCCTATGTATCTCATTAAAGTCACATCTTTAACACAGACTAGTCAGTATCTTTCTCAACTAAAAGCAGCTTAAGGGTACCCACATTATTCTGCAAGCAAGGTCAGTCCTCAAGAGAAACTAAGAGCAGCCCCCACTTTTGTACTAGTTTCAGTGGTTCCAAGGAGCGATACTTTGAGGTGTTGGACAGCAGTATTCTGGCTCATCTTTCTGTCTTGGCCAAAGTTTCTCCACTGAGAGTGGTTAAAAATATCACAAAGGTGATTTTGAATGGGGAGACTGAATAGAAAGTGATAGCTAGTCAGTTTTACATTTTAAAAGCAAGAGCAGTGCTGGTAGCAGCAATGGTAGTAATAGTAGTAGTAGAATATTTTCTTTCAAGGAGAGCAACATGATTCATGAAAGCCTAATTTATAACAGAGTATCTCAATATGATTGTTATGAAAAAATTGACAGCATTTAGAGTGGAAGAGGCAAAATATAACCACATTAAAAAGATTCCTTTCTAAAGTATATTTAATCATTCTCTCAATGTGCTCACCCTAAATTCCTATCACATAAAAGAAGGAATTTCTACCTAATATAATTTAATCACTCCAATAAAGTGTTGGAGGACAAAGAAGATGTGAAGGCACTTTTTAAAAGGCATATTCTCCTCCAAGCTGGTTTGAAGTTAGAGTATCTATTTAGGAGAATAATATGTCATAGACTACTACTTACACATAATTTATTAATGTGAAAATATTGTATTAACAAGAATTGAAAACTGTTAATGAGTAAGAGTATTCTAGCAAGGAAGACTTACAAACTATATAGTACAATATGAGCAATGCAGAATTAAGTAAGTCATTGTTGGTGTTTGTTCAGGAAAGTTATGGGTTTTTTCCCTATGGGTAAAGAGTTCACTTCCATATAAAAATAAAGCAAACAAAATAAAACAAGCTCATCTATACTGTTTAAACTCTGAATAGTATATCTATGCCTAAACTACAACAAATTTATTTAAATGATGAAACTGTATTTAAATTAAACATAATTTTTACAGTCCCTCGTTTCTGATTGCAACTACTTTTGATACATCTCTCTGTGACTCTTGAGATGCTCCTATTTAGTGCATTTCCTACCTCATCCTTTAATTTTCCTAACACTAATCCAAACTCATAAACACAGAAGGCAAATGAAGGTTCACCAAACCCCTTGTGCACTCATGCTGCCAAGTTTTGCACAGCTCTACTTAAGACTCACATATGTGATCACTCACTTTGAACAAGCTAAAATCACAGCAACCAAGGAATTTTCACCAGTTTAGAACAAAGCCTGCTTCTTTCACTTGAGCCAAAGCTATTGGCAAAGAACACAAAATGCTGGATTGGCAACTCAGCATGGATTTAATCCAGAATTCAATTTGAAGCTCTATTACCTACAAGCCTTAGCCTTCATACCAATTGAGGAAATGCCTACTGCTTTTGATAACATAAAGGACCAATCCCAGTGGAATTACATAAAGTTGTGCCATGGCTCAAGTACAGTTATGCTAATGGAAGAGTCTTACACTTTTTCATTAATAGAACAATTAGGAGTTGATAAATTCAATGTTCTCCCCCAAGTTTTCACTGACGCAGTACAATGGAAATTTCCCATGTACCTCCTGAATGACTAGAACTTGTGGGTTTGGTTGAACTTTGAGAGAAAATCATCATGAGTCAGTGACTGGGATGGGTATTACTCAAGTATTATGACTTCACAGACAACTAAATTTTTTACTTAGTTTTGTGTGCACCACCAAAGCCTGCCTTTTGCAGTAGCTGATGATATAAATCGCTCAACCTTGCAAACACCAGCCACTTGGGCTGTTAAAGTACTATGTTTATCACTGTATCTTTAAAATTAAACAGGTCTGCAGAAAACAGTTATAACTGAAAACTTGTCTCTACTTTCTTTATTTTTTTTGTCTGGTATATTTAAGGGCATACTTTTATTTTCTTTTACTGCATCTTCATCTCACATATGCAACCAGTATAAGTACAGGTGAAACTGGACTTAGTATACTCTAATAGGAGAAGTGAAGCTATACTCTTGACCTGTTTACAAACAGCAAGGAATATGTAGCAGAAACATGGGCTGTTTAGTATTATAATACTAAATAATATTAGACTGACTGATAAGCTGCAGAAGTATTGCACAGCTGTTCTCCAATTCTTTGTCAAAGGGGACAAATAAGAAAGTTAACAAGTTTAGTTTGCTTTACAAAGAAGTTATAGAAAAGTTAGCAAATCTCATAGTAACATCACATACCTGGAGGCATGAAACAGTTTGAAATTAGTTAATTTTCTAGAGGAAATAAAAATATTGTATCATTTTACTGTCAGCTCTTGGATAAACTATTGCCACCGCTCACTCTCTCTGCTAAGTCTGGTAGGTAAGAGGAGTCCTGGGAGAAGTTTTTGCCGGTCAAGCTGTTAAATTGGAAATTTTTTTCAGAATTATATGCCTTCCACATAGAGACAGGTCCCTAAAGCATGGGATTACAAGATGTTGTGTCCACACACAATCGGATGATTTAGGGGTACTGATGAAATTATCTTGTACCATTTAAGTTTTCTAAATTTTGAAGGGTTTGGTAATGCATGACCTTAGAGGACATCTCCAACAAAAGGTATATCCATGGAAGGGATAAATATTTTCACTAATAACCTTGCAGAAGAGGTAATGGCAGGACTACTTGACCTAGTGTTGCATAGAGTATTGACATGCTGACATACAAATCTTGGCTTCTTTTACTGTTTGCCTATTTTGAAATTCTGGACTTCACTCCTACTATCTTTTTGTTTTTCATACCTGCAGCTGTTTCCTGTATGACCTGAAAAGGTCAGCGTGACCATGTAGGAGAGACTTTGAAACGCCAAGGTATATGCTAGAGTTTTAAAAATCTGTTGAATCATTTTCTGTGCTGCAAGTGGAGATGGTTTCTCAGCTTTTGGGTAAATATTAGCTTTAGCTGATGTGGGAAGAAAGATACTCTTCAACTACTCCTATCGCTGATAGATGTGTTCATAGACCACAAACTTGAATGAAATAAAAAAATAGGCTTTTCTATGTATCCACTTTTTTCATATGCTCCTAAATGCACCTCTGACTTTGTTGCAAAAAGGTCCAAATAAAATGAAAAGTTATCTCCTCTTTTTTGAATTAAAATATAGAACGTTTTTTAATGTAAATATATGTTTGTTTGTTGTTTGTTTTTTAATGTTACAGATATTGACAACACTTCATACATGCTTTTAATAAGAAAAGGGAAATTAATAGAGTCCGAATTCTTAGCTGTTATGATTTTATGTCCAAACTACTTTTGCTGAAGTCAGAAACTACATAGTTCTTTTTTGAGTATTCTGCATATATTTCTCTCTTTTATCAACTTTACCTCTCTGCAAAGTTCAAAATACTTTCAAAAATGTCTATTGCCCACAGCTCACCAATAAAAATCCTAACATTCTGTAACTATCTGTTTTTGGCTGAGGGCAAATATTTAAAAACTGAATTTTAAGCAGAAAACAGTGAACAAATATTTTTGTTTCCTGGAAAGTTACAGTTTCCTTCCCAAAAGAAGTCCAGTGTAAAAACTGTAGATCATACCTTTAACTATTGTATTAATATTGATACAGGCTAACATATATTATTTTTATAAATGCTTATGTTTAATCACAGACATGAAGTAGTTCATCTTAATCCTTCTGCTTGAGCACATATTTCATCATAAAAAGTTGACGTGTCGTATGATCTTGGAAATTTCAAAGACATTTTGCATTCAGTAAGATTGTAGTTCAGTTTACATTTTAAGTGCATGTATAGCACTGAAAGAGAGATTCTGGGCCCACATCTTACACATATGAATAAATAATGTTAAAGCTAATAAGATCTCTGAGAGAAAATTATGATTGTCTTTAATCACTAACCTTAAGCAGCAGCAGACCATATTATCAAACACCTTCATTTCTTATAAAACTATCTATCACACACAATATAGACCTGATGAAAAGGAAGGTGGAAGTAATCAGGACAGAATGCCAATTACCTCATTACTTGTCATAGCACATTGTAACTGGAAATTGCTTCTTTCAGGTTCTGTTTGCTCAGGCAATTACAATAAACTCTCTGCTTGACATGTTGTTTGCACAGATGTAGTGCATTAATAAACATGAGGGCTAATCTGAATTATTGAACCAGCCGCAATAATTCCAACAAAGGATTTATAATAAGTCCAAGAAAGCTGAGGTATCACTGGAATTCCCTGTAAGCAACACTGACATACTTTATCACATGTAAAATCCTCAAATTTAATGTACAGTACTGGAATATGTCCCATAGGTATTTTATATTTTCTAGTACTCTAAGCCCTCAGCAACTTCTATTATGAAAGAGACTCAACACAGCTAAGGGAAATGACAATATCACGGACTCACTGGAAATTACTTTATTTGCTGTATGGTTTACACACCTTTCAGACCCTCATTGCTGCAATTTGTCTCCCCACCCCCTAATTTTACTAAAAAGTAATATACTGCACAGGAAAACATGAAAGCTTCTACATTAAATGTTCCATATCATCAGACAGATAGAACTCTAATGATTATGACATGAAAGGAATATTTATTTTTTTATTCTCTAAAAGTCTGATCAGAGAAAATGATCTCCACAATATTCTTGAGACACAACAGAAGCTGGAGTACAGGAGAGAAATCTGCATCTCAGCAGGGAATTATTATTCTGCCCAGATCAGTAATGCTAAATTTTTTAACTGTTAAAGATATTTTTTCTTCAGGTATTGTAAAACATTGCAGTGCACTGGGAGATTGTCTAATCTGAGCAGCCTCTGTAGTGATTATTTAATACCTGTTTATCAAATTCTCAGAGTTTTCCCCTCATTCTTCCCTTGTAATTGGAACATTATCTCTGCAGATCTGATCTGAGAAGCAGGACATGATCCTGTTTACCTGGGCCATACAATGAGATACACATTCAGTCTAATGATCATGCTTATCTGCTCTTTTTTTTCCTCCCCCCATTAAATCTGCTTAATCTGCTTCTAAAGTCCACATCTGGGAAAGATCCCTACATTTACTATGCCGTGCACAGAGGACTCAAAGTGCTGATTTTTGTCCGCATTTTCTCATTGGTCCTAGAAGTCTGAATTTATAAGCTCAGAATGAAGGCAAAGCATCTGAGACTGAATGTGTTAAAGACATAAGATAAATTTGATGGAATCATTATTCATTTCTGTGGGCTGCCCTCTGTGATAAGGATTCCCCCAAAGAGCAGTAAGGACCACCTGGGATTTTGATTGTAGGCAAAGGAGTCCCAAGGGATGGTACTTCAGACCTACCTATGGGTACAGATGAAAAACACTCTTTTCAGTCTGTAGGAGTTTTCATATCACATTCAGAAACTAGTGTTAATAAAAAAGTAGCCTTGTGCTTAATTAAATATACTTCATTCCCATATGTTCTACAGTGTACTTTAATGCAAGGCTGAAAATTGAATGTAAGTTTCTTATTAGTATTCATATTATTATTTAATATATATCCTAACTGCCTGTCATGTCAAGTACTGTTTTCAAGCAGAAGTGAAAGTAATTGTTCAAGGAACTTATAAATCCCAATGTTTCCTCTTTAGGCCTCGTATTGACATTTTTATAGTTCATAAGGAACCAAAACTTGGTACTGAGCTGACAAAGTAACACTTAACAGGGTGGTGATGCCTGTGAAAAGCATGAGATTCAGGCCATAATTTGATAATTCCAATATTTTGTAACTTTAAATAAATGGTAGAGCACTACATGATGGAAAGTATGATCTAGTATATACTCCATTTCCTTGCAGAAATTTGCTCCAGATATATTGATGGGTTAACTTTGAACCACTAGAGTTTATGCAGTGGCAACGTGACCATGTGCCTACAGCTGATTTGGGTCAAATCTGTACTTCCAAATGATTAATATCTCATGGAGCTATCACAACTCCACAGTGATATTTTTCTTCATCATCACACATGGGGCACTGATGTTAAAAAGAAACACCCTAACCCTATCTAAACTAGTGGACAAGGGAGTACTTCTGAGTTCTCAGGTTCTGAGAACTATCCTTCTCCCTTTCACGGTGGGACGCAGACACGGTACCTGCTACTCTTTCTTCCCTCCCCGCTGATCTATTGACTGGTGCCCATGGCATGCACAAGCTATGTAAAACTCAACTGTGCAGCATTGTGTTTCATAGAGGACCCCAAACAGGATCACTGAGAAGTGAGATGTTAACCACACACCATCATGACTACATCCATAAATTTGTGTGAATACACACTCTGAAGAATAGCATTAAAAGTGAAGGAGAACAAATGAAGCAGAAGCCAAAATCCCATTTCTATGTAACATTCCAACATTTTATATCTGATACTCATCAAAATAAATCAAACCTTCAATCATGGGCATGAACATGGAATTGTATCAGATGTCCACTTAATGATGAGGATCTGAACTTTCTGAGCTGCTAGATGCATTCTTGTTTTTTTATTTTCATATCTTATTGGAAAGGTGAACTGGCCAAATAGGGTCCAATTTCCTGATTTTTGCAGGTATAGGGTTTTTTCATGTAACCACTTTGGATTCATACAGAGTAAAGAAGCTTCAATCATGACAAGATGGAGAGTGTAATCTTTGTACTATAGAAAAACAAACAAACAAAAGAAACACAACACAAAGAAGCAGGAGAAAGCTATATGCCTTTTCAAAGAATATTTCCTTAAGATGGAGGTCTCTTACTGTATGTCTAATGTTTGGCAGCAGAGATATTTTTAAATATATGAAATGTTATCCAAAAAAATGTTCATTCTTTACATTGTACTAGGTTTTGGGGGCATTAAGAACATCACTTGCTTGGTGAAAATTGGTTACCTCGGGTTTGTTTCAAAAGAAATAAACTTTATTCTGTTTTAGAAACAGACAGATTCCCTCTCTGTGGGCCTGGCCCATGCAGGAAGCATTGGAAATACTGGAAATGAAGTTGGTTTAATCTGTTCAGGAGGGAAGCAGTCCCAGATAAAATAGATACTTTTTTGGTTTTTTTCCAAAAATATCTTGAAAGGCATAAGTTAGAAAATGTGGAACATGCTCTAACAGAGGTGAAATTTAATCACTAGAAATACAGACAATCTCTTCTTCCTACAATGTAATAGAGGAACCTTTCCAACAACTTGTTACACTGACATTGTTCCTTGAGAGACTCCTGACCATGATGAGCTGGTCTTGTTTAACCAGTAGTGTTTGCTGGAAAAATGAAAGCTGATTCTATCCTGGAATATGTTTAATGTCTACCAGAATTTTTGTTTTTCTTTTTATACAAAGAAACCAGAAACTGCTATATAAGAGCGAGTCTTTGTATTCAGAGTAGATTGTATGACTTAATGATGAGGACAGTATAAATCTGGAATTTAATACTTGGTCACTATTTTCAACAAGACTCTACATCATATTCTTAGTGGCATGGGCTTTCAAAAACTGACATGTGCTCTGGGACTTCAGGCAGAGCAGGAAGGATTCTTGTGTTGTGTGGCTGAAGGATGACATTTCAAGTACTTTCTGATAAAAGACAAAGTTTAGGAGGTTTGCATGATGTCATAATTGACAAACGAGTCCCTCAGCTAGATGGATCCACTCTGAAATCCTAGATTATTACTTTCATCATCTCTTTATGGACTTCTTTTATAGTTCTTATTCTATTATCATCAAAAGCTGCTCCTGCTCAGCATCTAAGATCTGACTAGGCTCCATGTACGTTTGCATATATACTGATTTGCACAAAACCCCAAGGGAAGGAGATTTCTCAACTCCTGGTAACTCATATCCCAAGTTTCTATTTCCTACAGATACTCAATTTTATTATTTTATGCTTGACTAAAATTTGAGTCACTTAGTTTCTTACTTTTGATGTCATATTTTGCTCATCTTTAAAAACAATATGTATTTCCTACATGCAAATTGTAGTAATATGCATTAAATGACTTCTGCTCTCATCAACCTGAGCATATTACAGATGTTTAGATATTTCTCCACATTTTTTACATGGAAAAAGTATGGTGTCAAACTCTTGTTTTATAAATGCAGAATAATAATGAATCAAACAAGGTACTGTCTCAAATAGAGTGAAGAATAGCAACCAAGCCATTTGGCTATTCTCAGATCTGAAATTAACATTGTGATAAAAACAAATCTATCCAATACAGTATTCAGCCTTTCGAATTGGTGTAGAAGTTGTCAAGTTTCTGTGGTTCATCCTTATATAGGACACTTCTTCCAGTCTCCAAAAGGAAAACAGTTCTGTGTAATGGTTCATCACCAGGTGATTGAGACAGTGGATTAAGATTCAGAAAAGAATGAGATAATTCTGATCTCTGCCATCAACTTTCTCCACCATCTTGAAAGGCATTTGCAGAGAAATCAGCATTTTAGGTGTTTGCTTTCTGTATGCAAAATGCTACAAAGTGATGTATGAAATAACCTTTTTTTCTCCCTCCCACAGTTATTGAGGTTCACAATACTCCTGGATGAGTTTCTGTCCAGTGAATTATCCTACCTGCTTGGCTATTGATTAACCTGAAGCCATGATATAGTAGAGGAAGATGGAAACTACTTGATACTGTTTTTCTGAAGCTGTGCAAGAAAAAGGAAAGCAGAATGTGTACATTGGTGGTTCTTGACAAGGAAGCACTTATTTTCCATTTTATTTTGCAGTTCCAGAAAGGGCTTCTTAGACCTCTTGGTAGAAGTGAACAAAGAAATCATATCTTGTAATGAGTGTTAGTTCATGGCACATCTATTTCCTCTTGGTAGCTCTGTGTGACTGCCTGAAGCAGAGTCCTGATTTTGTTTTTTCCTACTCCTAGGTTCCTCTGCATATCACAGAGAGACACAATGTAGTACAAGGCTTTGGATGCCACCACAGAGAACAGGCAATTGAAAAGATGTGGTTGAAACACTCAGGTTTCCACAGTCTATTCTCAAATGCAAACTTTAGCTTTGGGGGGCTAAGCATCTCAGGATCCCCATACACTCCACAGTGAGAGAGAAACAGAGAGAAGTGCCAGAGGTTGATTCAAGCATAGTTAATCACGCTCTGGAAATGTCTGACTACAGTTACCTTTTGTGAATACTTCTTAGGTACCTTTCCAAGTTTAGCCCTTAATCTTTTTCCTTCAGCTCTGTAAAATAGATCTAATTGTATTTCTCTCCCTCAGAAAAATATTGCAAGTGTATCTTTATTCATGCCCAGAAGTCAGGTTCTCAAAGGGAGTATCTATATATCAGATAAATATAATATGTAGGTTTATCCAAAAACCATTTCTGTTTTTGTAGATGTAAACATGTATGTTAATATTAAGGAGTACTCTCTGGATCATTGGAAAACAGACAAACAAACAAAAAAAAAACCCCATGAAATAACATGAGAGCTCAGTATGTGAGATGTCTAACTTTGCTGACGATTAAGCAGGTAGCTACTGACTCCATAGAGGAAATACTTCTGTCTTTTTTTGTATAATTATTTGGTCCTTGAAGAACTGCTACAAATTCTTACCATGACAGATGCTTTCTTTTTCAATTAAACAATTAAAAATGTGGTGTTTAAAAGGCAGAGGCTGTGATCATTATCCACCTGAAAAGCTCTTTAATGATGGTTATCCATTAACACAAAGAAGATGCTAAAAAAATCCAGGTTACAACTTGTCACTTTATTTATGATGTACATAAGCTTTATCCTGTGTACACAGAAGTGATGACAAATACCTGGTTACCTCTAGTCTTTCAGGACTGTGAACTCTTTGCACACATTTTCTTTGAGTCCCATTAGGTGTTGCAGACTCATGCATTGAGAGGGTAGTCTGTGCCTTAAGGAGTTTTTAAACATCAAAATAAAATTGAGAACTCTTTTCTTCAGCTTTAAAAAGAACAACTAGAATCCATAGAAAAGGTTACAGATATTACTCACAGAGCTGAACCACTAGCCAAGAAATCAAAAAGTACAGTATTTCTAGTGATGTTCCCTGGTTATTATTCCATTTGTAAAAACAGTCACAGAAGTTGGGGTCAGAGTGGCTGGAGAGCAGCCAGGTGGAAAGGGACCTGGGGGTGCTGGTCGATGGTAGAAAGAACATGAGGCTGCAGTGTGCCCAGGCAGCCAAGAGGGCCAATGGCATCCTGGCTTGCATCAGGAACAGTGTGGCCAGCAGGAGCAGGGAGGTCATTCTGCCCCTGTACACTGCACTGGTTAGGCTGCACCTTGAGTACTGTGTCCAGGAGAGGCTGAGGGAGCTGGGGTTGCTTACCCTAGAGAAGAGGAGACTCAGGGGTGACCTTATTACTCTATACAACCACCTGAAGGGAGGTTGTGGACAGATGGATGTTGGTCTCTTCTCTCAGGCAGCCAGTACCAGAACAAGAGGACACAGTCTCAGGCTGTGCCAGGGGAGGTTTAGGTTGGATGTTAGGAAAAAGTTCTATACAGAGAGAGTGATTGCCCATTGGAATGGGCTGCCTGGGGAGGTGGTGGAGTCGCTGTCATTGGAGGTTTTCAGGAGAAGACTTGATGGGGTGCTGGGTGCCGTGGATTAGTTCTTTAGGTGGTGTTGGATTGGTTGATGGGTTGGACACGATGATCTTGAAGGTCTCTTCCAACCTGGTTTATTCTATGTATTCTATGTATTCTAAGTAGGTAATCCAAGAATTAGAATTTTCTTTATATTCTTTGAAGTGAGTTGCCACTGTTTCACAGCAGTTCCTGTGTATCAAGCTGGCTTTCATTATCTTACACTCAAGAAGAAGAGGAATGCTTTTATAGCTAGGTGCAGTTTATACATTGGATATTCTAGACATTTTTAAACCGTTTTGGCAAACAGACAAAAACCCAAACCACAAATAAATCCCAAACCACAAAACAAAACAAAAGTAAACAAAAAAATCCCACAACAATTCAATTACATTGCAAAGGATAAGAACCATATATTTTTTCCTGATTTTATTCTTAAAATGCTCAGATGTAAGCTATGCCCTGTCTTATCTTTCTTCTTACCTGCTATCTGCACTCATTGTAATCACATAAATGAATAAAAAATAAATAAGAGAAAAATTCACTAAGTTTTCAAATGGAAGCACTGTTACTTCTGTGAGTTCAACATAGTCTATAAGCTATAATCTTGTATGTGATTCAGAGTATATTCTTTTGTTCTGAGTATATTAATTGTTTTGAGATCAATTTAACATGAACCACACCCCACCCCCCCAAAAAAAAAAGTAGAATGGAGATCACTGACTCATAGATGAGATGAGAATTTGCTTTTTTCAGGTTAGCCTCAAGGTTTGGAGGTAAAAGTCTATTAACTTTTCCCTTTTGTACAATTCTAGGATACAATACTATAGGATAATATTCATTATTTCACAAATTTTGTTTTATTCATACAGATAAATGAACTTCTTAAATGGAAATCTAGGCAAGTCACTTAACAAACACTTACTGTAATGTTCAATTGCAGTAGCCAAAACTGGCAGTGTCTCTCACAAAGATAGGTAAGGGTAGAGCTTCTTTTCTGCTCTGCTTTCTTTTGTTTGCTCAAAACTATTTTGTTTTTCTTCTGAACTTGTGACTTTCTTTCAGAAGTCTTTGCATGATTATCATATTTTTCTGAAGAACAGAGATGCTGAATGCATTCAAATCCCCCACAGTACCTCATGAGAAAGATTAAACAATACAGCTAATTGTGCAACTAGGATACAGAACTCTAAGTGATTATCATAGTCTTTGGTCAGTTAACAGTTAAAGTACATAATCTGAACTCTTTTGTGTCCTTCTGTACTATATTTTCAGAAGCAAATCAATTTCCAAACCTTGGGAAAATTATATCCCTATGTAGTTTCTTCAGACACTGAAGGCATTGACATAATATAAGCAAATATGAGCAAAAATTACTATTATACTTCCACTTATTACTGTTAGCAATATTAATCATGACTTTACAGCCTCTACATTCCATGTTCCATAAAATGAAATGTCGGTGGTATTATAAAAGGTCTAAGCCTATTTAAAAACATTAATACCATCAATAAATATCACTATTTGCTCATAAGGCTAGACACTGTAAGTGCCAAGTTCAACTCATCACTTGATTATGATAAGCTTCTTCAGTTTCAGTTTGTAACTGAGGAAAAATAAGAACCTGCTTCTCAGTTTGTTTTCCAGGCTTAATCTTCAGTTTAATACTTATTTCAGTATTAACCCTGATTAGCTTTATTGATGTTTAGAATATTTGGGCCCAAGTGATCCATTTGACTGAAAGAAAATAATTTCTTTTTAAGGCAGATGCAATAGCAGGCAAAAGCAAATGTTTTCAAGATGCTACAAAAATACATATCAGATCTCATGGATGTTCTTCATAAATATATCTAAAAGCAGTTGTGGTGGATTGAAATTACCCACCAACTAATTTGGAGAAAATTACCCCCAAAATAAATTGCTCAGACCAGCTGAGTTTGGGATGGAAGCAAATCAAGCTCTATTTACAATCAAACTAAAATCTAGACATATGAAATGTAATAAATATGTACAAAATATACAATATATGTACAATATACAAATATTTGCAATTTATAAACAACACAGAAACTTCTCAGATTCCCCTTGATGGCTCCAGGGAACCCGTTCACCTATTCCCTCACTTCCCTCCCTTGTTCCTGTTGCCTCACACAAAAGTCAAAACAGAGATACCCTGCAAGGCCACAGGAGAGAGAGAGGAAAGTTGCAAGCAGAAGTGACAGGAGAAGAAAAGAAAGCAAGAAGTGTTTATGCCTCTGATCTATATTCCCATTAGCAATCCAATGAATTACATAGACCTTATCATTATTTTCCTTTTACATCCAATGGTAATTAATTTTACTTTCAGTCTTTGCAGACAGGATCTAGGCTAAAGTTCCCATTCAAACTGTAACAGTAGTTCACAGAATCATAATTAACTTGACATAATCAAGCATGTTGGCTGTTGAAAGTCAACAGCAGAATTTTTTACTTCTGATTTCCAAAACTAAGTATTCAAAACTTCTAGTGCCTCAAGGTAATATACAGTATGTATTTCTTCTAAGTCTTTCATTACTGAAAATCACAATACCTTGTGATTGCTGACCACAAGGGAGAATTCATGTAAGGGCATGAACTTGAATGATCAACTAGTAAACAATTACTTTACACTCCTATAAACAAACAATCCAAAAATCAATATATTGGTTTACAGATAACTAATGGACTTGTCTGAATGCACAAGTGATCAAACACTCCTTTATCTCCAGTAAATGTAGATTATCAGAAGTGCTTTACTAGACCATGTTTCTAGAAGATTATGGTGAGCAACCAAGGCACCACACACTGTTTTCCTCTGTGTTGCAGAGAATACTGTGTTTCATGTGGTTCTTGTAAAAAAAAGTAATTATAATATTAATTAAATAATGTCCACAAATATTTTGGTGAATTTAAATCTGTGTGGCATGTTAGCCTATGATATGGTTGGGTTCTTGAATGATTGCCAGGGAGTTTCACATGGATGGATGTTCACTTGCAGTGTCAAAAACAGGCTGTGAATAAACCATGGCCCACTTGTCAGAAATAAATAACAGCAATTTTAGTATTTAACACTCAAGGAAATCCCCAGACTGTTATAACCCAGAAGTCCAACCAGCTAATGTTACTACTTTTACCCAAAGTGATCTTTTCATGCTCAGAAAAGCATTTTTAGGAAATCGTTAGAATGTTTCAGTCAAGTACCATTCTGATGGACATAAGCACACCCAAAATACCCCCAGACAACAGAGTAAGTTAATGTGAATAAATAAGGCTTACCTAACCATTTGCTACTTACAAAGTCCTATATTTGAATTTTGGGTGAATTGTCACTCATAGAAGTTCATTGAGAAGAGCAGCAATTATTCACTTAGACTTTAGCAAGTCTATCAGGGCTATCTCCCATAAAATTGTCACTGACAATGTGATGAAATACACACGAGGTAAACAGACACTGGGGTGGATTGAAAACTAACTGAGGTGTTGCTGCTTTGTTTCATTGCCTGACACCTTTTGTCAACTCAGTTCCATTTGCTATGACACTAATCCAAAGCACTCGAGGGAATGTATAAATGGGATGTTCTGCAAATGAAATAATAAGAATAATAGTAATAAGAATAATAGTAATAATAATAATAATAATATCAACAACAGCAACAACAACCACCAGGTTGGAAGAGACCTTCAAGATCATTGTGTCCAACCCATTAACCAATCCAACCCACCTAAACAATTAACCCATGGCACCAAGCACCCCATCAGGTCTCCTCCTGAACACCTCCAATGACAGTGACTCCACCACCTCCCCCAGCAGCCCATTCCAATGGGCAATCACTCTCTCTGTATAGAACTTCTTCCTAACATCCAGCCTAAACCTCCCCTGGTGCAGCCTGAGACTGTGTCCTCTTGTTCTGGTACTGGCTGCCTGGGAGAAGAGACCAACATCCGCCTGTCTACAACCCCCCTTCAGGTAGTTGTAGAGAGCAATAAGGTCACCCCTGAGTCTCCTTCTCTCCAGGCTAAGCAACCCCAGCCTCCTCAGTCTCTCCTCGTACGGGTTGTGTTCCAAACCCCTCACCAACTTCGTTGCCCTTCTCTGGACTCGTTCCAGCAAGTCAACCTCCTTCCTAAACTGAGGGGCCCAGAACTGGACACAGTACTCAAGGTGTGGCCTAACCAGTGCAGTGTACAGGGGCAGAATGACCTCCCTGCTCCTGCTGGCCACACTGTTCTTGATGCAGGCCAGGATGCCATTGGCCCTCTTGGCTGCCTGGGCACACTGCAGGCTCATGTTCAGCCTACCATCGACCAGCACCCCCAGGTCCCTCTCCAGCTGGCTGCTCTCCAGCCACTCTGACCCCAGCCTGTAGCTCTGCATGGGGTTGTTGTGGCCAATGTGCAGAACCCAGCACTTGGTTGTGTTGGACTCTGCCCATCTGCCCAGCCTGTCGAGGACCCTCTGCAGAGCCTCTCTACCCTCCAGCATATCAACTCCTGCCCCCAGCTTGGTGTCGTCAGCAAATTTACTGATGATGGACTCAATGCCCTCATCCAGATCATCAATAAAGATGTTAAAGAGCACAGGGCCCAGCACTGATCCTTGGGGCACACCACTAGTGACTGGCTGCCAGCTGGCTGTGGCACCATTCACCACCACTCTCTGGGCTCGGCCCTCCAGCCAGTTCCTAACCCATCGCAGTGTGCTCCCATCCAAGCCATGGGATGGGGTAAATGATGTGCTACATCTGCAAGAAAATACTAAAAACTTAGAGAGATCTGTCACCTCTGCTTTTATAACAATATTTAAACAAATATTTCTGATTGCTACTAGCTTTCATTGAGTACTTGCTTATATAAACAAAGAAATATGTATGATTATAAGAAATACATAGAGAGAGAAATGCAGTGTTCTAGTAAGATAGCAATATTTGTCAAGAAATAAGACTCTGAGGAAAATATGAAAGTGAAAAATGCTTAGTTAATTTCTGGTTGCTAATTCTGAGTATATCTTTCTTCTTTTTTTCTTTGCAGAAATGATGCAATGAAAATACATTTCTCTAAAATATTTCTTAGAATAATTAAAGTGATAAGTAGGGAAAGGATTGTGTAAAATCTTTAGATTTTTTTTTTTTTAATCTCTCAACTGAAATTTTCAGACGAAATCGGATCACAGAAACTTTGTACAAATAGCAGAATTTGTGGCTCCATAATAATGTTTTGAACTTTTGGAGTTTATCTTTTTCTTGCTAGTAATTTTTGTTTTATACATCCATTAGTGTAATTGCCTCATGGTCCCTCCATCTCTTAGTAGAGCTACAGGCTGGGGTCAGAGTGGCTGGAGAGCAGGCAGGTGGAAAGGGACCTGGGGGTGCTGGTCAATGGTAGACTGAACATGAGCCTGCAGTGTGCCCAGGCAGCCAGGAGGGCCAATGGCATCCTGGCCTGCATCAGGAACAGTGTGGCCAGCAGGAGCAGGGAGGTCATTCTGCCCCTGTACACTGCACTGGTTAGGCCACACCTTGAGTACTGTGTCCAGTTCTGGGCCCCTCAGTTTAGGAAGGAGGTTGACTTGCTGGAGTGTGTCCAGAAAAGGGCAACAAAGTTGGTGAGGGGCTTGGAGCACAAGCTCTATGAGGAGAGATTGAGGGAGCTGGGGTTGCTTAGTCGGGAGAGGAGGAGACTCAGGGGTGACCTTATTGCTCTCTACAACTACCTGAAGGGGGGTTGTAGTGAGGCAGAGGTTGGTCTCTTCTCCCAGGCAACCAGTACCAGAACAAGAGGACACAGTCTCAGGCTGTGTCAGGGGAGGTTTAGGCTGGAGGTTAGGAGGAAGTTTTACACAGAGAGAGTGATTGCCCACTGGAATGGGCTGCCTGAGGAGGTGGTGGGGTCGCCGTCGCTGGGGGTGTTCAGGGCGAGGCTTGACAGGATGCTTGGTTCCATGGTTTAGTTGATTGGGTGGTGTTGGATGATAGGTTGGACATGATGATCTCGAAGGTCTCTTCCAACCTGGTTTATTCTATTCTATTCTATTCTATTCTATTCTATTCTATTCTATTCTATTCTATTCTATTCTATTCTATTCTAGTGAATAAACTTCAGCAATAATTAATTGCAACTCTTTATTATTTTTCCTTCTTGTGCTGTATAGATTTATTTTTCTTCCTGTTTTAAAACACAATAGACTGCTGGGAAATGCTAGTTGCGCTGATTCTTCATATATTTAATTCACATTGCTTTGCCTGGCAGTTTGTGCTATCTTTTGTTCAATGACCAGATCAATTCCATTCCTGTGAACTTGAACAAATAACGTGAATCTAAGCTCTCACTAAGTACCCACTTAAGCAGGACTGTCATAAAGATCAGATTTATGAACAGTGGATCATTTTCCATTCCTTTTGACATCACGCTCAGAGTATTGTGGCACATTACCCATCCAGAAAAACCCAAACCATCCCACCAGCACCAACAAACAAACAATGAACATTTTAACAATCTGTTATATTGAAAGTTTTACTGGGTGCACACAAAACTGTCATTTATTGTAGTCTTTGAAAAGTTCCTTCTCTGCCTCATCTTTTGGCTATTGTATGGTTCTATTTCCTAACCCCAGGGCTTGAGTCCATGATTGTTAGACAACAATGGAAAGCTTTGAGGTTTGCTCCAGCATCCTCATTTGATGTTAAAAATATCAGTATACAATTTTCTATTAGCATTATGGTCATTGACTCAAAATACTTCTGGTATTCCAGGGTGGATGGAGGTTGTCCAAGTAATGTCTTGATGGAGATGACTGTCATTAAATTATACATTTAAGGAAAGTTTATTCTTAAGATTCCCTGCAAACTAACCAATGCTCTATCCTATAGAAGATAGTCATCAGTGAGACAATGTATCTTCACAAGCAGAAAATCTACTACCAGCAATTACTTTATTGTACAAGTGTAAAATCTTCTCTCATCTACCAGTGGTGATAAAGGACTTACTCAAAAATGTGACTGAAGGTTTATATTTTTGCTGTCTACTGCCATAAGGGGCCATGCCAAAAAGTATTACCATTCTACTGTCATCTCCTGCATGCAAAAAAAGATCTTCCGAGTTACATTTGTTAATAAGAGAGAGGAAAGGGGAATTTCCTAAAAGGGAACTTGTGACAGAAGAGTTAAATAAGACCTTTTTGCTTGAAGTACACAAGAGGAAAAGAGAGAGATGTAGTTTGGTTCAATGTGTTTCTAATGGTTCTCACAACTCATTCTGGTTTTTATATGTAGCAAACACTGCGGTCTCTTAGTCCACAGAAATGCTGGTTGCAGTTTCAGTGTCCTCTGCAACTAATTTTTGTGACTTATTTCTGTATGAAATAGGAATACCACAAGTCACCTGAGGATAAGATGAGCTACTTTGTAAGGTATTCTGAGATCACTGCTAGGAGTGCTACAAAAGAGCAAGGCACTACTCATTACTACAGTCTTTCCTGCTTAATTTTTTTAAAGGGGTTCCACTTTTTCTTGTTCTGCCCCAGCTTTTTGCAGCATAAGCACGTCTGTAATTATTAAATATACATAAATGAAGAGAATTTCAAGTGCCAGGAGTGTGCACACACTCTCCATATTCAGAATTTCATAAGGGGTGTTAATATGCAGAGTTGGTGTGTGCACTTGGCAGCCACGCTGACATGATAGAGTGCCAGCTTCTTTGTTAATGATCCGCATAGGAAAGTATCCCCACATAGGCCTTGACAATTGACATACCATTACAGTCTATTGCGTCAATAATCCATGCATTCAAGTGCTCCTCACTCTTTCAGCAAACCTGACACAATAGTCTATAATAGCTCTGTGCAGTATGTGAACAAGAGGCCTTGATATTAGAGGATGATGACTTTGAAAGAGGTGATATGGTCTAGCGTGTAAATGATCCATGTATTATACGTATACTGATCCTCAAGGAACTTTAGATCTGTTATAGTCTCAAGGAGAGTTTCCCTTTCCAAAAATAAATGACACAGGATGTTTGGATTTAAAAATAAAAGCTTTTCTTTTTGAAAAATTATGGTCAAAATATAGGCTGACATCCCTAACATCTGGAGCTGGAAATTGGTATGAAGTCCTGTTCCATCCTAATGACATTAAAATAGCACCTTCTTCCTCACTGACAGCTCTCTATGTATTGAATCATGTAAACTTCCTGCTGTGGTAAAAATAACCTGTGCCTTTTTTAGCGCTTTACAGTCAATGAGCCAAATCTGTGTCTACATGACTGTCACTGCCGTGACCACAACAGAGTGGAGACACAACCAGATTAGCTAATATTCCTACCAAGAGCAGTTTAGCAGCTCAGCACGGCATGACGTCTTGCCTGCCTGAGTAGATGGGTGAATATTCACTCAGGAAGCACTTGCTGAGTTCCCTGTTGTTCCAGCTAGAAGGTTTCTGCCATCTGCATTAGCTAATTTTTTAAGCTAGCTTTCATATGTCAACAGCACATTGCAGTGCTTTCAATGTGGTCATACACTAAGCATCAGTGATATTCCAAAGCTCTTTTACCTGTGACAACTCTAAACTAACAGGTTACTAAATTCTGGATGTTACTTTCCTGGGAAAAACAACAACAACAAAAGAACAACACAAACCCACACTCAAAAGACTGGAAAACACCCGATTCACTGGTTGTGCCTTTGCAAGGGCATCCACAGAGAGCAGTTTAAATGCAAGGAGGTATGTGTAGTGGTAGCACCTGGTAGCAGTTGTAGGTCAAGTTAAAAATTCACTACTTGATTTCTATCGCATTACATCCAGATGCCAATTTACTATTTTTGCTGTATTTTCTACATAACTGTCAGTCTGGTTTAACTATGGTGTTAAAGAGCCCCTAGAGAGGCTTTCACAGGGCAGGGCATCAGCCCTTAACTTTTTCTGAATGTTTAAGTGTATATTCACATGTGTGTATATTTTGCAAAGATCTGGTCCTGTAACACAAGAAACCAGTATCCAAACACTGACCATTGGACATTAAAATTCATATTAGGTAAGATCATACCTTCAGACCCTTGTTCAATATGTGTCCTTTAGCCTACTTCCTTTCTGTCCTTCTGCCTGGCAGGATATGTAATCATTTTACTTGCTTACTTGCTAGTTTCATAAAGCTGCAGCCTTTTGCCAGGTTTTTATTTTGAGTGTTCTTTGCTGCTTTTTGGTTGCTTTGTTTGGTTTTTTTTCTCTCATAGAAATTGTGTTGGATGGCCACTCAGGCATCTCCTCTACATTCTGAATAGCCAGGAAGTGAAGAAAAGCCACTTTAAAAACCCATTTTCCTCCTTCTCTTCTATTTTCTTTTACTTAAGATGGGCTCTTTGCCTACATGTTCTCTGAAGGAGGATGTGGTGGGTTGAAATTCCCTCTCCTCCCCCAGTATTAAATTTTGTAGATACTGCTTTCATTTGCTTCTAGCTGGGCTGGTCTGGCAAAGTTAATGTTGGGAGGGAAATTTCAACTCATCATATTACAAAATTACATTCCTGCAACCCAGCCTACACATGAAGGAAGTCAGGAGGTTTTTATCTCCATTAATTCTTCAAACATTTTCTTTCCTACTTCCCAGTTACTGGGAAAAAAAAAAAAGGTGAAAAAAAAAGGGAAAAAAAGGTAGTATGGGACAACTCTAACTTTTGGAGGTTCAGGTCTTTCTCCTCTTAAAGAGAAAGCTGAGAGAAACTGGTTTTGGAGTCCTTTAAACATGCAAACTGAATGTTATGTGGTATCACTCTGACTTGCACAAGAATAAGGCAATACCTATTATCTACTCAAACTGACTACCTTATTATTCATATGATCATTGTTCAGCAGTCTTTGGAAGCAAAGGCTATTTTTAGTTAGCGACTTTTGACAATATTTTAATATGCATCAGGGCCAGTCTGTTAGTTCTTATTCATTTGTTGGAACAAAACTGTGGTCCTAATCATGCTAGTAGGATTCGACTCAACTACAACCACCTGAAAGGTACTAGTCTAAGCGAACCTTACAGTCTGTTTACAGCCAGCAGAGAAGTAGGTACATAAAGGGGACAGTTCTGTCTGTTATATAACTATAATAAAATAGATATGTAAGACAGAATTAATTGAAAATGCTGATCTTTAGCATAGTTAAATTTAGGTGATAGGAATCCTGTGCACTTTTGGGTTTTTCTTATAACTTGCTAAATCTCAAGGTCTCAGGAGGAACTTGTCTGCCTTTGTTCATGGTGGAGGGAGTCTGCTGCTGTCTTGAGCTAGATGCCTGTGGTAAATGATGCAAATTCTTTCCCACCCCCTCTTTAGCAGATACTCTGTAGAAGACACCTTAGAGTTTTCTGTTTATTTGTCTTTGGGTTAATTGGTTGGTTTGGGGCATTTTCTCGCTTAAATAACAAAGTGGGTCTTTATCTTGTTCAAGAAAAACAAGTTGACATTGTTGCCTCCTGCAATATGCTGATAAATATGAATCACCTTCAGAATAGCCTTAATTGCCACTCATACTAAAATGTTTTGCTGTATCAGGGCTACTAAATATCTCAGGTTCACATCCAGTCACCATCCCATGGAAGATCAGCAGCACCACAGTTACTCTGTAAAGGAGAAAGGAGAGCTCATTTAGCATGCAAAGAAATAGTGTACAAAAAAAGGGTTAAAATTGGTGAGAAAGAAGTGGCCTCTATCTTGTTTTGATTTTTTTTTTATCTCTTCACAGATATTATTTCACAAAAATAATGACATTAATACTACACTTAAGGTTGAACTTATAATTGCAGAAAGTCAGAAATTTCAGATTTGAAGTTCCCATCATAATACAATGGAATGCTGAACCCAAAGTGCCAAGATACCCTAGGATTATTATTATAATTCCCTAGGATCATTATTATTATGAGAGCCACTAACCAGTGTATTCAGCACTAGCAGGTTGTTATCTGTACGAAACTGTACAGAGTGCCTCCTAGGTCACTTGTTCTCAAGACACCCTACCAGTAGAATATAAACAGACAGATCTGGGAAGTGGAGGCATGGAGGAGGTAAAGAAGGAGAAGAAATGGCCATTGTGAAAGTTCTGTCAAATGGAACTGAGCTAAAGATTTTTTGGTGCATCTTTTTTGTTGGCTTTACTAATTTATCCCTCAATGTGAATGGTAAATGCTAGTGACATGATATTATGTCGAGAAATTCATTGAATTAAGCATAACCATGAATGACATTCTTGAAATGCATAGCTCCTTGGCATTTTCTTGAGAAATTAAAATAAAATACAACACATATCAATGCTAAGATGAGTTTTACTCATCTTTGAACACAACACATGCTCCTTCTTTTTCTTTTGAATTATGTGGTGACAGACTGGCAACAATGAAGGAAAGATCAAAATTCAGTTTCATTCAATTTCATTCAATAGCATGGAGTTCTTGTACTTAAATGCATAATGGAAAAAGGTAAATATATAGTTACCTGTTCAGCTGAGACACAGTATTTTCATAGTGTTTAATATATATTTAACAAAACTTCTGCCATACATTGATTTTAATGTTTCATAGTCTCATGGTAGGTTCAAGATATAGTATGAGTCAAAAAAACTTTAAGGAAATTGTCTGATGATGCTATTCATGCCTGTCCCTACAACTTCTCACTAGTTATGCATGATTACACACATAAATCTTTCTAAAGCGGTATGCCCTACAAAATGGTGGAACTGGTAATGCGTTACAAGTGGCCCATAGTTCTGTTACAGATGCTCTGGATGATCTCAACATGAGCTCCTCTAGTCAGAAAACTAAAAAGTAACTGCTAGTTGATAGGCAAGTATAATTTATTATTGTCTAGATATTTGATTTATAATGGAAGTCTACTTATTGTAGATGGAGTTGATTTCTAATTAATAATCCTTTCCAGAAAGATATGTCAGCCCTTGTGAACTAAGGTCCAAATTCAAGAGGAATACATTAAAAAAAACCAAAACAAAACAAAACAAAGCACAAAGAAATAGAGAGAGAGAAAAAAAAAGGTAACCCCCCCCACACACACCCCATACACATCCCCGCCTTGTTTTCCCTGTTTTCTCTATCTGGTCTTTCCAGAGTACTCTTGGAACAATGGGTAATATGGGTGATTGAGAGCTCATGGATATCTGTCACAATGAGAAATCATACTTAGATGAGTATTAAAGCTGAGTAGTTGGAATGCAGAACTGAAATTTATCCTGGGTCATCTGCATATGAGGATTTTGTTGGGTGCTGATCTCTACTGCTACTCTTAAGGACCTGTCATTTTTCTGAAATTGCTGCCATATATTGAGTGGTATGATATAAAGCAAACTAAAAATTATTAAAATTAATCTGTAATAGTGGACAGCCGTAGTTTACAACAGGCTGATTTTCATCATCTTGCTGGTTTCTGAATTCATTGACACTGAAATGCAGCCAGACTAAAAGGCTCCCAGGTAATCAGAAGAAAGAGTAAGGTGTAACAGGATTTCAGTATTCAATAAGAATTATTCCTGTTGCATCATTAGGAATTACAGCTGAGATTTACTTTGAAATGGTCTCAAGTACTGGGTATTCATACTTAAAATGTACTTATTTGTTTGTGTTGTGTAATGGGTTTTGACAGAGTCCATGGTGCACGCGTGCACACACACACACACACAAGTTATGTATACAAGTTTCATTTAAAATCTTTATAGGGGATGTCAGGTAAATGCTGATGCATAGAGCAGCCCATTTTTACTCTCACCATAACCATCACAGTCTGATCTGAAGTCATCTGATACAATTTGAAATGACAATCGTGGTTTTTACAGCATGAATCCTTGATCTTTTTACCCTTATGATGGCTTTTTAGCAAGCAGCTTATATTAAGATATGATCTGTTAAGGGCACTGCTTCATATAAAACATAGCAATTACTTGATCACTAATATTTAAAAAAAAATTCATAGATTTTCTTGCTGTTTACTTGTTTATTTACTACGTGTCCACTAATCTGACCTGATCTGCAATATCAAGGTAGGTATGTACACCTGCACAAACATACATGCATGCATATACCCCTTTACAAATATTCTGATACATTGTCCATATGAAAAAAAGACAATAGAAAGAAACATCCAAAATAAATTGGCCCAACTTTAAATATGCTAAGGATGAAACAGGATTAACTTTGAAGTAAGTTAAGTTTAGTGTAACATAAGCTGTGGATTGAATCTGGGCTAGAACATAAAGACATCCAAATGGTGGCTCACTCAGAACACACTTTCCTTAGGCGTACGCGAGGTTGGTTCCTTGACAATTGTTTACTAGCAGTTTTTAAGACACAAACAGCTGTGAGTGACAACAGTCTGTCACAAAATTTGTCTAAGTTCATGGCAGAGAGCTGCAAACTCTGACACCTACTGAAAGAGGTATCGTATTTGCAAGCAGTCAAAAGTGATTGAAAACCAGATGAATCTGTTAGGATACCTCATGCCATTGAACACTGTTGCCTATGCCAAATATGCATTTGTAATCTACAATCTGTTATCTACAAGCACTGATGCTATAAGGTAGTATTGTTAAAGAGTTTATTAATATGTAGGCATCTATTCTGAAATAAACCCTCATATTTAATCAAAAGAAATCCATAAGATTCAACCAACATTACCACAGATGGAATATGATTTCCAACAGAAATAGACAAAAAAAACCCCAAAACAATAAGGTTACACATCAAGGGAATGCACTGCAAAATCTATTGCCTTTAATAGTAAAGAATTATGCTTGGGATAACCACAGTTGTAATTACTTTACATGCATAGGCACTTGATTGAATACCATGATGGGCAACAGATTTGGTAGTACTGTTTTTGTTATTTAATTATTAGAGTTGGCCTGGAAATATTCCTCCCTGATTGTATGTAGCTTAATCAAATATGACTTAAGCATCTGAGGTGGCACAAACCCTGCAAGAACCTGCTGAAATGACAAGGAGGTGAAAACCTATTCTTTCATTCCTTTACATCTTAATTTGGCAATTTCTGGAAGGACGAAGGAACCAGCACAAGTGCCAGGAACAGGTGAGCTCTGTAAGTTCCTTTAATGATAATGCAAGCAATACAGTGTCATCTTCTTGAGGGCTTATCTACAAGTAGGAAAGTGGTGTCAGCACAGCAAACCATGAAGATGTAGCTACACTAGTGCTGACTCTCCTTTTCACAAAAACCACATCTTGCTGCTGCTGCAGTTGAGTGTTCCTGGAAGGATGTCTCAAGAGTCCCAGGTTGCCCAGAGACCAGAATGACTTCAGGCAAGACTTGTGGGTTCTGGGATGGGGGACAGCCTCCTTTCATACTCTTCCAAGACAAGGATGTTCCCATCCAACTCCTTCCAGCTCTAGACATCACAGTGACAGCAAGAAAATCTCCATCTGTAGTTAGTGAATGTGCTGAAAAAAAAGGCACGGTTGCCCATATTTTTTGTATCAACCACGTTCACCAAAATACCTGAGAGTGACTGCATCACAGAGTTGCTCCTGATCACTGTGTGAATACTCCATGGAACATTGCATGATATTCCATGGCAATTTGGCTCCTGCTTCTTGCCAAATCAGCAATATTTCATATACAGTCTTAGGACCATTGTTCCAAGCACAACTATTACTGGAGTATTAGGGGGGTTATGATAAAATGCAAAACCCATGCATGGATTTAACTAAAAAGGAAACTATTTACTTTTCCAGTTATTTAATATCAGGAAATTGAACAAAAAGCTTTCTTTTTCTCTCCTTCTTTCCTTCATTTTCTCTTTCATTTATTGGAAAAAAAAAAAAAAAGAGGTTTTGTCCACTCTTACTTATTCATTACTACTACCTGTGCAATATTGCAATCAGGATCATCCTCATGGTCACAGACCTGCCCTGATAGATACTGTAAAGCAAAGAATGTGATTAAAAAGACTATAACAGATAAAGCAAGAGAAAACAAGATTTGTCAAAGCAAAAAATGATCAGAATAATAAACGTGCCATAGGTTCACATTTCCATGTGAAACTCTGTTATTTTGCTTTCCACACCATTGAAGCAACATAAGAGGTTATAAAAGAGCAGCACCTTTAAAAATTGTTCACTTACTGAACACAGCTGCATTCTGTGTGTTACTTGAAATCTGTTTACACTCCCTGTTTACTACCTTTTGTTAATATTGCTGACTGGATTAGGTCAGCTATGATGGTGGTTTGGTTTTTTTCCCCCCATTATATTTCCTGAAACTTTTAAAATGCACAATCATGAGTAATCAAGGATAACAGTGTGAAGCTTTCAGGATTATTGGTATGTTTCAAAAAAAGGTAATATATAAATAATTTTACAAAAAAGTCATGAGACAGTTGCCTAGAAATGTCGTCCAGGCACTTAAGATGCCTGATTTTTCATGTCACATTTTGTTTATTATTAGCCCCAGACTGTTTGCTCAAGAGACATTTCAAGACCGCATAAAATTTACTCCATGTTTAGGAGAAATAAAAATTTTACGAGAATAAATGCTCAGTCATGAACAATTTTTGTGATGATGAGAAAAGTCTGATGAGTGTAGTCAGCAATGTTTTGGGGATGAGTTTTGATGCAATGGTAATTTTCTCACGGTTTAATGATAGCAATATGAATTAGTTTAAGGTAATAAAAATTCAGGCTTTTTTGATGAGTCACAAATTGGAAGTAGTATATGTATTTTAGGAACATTTTACTTAACAGCATTTTTATTAAAATTCAGAAATTTAAAATATCAATACATTTTACTGGCTCTTAGACTAGCTTAGTCAACCTCTGGCATAAACTTCGCCACCTGTGCAGTCACATGAGCAAGATGTTTCAGGCTAGATGTTAGGAAAAAGTTCTATACAGAGAGAGTGATTGCCCATTGGAATGGGCTGCCTGGGGAGGTGGTGGAGTCACCATCACTGGAGGTTTTCAGGAGGAGACTTGATGGGGTGCTTGGTGCCATGGGTTAGTTGTGTGGGTGGTGTTGGATTGGTTGAGGGGTTGGACGCGGTGATCTTGAAGGTCTCTTCCCACCTGGTTTATTCTATGTATTCTATGTATTCTATGTATTCTATGTGTTAGGTACTACAAAATTGGTCTTTTAGTTATATCTCTCCTTGATGTTAGTGTGCTCTCTAGACTACTGAAAATACAATAGTGTCTCAGAGCTCTGAAGGAGCTTTATTGACCTCAGCCAAAACTTGTAACGCTGTTTCTGCCTGGGGTCACTGAAAATTTGTGAGGTAGCTCAGAGTTGTTTGCTAAAATTGTTGTCAAGAGAGAAAGAAGTATTTAAAGGAGATAAAAATTTTCTTGGAGAAAACATCAGATAAAAATCGGGCTTCCATCATTTCACTATTGAAAGTTAATGAAAGTAAAATGTCAAGCTCTTTAATTTAATTTACAGCAGTTCTTGAACGGGATTCTTCAATGCCTTTCTAACTTGCCTGTAAATACCTCCCTGTTTGTGCCATCACCAGATCAAACTCCATTTCACTGTAGAATACATGATTCAAAGGCTAAATGATTTGCTCTAGCCCTCCCATTCACTTCCCTCTCCCCTCCTCTAAAGATATTTTTGTTTAGAAACATTTCACTTGTGCAAGAGATTCTTCCTGAAACAGTGAGGGCTTTTCACAACTGGGATGATAGAGGGTGTGCTGCATACTCTTGGGCAATATTGCCATTGGGAAACACTGACAGAATATAATAATCACATCAGTCTTTTCCAGTAGAACACTGAGACTAAATATTTTTAGTGTGAAAGACACTATGCACATTATTAAGCATCACAGCAATCAGTTTTGTTATTTGCATACATCTAGCTAAAAATATGGGATTTTCAGGTTTATGCAGTTAGAAGAAGAAATAGGTAACGAGCATTTTCATACATAGTTTTAAAACACCTTTACAGATTCCCATATGTTTCTGCTTCTGTCACTAACACATGTGTTCTTTGCTGGGAGATTCCAACTATTTCGTATATCCAGACCTTGCATGAAGTAGTAGTGATTTATGTTGCTTGTGTTTAAATCATTGCATTTTATTTTAAAAGTAGAGAAAAAAAAATACTTTTGATTCTCTATACTCTCATCAGATAATTAACTGTTAATATTACTATTAGGTATGTACTGAAGGCAATACAGTTATATGCTTCCCAACTGAAATGAGCTTATAACTGTATTGTGTTCAGTACATACCTACATGGAGAGGACTGCAATTTGATTTGTGGGCAAAAGACTGATTTAGGTGACATTATTTTAAAACAGAATAAGGTTAATACCTTATTTAATTACTTCTGCAATTTGAAGTAAAGGGCCTTCTCTTCTTCCTTAGTACAAGTCCAGAAAGATCTGGATACCAAATGGATTTCTAGTGTGGGGCTGGTGATCAAGGGGTCAAGGGTGACTGCAAATCTTACAATTAGTTGCATCCTCTGTATTTGGATAATTTAAAGTCCCTTCCAAAAACTTCTTCGACAACTTTCAGAATTGTAAAATTGCAACAAGCGAAAAAAGGAAAGTTATCTTGATGAAAAGGCAAACAAACAAACAAAACCCCCCAAACCACTCTGAATAAAAGAGATACAATGTCGTACAAGATTCGATGCTGTACAACACCTAGCCAGGCACTTCCTCCTTGGATGCCTGAATGTTTAAATTTGTGACCCTTGAGCAGTGGGGAAATACAGTCCTTATTTGTCATATGACAGACAGGATAAATAGAGTAGAATTTTGTGACACTTGTGGTGAACACAGCCTAACACTCTTTCTGTACAATGATTATCTTTCCTGGTTTAATAAACGTGTCACCTGCACAGCAGTTTATAAAATGTTTAAGCTAGTGTTACAGGATAACAAACGGAAATAATGGTGCTGCAGATCCATAATGGTAAGCGTACTTTCACATGCATTAATTATGGGAATCTCAGTGAGCACCAAATGAAGCCATCATCACAAGAAGAGGGTCTGAATATTTCTGAGGAAGAATATAGTTATATAGCTGCCCCAAGGTAAGGCGTCCAGATGCTGTGCTACATAAACAGCACTGGATATCTTTAAAATATAGACTCATATTTGTAAACCCTTGCTTTGGATGAGAATTACAAGTAGAAAGAAAAAGCTACTGAGCAAGTCTCAGGGTTCAGGGCTGTGTCTTGATGCAAGTATTTCCTTACCACAAGGACACGAGTCACTCCAACCCACTTTACAGACAGCTGCAGAGAATTCACCTAGCCTGGATTCTGGCTGAAGGGAAAATCTCACTGTCAATTGCTTGACAGAATGAACACATGGAAATACAACTAACATGCTGTGCTTAAACTCCTGAGCCTACTTAGTTTTTATTCTTTGTTCACTTGCCCACTTCTGTGTCATGCATTATACCTTGAACTGCCACCTGTTTGAGGTGCATCTCTCTTTATACTAAGTGTACAGTCAAGCCTGTACAAAAAAGGACAACATAGGGCTTCTCTGACCCAGGAGCAGAAGTAGTTCTATGTTCTGACTCTTCCTTACTCCCTTGTTGCTACAGAAGCAAATAACATGCTTATGATTTTGTGCCAAATTTATCACATAGTTCTGACAGATCGTTCTCTCATCATTTGGGGAGTACTCTTTGAGCCAAAGTGGTACCTTGACATAGTATTTCTTCACTCCCAAGTTATTTAAATAAGCAGACCAAATAGATCTTCCTGGCATGGAGAATGAATATTTCAACTGTCAGAGACTGACATGGAATAGAAGTCTACACTTGCCATCTAATGCAAGTTTTCAAGTGATCAGTACCATTCCCTGCCAGAAACAGGAGAGGAAAATCAAGGTAGGCTCTTATTTTTAGTTATTATGGCCTGTCTTCTAGTCTTATGTTGTAACAGGCCAGAGAAATAATTACTAAGGAGAATAATATTGTAAGGGTTCTTTGTGCCAAGACATCTCTGCTTTTCATTTACAAGTGTGTGTGGTTGTTTTTTGGGGGGAGTTTTTTATATTATTTTTAATTGTCCCATTTAAAGGGCCTCCTTGAAAATCTATTTTAGTTTATATTCTGTCTGGCATATTGATATTCCTGTCCAAGTGCCTGCTTCTCCCCAAAAGGAATTTCAAGTATATAAATAAACTCTCTAAACTCTTTTATGGCTAAACACTAGTGAATTGAGAAGTAGAAAATGAAAAAGACATCAGGAAAATTGCTCAGCTCCTTGGGATGAAAAGAGTCCAGCACTAATCATTGTCCAGTTAGTTTACACACGTTTCTTGCTACGTTGTTATTACTTCTGTCCTTTTTTTAATGAAGCAAACATTAAAGTAATATTATTTCAGTTGAGGGTTGGTATCTATAGCTTATACCTTGTGATGTTAATTAAAAACATAATTTTTATGTACTTATCACAAAGGAAATATCATTTCATTAAAATCCAATTAGATTCAGACAATATCTGTAAAGACTACTGAATAACTGCTGTTTGAACATATCCTGCTTTGTTCTATTTTCATCACCCGAATAAAAGCAACCACAACAAACAAACCAAAGAAAAGGATTTTTTTTATTAATCTCTGAGGTTACAGATCTACTTGCATTTAGAACAGTGTTTTATGTGAAAAACATAGCAAAGATTTTGTGTTTCACAGACTGCCACATGAGTGATGTTATTTTAGAAAATTCTTATTTTCTTTCACATATTTATGTAATAAAATATATTTATTTTGGGTAGAATGGATGCCTTTGTGTAAATAATTTGTCTCTGATAAAGTAATTCAATATTCTGACAAGTATTACCAGAATGCTGCACAGTTTAATGGATTAATGCCTGCAAAGTGGGGAAGACTCTGCATAACACACGGCTGGTGCAACACAGAGCAAGAATTGTTCCTCCATTTTGTCTTGCTATAATTAGCCATCTTGTTGTGTAGGCTGTTGTCTTGCCATTGTTCTACTTATTGATTTCCTTGAAAATCCATGAATTTTTTCTATGACCTGAATCGGAAAATGTTCTAATACAGACTGTTGGGTTTTGGGTTTTGTTTGTTTGTGTGTTTTGTTATGTTTTGTTTGTGTTGGGGGTTTGGTTTGTTTTGGTTTTTTCCTGTATGTGTACTATTGTGTGGGGGTAATATTTTTGACTTTCAATCACGCGAATGTCAATGATGAGAGGAATTGGGTTGTCACATGCTTTTTTCCCCCCAACAGATCAAGAAAAGAGGAAGAAAGGTGGGAAAGTGCTGATGGCCATTGAAACTGGGATTTGTCTAAATTGGAGGTTTGACTAGGCTGAAAAATGTTGATCCCAGCTGTAGCCACCACACTAGCTTTTTGTTTGTTTCTTCAGAAGTTCCTTTTCCCTCTGTTACCAAACCAATCCTAAAAGAAGGCAGGCAGCTAGTGAACAAGTCTGAACTGCGTGTGTCAGAAGGCTGTTTCTTCTGATTCAGCAATTAAAAATGAGTGCCACAAAAATTAAGATGCCCACACAGGAATAGCAGTTACAGTGTTTCCTATCAGGTGTATCTGTAATCACTGAGGCAGGAATGCTGATTCAAGAGGTTTACAAAGAAAAACACTGATGTTGATAAGAAATAAAATAAAATTGGTGTGGTTTTTGCTAAATAAATGAAATTACAACCAAATAAACATCTGAAGAAAATCTACAGAAAGATCAGTGTTTGTGTCTTAGAATATGGCAGACAACCAGTACAATATTTGTTTGATGTCTGCCTTATCGATAGTTAAAAAAACACAAAGTAATTTTATTTGAGAGTAGATTGTATTTTGATGATCTAGGTCATTGGGGGAAAAGAAAGAACTGCTGCTAACCTGCTAGAGTAGGACTATGTACTGCAAAATGGGATTTCCTGGTTTTGGAGGAACCAGTAGTGTTGTGGAAATGAGGCTAGTGAGAGAATATCAAGATAAGGAAAAAAAAACCAAACTAATAGGGAGGCCTATGTATGCTGAGATTCTGAGATTGGAAAGACATGAAGGATTAGAGTAAATTGGGTTTTAGTTAAAGAAATACTTCATGAATCAACTGAGAATTGATGAGACAAAAATTCTTCCTGATAATATAGAAGATAAGAAGATAAAGAAAATGATACCTTTTAATGGAAAAGCAAATCAATATATAATTCCATCAGAAGATATTTTAATTTTTGCATATACATATTTTGGCATCAATTGAGTATTTGATGGCAAAAATACAATCATCATCTTCTTTCCTATAGTACATCTAACATTTTCTGAAGTTAGAATCTTTGTTTCTTATAGTATGCCACATATTCTATCACATGGCCCACATTTTGATTTTGGCCTCAGTTCCTAAGTCCTACAAAACTTTGAAATAATCTGTCCCTAGACCTCAATTCAAAATCTACTGATTGATTCTGAAATGAAGTTTTTAATAGATGAAGGTTCATGGACCTTCAAGAGCAGAGTGGGATGCAACTCTGTCAGAGTCTGCTTGGTTTTGGTTTGACATCATGTACAGAGATATCTTCAATGGATGGTCATGACAAGTAGCATTTTATTTCAAAGGAAAAAAGAATATGAAGGAATATCTTACTAAGATTTTTGTCTAGACCAGGGCGAAAACCAGCCCTCTCTTTGATCCAGCTATCATGCAAGAAGGCTACTGAGAGAAAGAAGAGTGTACTGCATATCATTATTGTAACTCTTCATTCCTGGAAGTCAGCATGGAATTTGAAAGCTGCTGCACAATTACTAAATAAGTAAAGCTTAATAGAAGGGCTTCACCAAGCATCTCTGGCCAGAAAACCACATTAAGCTCAATATATTCTTTGCTTTCATTTAGAGAATTACAGCTTTTTTCCCTTGTAAAACTGCGTATTTTGCCAAAAAGTCAAGTTGCAATGGTATTTAATAGGAGTCTGACCTACTAGAAATGGTTATTATATATTGTCAGGACAGAAATAAACCCTGGTAATACTAGTATAGAGACTGATTCATCTCTCTTCTGATAGTCCAACTAGTTCCTTTCATTTTTCATCAGTGGATATTTTTGCAGCACAAAACCCCTCAGAATACAATGAAATATTATAATGCAGACCCTATTACAAAACAGTAGTATTCACTCTGACTTCTCTGAGAAGTAAGCAATTTTTCCATTACCAAATTAAACTTGGATCTGTGTGAAACTTCCATTGTTCATGTATTTGTGTGAGAGAAGTGATAATTTCATTACTACGCTATTCAAGATGGAATGACACTTTCCTTTCTTTAAAACTGTCATATCTTATGGAGTATGACTCAAAGCAAAAATGATTGTATTCTTTCTGTCATCTTGTAAAATCTTAGGTTTTCCAGGGTATTTGGAGAATTTCTAAAGAGGCAGTATTTTTCTCATAGCTCAGGCTGTGAATGTAGTATTTAATGAAACTAAAGTATTTTAGAATGATCCCTTTTAATGGGTGCAGGTGATTGTGTTAGTTCAGTGGAACTACAAGCTTAGCCTTTTTAAGAGAGACAAATTCTCTATTGTCATGTTTCTTACCTCAGCTCAAAGCTAATTAAGTTTATTTTCTCTCTTTATAAAAGGAGGAGGATGTGGCTTGAAAGTTTGATCCATATGAACCCAAAAACATCAGAAGGGTACACTCCAGGAGTTTGCTATGCGGAGATGAATCAGCAGATCTAACCAAATTATCTCTACCTTCTCTCTTCAAGGCTGATAGCTAATCTGCATTTCGCAACTGAGCTGAAAGAGAATCTGACCAGAATATATGAAAGAGACTGAAGAACTTGAAATACATTCAGTCCAGGTCCTCCTGAGACTGCAAAGCTTAATAAGCAATTCTAGTGAATGCATTTCTGCTTTTGAAACTTTTTATTATGTGGTCAGTTGGCTGGTTTTATCTTACTCTGCCTCATGACATCTTTGATACAGAAGTAGAATACACTGTAGGAAAAACTCTTAAGACGATGCAGGAATTACTGGAAATATGTCTTGAATACTAATGCTGTGAGTTCATATCAATTATAAGTGGCCACCCATATAAAGCATTCACAATTTTGATCATTATTTGATATATTTGAGATGTAATCCTTACTATGGAGAAGCTAAGGGATCTTGTTCCAAGAAGCAAAAATACAAGAGAAAGTTAAAACCTCCCCACCCCCTCCAGCCACACCCCCTGCCTTCCAGAGCTGCTCCAAACCCATGTTTTGGATTTTATTGTTGGTGGGGTTTTGTTGGTTCATTGGTTGATCATTGATTGTGTGTGTTTGGAATGGTTTTTTCTGGCAAATTTTGCAGGATATATATGTTAGAAAAAGAATCATGGCAAAATCATGAGCACAAACGTGGCAGAACATGCAGAGTAATCTAATATTGAACTGTCTGATATTTGAAATTATTTAGTTTTCTTATTGCATTTTTTTCTGAAGGAAGAATAAGTAATTTTCAAGGAAAATAGAGGCATTTTAAAAGCTGACAGACAGTACAACGTTGTGTCGGCAAATATGAAGAATGGACAATACAGAGGATGTTGTAAATGCTCTGACTAGACAAGGGACATTGCATCATAGACAATCAAACAATTTAACGATATTGATGGCCTAGAAACCTGAAAGCACTGAGTTATATCTGAAGAAAAATGATATTCCAGAAGGTGGTGGACAGGCTTTGGAAAGATGATCTCCTTTTAGTCATAACATGAAAGGATGTGCTCCCTGTAAGCCTATAAAGGATATCACAAAAGCAGGAACTTGTCATACCTCCAGTTACAACTGTGTTCAAGTGCCTGTTGGCACTTATTCCTCTCCTGCCCTACTCAATGGTCATTTGAGATCTGCAAGGGCAGAAAGGTGGACAATATTTCATATTGGTTGTTTATAATCCTCCTAACCACCCTACTGACGATAACCTGGGACTTCAAATGAAGCTTTGTGCTGTATCATGAAGATCTGTTCCTCTCTTGCCCTAGTGACCAAGGAAGAGCAAAGCAATGCAGAGGTTTAAGATCTTCCTGAACTCTTGCCTATGACTTATGTGCAGAAGCCAGGAATTACACAAGAACATGAGCACTGAATTATTTTTAGGTGAAAATCTTCCCTTCACATGATGTCAGTGGTGCTTCCCTATCATGAGTACTGGTTTCAGTATTTCCATCTTCAGCTTTTGCAAAACCATAAGGGAAGCCCCTTACATCATATAAATGACATAACAAATTGCAAAATGTTTCTGTTAAGTAGGATTCTTTTTTAATTTTTTTATGAATTGTATAAAGGACTTCACAGATTGCAAGATTTTTCTATTAAGTAGTATTTTTTTTTTCATTTGCCATCTGGGTTTCTTTGAGCCTTTATATTCTGTGGGGTTTTGTTTTGTTTTGTTGTTGTTTGTTTATTTATTTAGCCACAGTTCTCAAGTCTGAAAGCTTTGATTTTTTTTGTATTTATTTTCAACAAAATAAGGGATTCTAATGCTACCAAATGAGTAAGGGAGCTAGAGCTTCAAATGTCGTGAGACTCATGATAAAATCACTGGAGTTGGCAACACTGCTTGAATTTGGCATAAGATCCAAAAGCTTTAAAGGAAAAAGTGTGACTCATCAAAATTGCTTGGAGAGTAAAGGGAGCTAGGGGTGAGGGCTTATGGGGGTATCCTTCCATTTCAGTACTTCAGGGAAAAATCTACAAGATACAGTGCAACAATTGTGCTAAGCAAAGAAACTGCTTGCTAGACAGAGAATAACAATTTCTAAATCTATACTGAAACAAGAGGAATTCAGGATCACAGATTTTTTTTTTAATACAGGTATAAACATTGACAGTTATCCAGAAATGTTTTGGGAAAGAGGTGTTAGGTCATAGGCTGGAAAACTACGTCATCTTGATGTGATATAAAACATAAAATCCTAAGTACTTTTTATACATTAAAATGTTCTTCTCTAATGATCCTTCCTTTCCAGATGAAGGAAATACAAAATTTGATATTATATTTTCTCAGGGGAATTGTATATATATTTGTCATAGTTTTGATCTGCCAACAGAAGCTAGCCCTAACTTAATGAATTATACATGACAAAGCATTAAATACATTTATATGTGTTAGGCTATAAAAATCAAGTCAGTTACTTGCTGCTTTTCCTTTTTCTAGGTCTGTGTTTTCCTGTTAGTATGCAAGGCTACCTTCCTAAGCTAAATGTAAAGATAAAACTGGACAGAGACCTTCCATCAAAGTGTTTTTTTATTCTCAGTTCTTGAATTCTTGAAATGAAGTTTTTTGCAAGAAAAGCTATGTTTATCAAAATTTCCACTGGGAAATCTTTTTCCATGCCCAGGGTATAATTCTAGTGAGAAAATATCATGCTCAGGTCTTTCTAATAGGCTTCTGGCTAAGCCGTACAAAAGGAAAGTGTCTCATGTTCTTGTGCTCTATGAAAGATGAAGTTATCTTATTTTGGGTTTTCCTTCAGCTTTAGACAGAGGTGGAAATTCTCTGATGCAAAGCTGTAGTGATTTAAGGCATTCTGTCTCTCACAGATGTCACTATCTTTCTGCTAGAAATCACTACCTCCAAGGCTTTGATGTCTGCATGTGTTCCTCACCTTCTCCAGAAGCATATTTGATACTTTACCCTGTAAATTAAGTGAAAGAGTTCTGCACTGAAGTAGAAGAGTAGGCTTTGCATATTCTTTCCATGTTCTGAGCTGTGAAAACACACAGAAGAGAGTAGGAATATTCTAAGAGGTGTCACGCCCTTCAGCTGGCTTTCTATAAATTTAGCAAATTAATTTCTATCTTTTCTTTTTCAGTCTGGTGAGAATTCTTACTCCACAGCTACAGCCGACGTGTGATGGGTGGGTACCTCTCCTTCTTGCCTTTGTAATTTTTTTTTGTTTGACATTTTGCTTTGGTTGTGGTTTTTGTTTTTTTCGTTGTGGTTGTGGGGCTTGGGGAGGGGAGAGGGGGGCAGGGTTGGTTGTTTTTTTGTTTGGTTGGTTTGCCTTTTTTTTTATTGCTTCTAGACTTCATATTTCTTTCACAATATACTTTAAAAAAACTTAAACCCAATCCCATGCTGAGGAGGAAAACCACCATGCCAAGCGGAGCCATACCTTGTGCTTTCCTACATTTTGTAGTTTTTATTTCTCTATATTTTAAATGTCACTCCTCTTTTTTTAAGCACTTGAGGCATTCAGAAATGTGAGTATCAATATATAAACCAGCAATGATTTGTGCTTGTGCTGGTGAAAAATGTATTTTAAAAATATGTGGTTTAAAATAGGTATATAATGGGGTCTGTAGAAGGTTGTGTAGTTTAATTTGTTCATCAGCACCAAGGTGTACTATAGAAGTGTTACTGTGGATCTGCAAGTGAAGATGTTGGCTGTGCCCCTAATTCAGAATGCTCACTGAGGAGTGGTAAAGATCTAGCTCATTCTCTCTCCAGGGTGGTTAGGTAATGCAGGCCACTAATCTGGGGGCTGCAATTTATTGCCTAACTGCAGGCATAGGCTTTCGCCATCCCACACTCTTACAGGAGAATGGCAGGGCGCCTGCATGGCAGCAAGCAGGTTTGGTATAAAATGTTGCAGAGTAGAGGTCCTGTTACTTGAGGGGTAGGTACTAAGAGCTCTGTAAAGAAGTAGCTGCCACTAGCATCCTGATTTTTGTGCACCAAGTATTTACTCCATTATGGGAGCTGAAGTTAAATAACTATTTTGTTTCAGTTAGTGTTGCACAGAGAAATGTTGAAACTGGAGAAAATAAACTGCTTTTCTCATAGTTAATTAAAAAATACTAAAACAAATTAGTATGCATAAAGTTTGTAGAGAATTTTTTTTACGGGCTGGTAAATTATGTCTCAGGCTGCGCCAGGGGAGGTTTAGGTTAGATGTTAGGAAGAAGTTCTATACAGAGAGAGTGATTGCCCATTGGAATGGGCTGCCCAGGGAGGTGGTGGAGTTGCCATCACTGGAGGTGTTCAGGAGGAGACTTGATGGGGTGTTTGGTGCCATGGGTTAGTTGTTTAGGTGGTGTTGGATTGGTTGAGGGGTTGGACGCGATGATCTTGAAGGTCTCTTCCAACCTGGTTTAGTATTATATGTACCCAAGTTTGTGCCCAGTGTGAACTTCATTACTGCAGTTTTCAAGCCCAGAAAAGTCTCATGCAGTGGAAGTGCTGACAGTCTCCTTATCACAGAGACTGTAGTAGGTGCCACTGTAATAATCCATGCTCCTATAGTCATAGTCAACTTTTTTATACCCTATAGAAGTGGTAAATAATACTGGGACAAAATGAGTTAGGATACTTACGAGTCACTGTAGCAAAGAGAATCAGAACAACAAAAGCACTCTCACTGATGAAATTGGAAATGTTTTTTTTTAATTAACACTTCTAATTAGAATTTAACATCTCACTAGCTTCGTATGGGATTTTTCGCTTCCTTAACCTCACGGAAACCTATCTATTGGCTTTAAATAGGCAGTCACTTACCATGCACCACTTGAGGATTTCAATTAATCCCAAATCCTCTAACTTTGGTGTGTGAACTTGTATTTTTCTCTGTGTGCCATTCCCTCCTGTTTCAATTTTCTTACTTAGTACCCTCTCAACAGTTTGTTGTTTTTGTTTTTTTTCTCTTGTTCAATTCTTTGTGCCTCTGTTTATGCCTCTATTTAAAAACTGCAGCATTTTGATCTGGAAATTGTGGGATAATGCAATATTTAAGCACTGGTAAGGACTTACTGCTTACTGAGGAGAAAAGTAGCTAGAGAAACTACACAGAAGTTTGAAATTAACTGGCCTCTGTCAACTTCGACATAAATAAAAGTGTTTTGAAGATGTTTGGTTAAATGACTAAAATTTACTTAATGTGTTTAAAAGAAGAAGAATATATACTCACATTTTTAATTGCATTTCTCATTATATAATATGTCTAAAAGTTTGTCTTCAGCCATCTTCAACCCAGATGAAATTTAACTCTCAGCCACTAGCTGGGTTTTGGGTGTTTCCTGTATAATCTCAGTTTCCTTGAACTATCACTTTGAAAGGGTCTGCTTCCTTTTCTCTGAAATAGAATTTACATTTTAAAAAAGAAACCAAGAAAGATGCTAGCAAACTAATAGTCAAGAGTGGAAACGTATTATAGTCTAGCTCAGAGTGGCATGAATTAATTTCCAGCACTACAATCATGGTGGTTTTAAAGAAGGTTTCTTTGAAACTTTGAAGTTCCCCATTCTAGAGATGTGATAGATAATAAACTTTCTTGTAGCAGTAGGGAAAAAAGAAGGTGTCCTTCCATTATTAATTTTCCATCTTACCAAGTTTGGCACTCAGGACACCCGTAGGGTGATCACGACTCAGTCCTCTTTATTAGCTACTTTTAAACTGAGTTTTCTTTGATGGTAAATAAAGGCTGGCATAAGCAAGTGTTCGGTATGACTCCTTATCCACAAATAGCCTGGAGTTCAGATGGCAATTTGCTCACTTATTAAAAACGTGACCACAGTGGTGTTAAATAACATCATTTTAGAAAATATACTTGATGTGTTATGGATTCTCTATTTTGTTTTCAATTGAAAAATTCAACTGCCTATCCAAGTAGACCAAATTTCCCTTTTACTATTCCAATGTTCTTCATAAAAATTTTCACAGGATTTAATGGAAATTTTTGCTAAGTGTATTACAATACATCTGGAAAATTCAAGAAGGAAAATAAGTTACCAGGTTTTATTAAAAAACATTGACATAAATAGATTTTGAAATTTCCTCCTACAGTGAGTAGTAATCACAGTCTGTTTGCACCAGTTGTAGGCAGTAAAACCACTTAGAAGTGTCTCAGATGCTTAGACTTTATGTAACCAAGCAAGGGTGTTTTTTTAACTTTCATCTGTTGAGATGCTTACAAGAGTCATTTTAGCCTGGAGATAGTGTGCATCTCAGTCAGTAAGCTTTTCAACTCAAGTAATTGGTCTGATGAAACACATCGTGTTTTCCAAGTGTGGTGGTTTAAGCCTTAACTGGGAGTTAAGAGCTCAGATGGGGGCAAGGCTGAGAATGTCTCCCCTGCTCCCTGCCTCCTCCCTCCCAGCAGAGAGGGGAAAAAAAAGAAAGGAGCAAATCCACCAAACAATAAATTGGAGTTGGCTTGGAAGTAGAGAGGTCAAGAGTTTTCTTTAAACAAAACCAAACAAAAAATAGATATATCGATTACAGGTAAGGTTCACAAGGGCAAGGAACAAGGATGGATGGCAGGGGGACAAAGAGGAAGAATACAAACCCATTCTCTCTCTGAAGAGGCATGGAAGGCAGCAGGGAGAAGGATCAGGCCCAACCATGTGGCAGAGGAGCAGGAAGACAGCTGCAGTAGCTCTCATCCAGGAGAGGCAGGAGCCAAAAACAGGCCTAGTGATTGCAATGTCCTGCTTTTTATATCCTAGCTGGGCAGGGAGGGTGGAGTGGAACAGACTCAGTTTCCCAGGGAGGAAAATGCCCTTCAGGGAGGGCAAAGCACCCGCGAGCCCTCCACCCTGTTTTGTTTCTTTTCAGAATGGGTGTTGACCCACCACACCAATCCACTTTCCTCACAGTCCAGACCTTCATCCATCACTACTTGGCCTTCCACTTTCTTGGGTGTCTTAACTTTTTTCTTGTACAGAATGCTCCACAAGTAGGGCAGCATCCATGTTCTTAGCCACAAGAAAGGAAGATGATAGGATGGTGTAATCTGCTAGTAACCACCAATGCACACCACTTTGCCTTGTGCTGGGCTCAAAAAATGGATTGTTTTTCTCCATAGGCTAATTTAGTAGACTGATCAGTCTGGGTTTCTATGCAAAGATGCTCCATGTACTGTTTGTGTGGGCACTCCTGAGAAAACAGCTTTGCACAGAAGGCCAATAACAAAGACCCAAACTGTCCAGATAAAACACTGTGAATGGTAAAGTAAGAGAGAAAAAAATATCTTGCCCAGAAGACCACGATTAATCTCAGCTGTTGTACCTTTTTTCTGTCCTTGGAAAATGTCTCAATCCATCTCCAGCTCCCAGGAATTTCCCACAGATCAGTAGAGAACAGCTTTGTTTCCAGCCTTCTTCAAAAGTTGTCACAGAATCACCGAATCACCAAGGTTGGAAGAGACCTCAAAGATCATCAAGTCCAACCTGTCACCACAGACCTCATGACTAAACCATGGCACTAAGTGCCATGTCCAGTCCCCTCTTGAATACCTTCAGGGATGGTGACTGCACCACCTCCCTGGGCAGCCCATTCCAATGGTTAACAACTCTCTCAGTGATTGTCATAGACAGGTCCAAGCTAAAGCTAAACTGGCAATATGTCAGGCTGGACTTTGGTGAATATTGAGACATGTGTATAGCCACAGAGCATGATATGTTGGAGAGGGATCATGATTGCTTTTTATTTTACATCTTAATGAAGCAAGTGAATCACCCAAGTGATGATCCAAACCACAACAAACTCTGATTTTGAGAGTAGAACAATTTTGTGGAGGTTATGTTGGGATTTGAATTGTATTTCCAGCATTAAAAGTTTGACATCAGTCAGGAGAATGGAAAACAGAAATGAGAGTTTGGACGGATCTGGAAATATACAGAAAAGATGAGACAGTCATACTAAGTAGAAGACTTTTCTCTATCTGGATATAAATGTGCATGTGAATATTGGTCATGGCTATATAGCTGTTACCCAATCAGAAGTGATAGTTGGTGCAGTCACTTCTGAAATTTCAAAAAGAGGGGTTCAGATTATATATGCACGCACCCTCTGATCAGTAAGAGATGATTCAGCATTTCATGAGTTTTAGTATGTAACTTACAGTTCCTAAAGTCAGAGCATCCCCTTACTGAAGAGTGTGGCTTCAACTGCATGCCCATTCAGTTTGCTGTGCATTACTATGATAATTTTGGTGTGAAATAATCCACAGTGGTACATCATCATCTTTAACATACTTTCTTCCTTCAACATTGATTCTCACTACTGACAAACTTTAATATCAAGAGACATTTTTTTCTGTTTGGTCACTGATAAGCTAACACAAACCACTTCTCTGAGGAAGTGTAAGCTCTCTTTCCCAAAATGTTCTACATCTTTTAATCAAGTAATGGAACTTATTTAAATGCCTTCTCATGATTCTAGCTTGTTTTCCAGCTAGCTATTGCAAGGGTAAATGTACAGCTTAGGGATAACCAGTCAGCAATAAATAGATGGAATCTGCTGAAGAAAACCTTCAACAAAGAGATGCTGAAGGCAGTCTTGGCATGAATGTATTAGCTTGGGAAAATCAACCTGCAAAGAAATCACAAAGTACCTTCCTTCCTCTCCCATCTGTTTCTTTATCTGCAGATTTTGAGCAGAAAAGTATTTACACTATTGGTTATAAAAAAGGAAAACAGAAGATTATTCTAAACAAAATTCATTGGACAAAGTCTGGGGTATAGAAGCAGCTGTACCATAGCAATCTTTCTCATTTCACTTCCATCCCCATTCGTTTTCTTTTCTCTGGCTTGGCTGTTCTGCTGGAGAGATAATAATGCTTCCGAATGGCCTTGAAGACAAGAACTAACATTCCTGCCTCTCAGCTCCTCTTTTTCTTCTGGTACAGGGGGATGGAGGTTTGGAGGGGCAGTGGAGCAGCTTCCCTGGTCTCTGGGAGAACCAGAGGGAGGCCAGGGGCGTTTCCATGTTATTTGCTAATTGTAAATATCTGTGTAATATTGTAAATACTGTATTTTTTGTACATATTTATTGCATTCCATTGTAGAGTGTAGTTTTTACTTGTAAATACAGCTTTCATTTGCTTCCAACTGAGTTAGTCGTGCTGAGTTAATGTTGATGGGAAACTTCAACCCACCACACATTCAGGCCAAATTCAGCCCCACTGTGAATGGGCACAACTCCACTGGTGTTATACAATGCCTGCTTTACTGAGAACAGAACAGGAAAAGCTGTATGAGCAGTGCCAATAATTGCTCCTCTTTTTTTTTATTAATTTTTAAAAGACAATAGAAGATCAGAGGCAGCAGCTACAATCCACCATCTACAAATACCATTAATAAGAACACAAATGAAAGGCTTCGTGCCACAGTTATATAGCACATCTAACACAAATTGCTAGGCAGTGAGTGGTTGTTGATTAGCTATGAAAGAATGGAAAGAACACAGGGAAAACCTCTTCTCCATAAGCTTCCTACACTTTGGGGAAGTAGATGTCATTCCTGGTGAGGGACCACTGAAGGGAAAGGATGCGACTGTAAGTAGAAGAAGAATTATGTTAGAAGAAGTAGTGGAAGTAGCAGAGGTTTCAGGGAAACATCTTTGCATTGCTGCTTTTGTAAGGGCTTCAGACTGTGTTCTACTCAGATTGTGAAGAAAGGCATGCTTTAGTCTAGTGCCAAGGAGGGGCAAAATAATGAGAAAATAACTCTACTAGTAGGAAATGGGAGGAAGTCCTTATTTTATATCTTCCATATAAAGCTTCTTTCACATAAATTATGTAATGGATGTCAGGCAAACCTAACCACACTGCTAGTGTAGCCACCAATCTATTACACTGAGCTCTTCAAAAGTGGTTTAATATTTGACCTTAAAATAGTAAATCATTCTCCTTTTACACAAAAAGTCAATAAACCTGAAAAGCTTCCCCTTCACCAACACTCCAAATAAACAAAACACTCCAAAAAGCTCTGTCAGGTAGCACTTTGGATCTCAAAAAATATTGTAAGAAAATTCATACATGTTTACATGTTCTTTTTATGCCATACTGTGTATTAATTTGTGCCTATATTCCTCATTAAAACTACAGTTACGAAGATTTTTGTATGGAAGTGTGCTTCTATTGAATATTATGACCTGTACGGTTATAATACAAACTATTCTTAATTAATTTAGTCAGTGAATTATCCATACAACAGCTTTTTATTGTCTTTCCCCATTCCACATGCAGCTATTCCTCAATCTGTCCCAGCCAAGTGGACGCAGAACCTGACATGTCACATGAGCTTTGGTACTCTATTTCGCTGGATTTCATAACTCTGGGGCACAATTTGCTGCAGCCCTATTTAGCAGGTGATTTACAGGCCCAAAGTTTTTCCAAAGACTTTACTGAAACACCCAGGGCAAAGCACTGTTTCTCACAAACTGTGATGCATAATAGCAGGGGCTGCTCAAGCTGTAATTATGTCACAAATAAAAATCTCACAAATTTATCAGACCATTAGTGAGCAGACACATTTGTCTGCTCTGTGTATTCCTCTGCCACCAAAGTCGTATATACAGGATTGCTTTTTAAAGGGAACATAAAGAATGTCCAGGAAACCTGCACTCAGATGAAAAACAGCATGATTGCTTTCATTGTTGCCAGCTTCCAAACGGTGGACATCACAGATTTTCATTCAAAAGCAGCCAAGACCTCTTTACAACTTTGCTCACAGCTAAGTCAGGGCTTAAAGGAAGATTTTAGAGTGGGATAAGTCACAGCAAAGTCTTCCTTTTGGGAATAGATGACCCACTGCTTTAGGTAGCAGAGCTCTGCAATCACATTTCTTGTGTGTGAACCTGACCACTTAGAAAAAATTCTTTGCGCCAGTCTGCCCTAACAGATTAGCTCTTAGTGAACTTGGAAAGCAATAAATGCTTGTTTATGTTTCATATAAGACGCAAGAAGCCTCAGTTCCAGACCTATTCCAAGTTAATAGAGCAAAATAAGCAATTAGTGTGAATACCATTAAACAGTGCCTGATATGAAAAAAAAAAAAAAGAGATGCCCCACCTGCTGCTTCTGCAGGGGGAAAAAACAAATCAGCACCATCTTAAAAAGCTATAAATTCTTCCAACTTAGTTATGCTGAGCCAGGTAGGGAAAAGAGCCATTTGAACAGAGTTCTGCCCTACAATATTTTTCATAATAATTATATATAATGCAATATACAGGACATGCAAGGATACAATTTGGTGCTAGGCAACACTGAGTCTCTCTTTCTTGCTCCTTTCATCTGCTGCTACTTCCTGACCCACTCACCATACACACACAATCCTTTTTCTCACAGGTTGCAGCACTCAAAACAGAAATGGGGCTTGTGACTGCACTTGATGCCTCCCTCCTGTTTGCTTTGAGACAGTTCATGCTATAGCATTGCCATAGCTCACATTTACAGTTGTGGCAAGGTACTCTGTGTTCAGGTGATACTTGCGTTGTGTTTGTCTCTTTGTCGCTGCAGATAGTTGTACAATACACACGCAAATTCTAGTAAGGTTGGAATTTATTTATTTCTTTTTCTACAGGATATCAGATTAGATAGCTGGTGCTTCTTTTGTTATATAGTATTACTGTGTTGAGCTACAGAATATGGCCCTGTGGGGAAATTAAATTATGTATATAGGATTGGTATGTATGCTAAACCTCTTCCGAAAGCTTTGAGAAAGCTTTGTATTTTCTCTCCTTCATTTTCTCTCTGAATGTTATTATTTTACTTTTCACAGGGGCATGTGTACCTTGCCTTTACATCTCATATTCTCTCCAGCTGAAGGTGCTGGAATGTCAGCCACTCACTTGCAGCAGGAATGTCTATTTCTCCCTATTTTTAGGTCAAACAAAAATAAGAAGAAAAAAAATAAGGCAAATTTTCTTATAACACTGAGTTTGTAGACAAACAGGAAGCATATTAAAGACTAATCTTGCTCTCAGGAGATAAATAAATAGTAACAAAAGTGACCTTGAGTTTCTATGAGGAACTGAACAAACTCTAAATACGAAATATATGAAGGAATTTCTCTGTAGTAGGATATGCTGTGCTTAACAGCTTGAATGAACATATGCATCAATCTCTTTGGTGCTGTTTGAAAGTGCTGTAAGTGATAACAGCAGTATTTTCTTTTCTTCCTTAATAGAAATGACATAACACTTAAAGAAGTTTTGTGAACACTACTGTAATAAGTGAAGTTGTATATTAAACTCTTAGTAGTCCAGAGCTGCAAGCAACAGATATAAATTCCTACAACACATGCAAGTTTAGGAAACACGTGGAAGTGTTAAGAAAAATTAATATAAATTTATTGACACTTGCAAATTTAGAAAATGAAACACAGGCTATATAATGCATGTCACGAGGTCTTGTTGTTATACAAGATTTGCTCATTGTTAGGGAAGGCCAGCTTAGGCTAACCAGTAAGTCTAGCTGCTGATGAGTTTTGTCTTTCTGCCTCTACAGTCAGTGAGACATTAATTGTGTTATTTTCTGTTTCATTAAGCAGTAACTGTTGTGGCATTCTTTTCCTCCTCTTTTTGAAACTTCAAGAAATAGCAAAAGTAAGCTCTTCTGGCTCATATTTGGAATCTGTCTAGAGTGATTTCTTTGCAGGTTTTATGGTTAAGTCATATAGCTCTCGCTGAATTCAGCAGGGCAAATTAGCCAAGGTTATCGTGCTTGTCTGAGCTTGACAATTTTTCCTGATGCTTCAAACCCACCTCACTGCATGAGACAGAAGAAAGAAATGTATCAAAAAGATTTATATGGAAGAAAGCCTTTGACAGACTCTCTACAAGAGTTTTGCTTATTTAGGAGGCTCAGAATGTCCTCCAGATTTTCAAAACCTTACTAGTGATTTTAAGCGCAGTAAAGACTTCTGGAAATTAGGTCTTTAAAGCAACTCAACACAAAACAGCTCAAAACTCCCACTTGTCAAAATGTAGGCACATTGTTTCAGCTGACCTCACATTTATGAGAATTCAAAGGAAATTTCAGGCTCTGACTTCCAGCAAATCCCAGATATTGCACTATTCAGCAAATGCAACTGGCAAAGCCACAGTTGCATTAGCAATTTGGCTGTAGCTGTGCAGTGAATGGCAACAGGTATTTCATAAACACTCTGGCCATCTTCATCCAGACACAGTGATTCACTCAGTTCTTGGCCAAATTCTTTGAAACAGAGGACCCTGTCATCAGTTCTGGGCAGTTTATATAGAGTTAAAGCTCCTACTTGGACCATTTCTCTCAGTTGAAAAATTGCCACAATGAGTTCTCCAGCCTGCCAAGTTGGCAGACTATTTTCAAAGCTGGAGAAGAGCCAGAAATCTCAGCAGCAATGTGAACCTCCAGTCTCAGTCACTGGCCTCTATCAGCACTCTTGCTTATGTTCACAGAGGAACTTCCTGATCATAATTTAGACTTAGCCAAAATCCTTCTGTCTTCATTTTAGGAAAGTGCTGAGTGGGGTCCTATTAAAATATTTGGATAGACTCATACAGTAGACCTGGTCTCTTGATAATTTTCCTGAAGAATAAAACTTACTAATAAAATGTGCTGCAGATTTCTTTCTCGTATCTTTCCAGCATGAAGGGACATAGTCTAAATAGCAATAAATGACTGAGAAATTGCCTGGTGCTATAACTTCATCTGTTTATTTACAATAAATTGAATAAGTAATTTTTGCTAATTTCAGCAGCTAAAAACTTTTGTGAAACTTTCTCATGCAAGCTTTTCCCAATTGTTTGGATACTGCAGAGTCATGAAGAGCTATTCGAATGCTAATTGATATACAGCCACATGCAAAAGCTCATAACTCTTCTTGTTTTTCCTATCCTGAAATGCAGATAATTGAAAAGGTAGAGCTTGTAGGAAAATGAGAGGAATGGTGGAGATTACAAGTACAAAGGAGGTCTAACTGCAAAGCTCTGACGTTGGCATGGCAAGCTATCCTCCTGATTTAACAAAGCACTGAGAAAGGCATTTTCTGTGGGAGGTATTCTCTCCCTTGACTCTGTGCATCTGATTGTTGAAAGGAGGTGAGATGTCAGGCAATGGATAGTCTGGGACCATGTTGGTGTACTCTTACTCAGAAGTTTTTCTGAAGCTGTTACACACAAGTCAGCGGCCAACTCCTGTTTATTTCAGTGAAATCAGGACTGCAGTCTGGAGTTAGAGGCAGCTGTTGTTGAAAATCAGTCAGCAGCCAGAATACTGCATCATTTAACAAACACAAACAAACAGAAAGATGAAGATGACTACTGTTGTGCTATTTGATTAGAGGCTCACCACAAACACAGAGGGTCGCTGTGCCACAAGGACAAGTGGAAAACCTCCCAGTACCCCAGTCAGAGAGGAGTGACCCTGAGCCCCTGCCCTGATCCATCACAGAGGTGATCAGCTCTGCATGCAGGGTGAGACCCATCACAATGAGCCAACAGACAGGATTTCCCCAGGGCACCTCACAGACTGAGAGGTGACTACCACTGAGTATGGGATTCCTTGTGGGATGCCAGGAAGAGCATTCTGGGATCATACTAGACTTATGATGGGAAGTTTAGGGCAGGAATCAAAGGTAAGGAAAGGGAAGGGATCAGTGTGTTTTGGGGAATAGCAGGCATTGGGAAATAGAGGGGGGAAAGGGATAAAAGAGGCTGGTCTTAGCTAAACAGTGGCTGGTCACTACCAATGTCTTGGCAGTGTTCTGTGCAGTCTCTCCCATTTTCTCATTAAACTCCACTTCTGACTGCTATCCTGGGTAAGGGAACTCTTTTCTGTGTACAGGTGAGCATATGGAAGCCTGAGTGCCAGCAATGGAAGTAGGACTACACAGCATAGGACATTGTGTGCCAGCAGGTAGAGAAATTGGGGTGCATGAGTATAATAAGTGTGCTTATGTCTGTGTGAAATCACTAGAAACAATGAAACTGGACTAATCATCCTGTAGGATAAGGTGCCTGGACATTAAGTACCAGAGCAACCATGAGACAGAAACCGGGGAGACCGGAGTGCCTGCATGGTCCAGAAGATCCAGAGCTAAAGGGACCATGGTATCTGAGGCCATAGCCTGGAGCAGATACTAGTCAGGCTGTTTTGTATGCCTGTTCATGAGGAGACCAGAGGATCAAGGGGACAGCTACTAGGTAAACTGGGTGTCTGTAAACCAGTTACTGCAGACATCCTTAGAGCCCCTGTCCTCCACATGAGGAACATCTGCAGTGCATGTGCTACTGGTGCTGATACCAGGACCAGTCAGAGGGGTGCAGCATGGCCAGGACCAGCTGCAGCAGCAGCTGCAAGGCAGGAGAAGACAAAGAGGACAGGCAATGGGCTGTGCTCCTCTTTCTCCACCCAAGACAGGGACATATTTTTTGGTGAGAATTGTACCTTCAATAAACAGCTTAACTTTTGCTGCATTTCTACTATATTAGAGCTGTTGCAAAAGTCTGCATATCCAACTTTGATGGATGTTACCCAGGATTTATTAACCTGAGATCATCTTTCAGTTAGTTCATTTATCACTGGCAGTCCTGAACCTGTTGTATCTGCCACTTTGGACAATAAAACCATTAGAAGTTGTGTCAGTGCAAGTCCTTACTGGGGCTCTGCAAAAGAAAGAAGAATTGTAATTTGGCCAAATAGTTCCAGTAAGAGTCTTGGACTCTGAGACAAGCAGACATTGGGACCTTATTCTTAATGTGTCATCTGACCTGTTCCCTTCTCGTATACAGACAGGTAAAAAGCAACTTAAAACTCTCTTTCATTTTCTTCCCAAACAATCCTGCCAGAGCTAAAAAATAAAGGCTGCTTCTCATGAATTTTTTTCTGTGTCATTCCATCAATGTTTAAACTCCATCCCTAACAAATTCTTCAAGTCTTATTAAATCGCTCTGAGCAATATGTTCTTAACACAGTTATTACAAAACCCTCCTGACAACATTTCAGCTGCTGGAATAGAACATCAGTATACAGGAAAGGTGGAATTTTCTTCACAGATTAAACACCTAAATCTGATGTCTTCCCTTGGGTGACATGAGCTTGGGTATATACTTAGTACAGGCAATGGAGAGATCTTCTGAAGCTGTTACACCCAAAACATCCATGAAGCTATCTGCATTGTGTGCTGTTAACTGTACATCTAAGTGATGTTATATCTGTATCAATCTATTTTTAGTCTTTACCTGGTAGCACACATGCCCTAAAAATAAAATAAAAAATGTTTGTTTGGTAGCAGATTTCCCATCATGTGCTTGTCTTTTAGACCATTCAAACACTCACTTTTTTTTTTCCTTCTGTTTTCTGTTTCTCCTAACCAAAGATAAAAGCTGCTTCATGTTTCTCTGCACTAATTACTTTAAATCTCTTTCCTGCCCTCCCCCCCCAATTTTTTGTTCCTATGCTAGTTTCATACCAGCATCATTCAATTTCTTAACTAGATTAAACTGGGAAATTAAGCAGGATGACAGTCAGGCCCAAGATTGTAGTATTCACTGGTGCATCTCTTAGTTGACTTCAGAGACTACATTACTCTGATTTCACATTAGAGTCATAAGATCTACAGAAGCACATTTTTGATTTGTGTACCATGATCTTCTACACTTTTCTTAATCAGTCATAGAACAGATTATGCATCAAAGTGTCTGAATTTTCATAATGATTTCCTATTTTGTAGAATCAAACCCAGAAAAATCTTTTCAATGTGTTCAGTCGTGTTCCTTTGCTTGTCTCCTTTTGCTCAGGCAGAGAAGTTTTACAAGTCGTCCACTTTCCAATATCTACTACTCAAGCCAAGGTTCATAATTCTATACCACATATCTTCTTTTACTTTCAGCATATGGCTCCATGACTACAATCTCCATATTCAAGTAAGTCTGCAGGATTATTTTTCATGTTTACCATAATTTTGTACAGATATCATCTTCACATATTAAAATGCCTGAAACAAAAATGGCAAAGTATCAATAAGACGTCCATTTTTCCTGTTTGGTAGACTTAAATGCTAATAAATAACTTTCATTTACCAGGTTAAAGTACTGTTGTACATTAATCCTTGTGGAAAAACATATAATGAATAATTTCAAAACAAGTCTTATTTCTGCGTTTGCTTTTCATTTATGTTGTGATGTCCCTGCTTGGGTTCTCAGTGGGCCACAGTCATGCAAGAAATCTCCAGCACAATCAGGAATTGAACAATAATCTTTGACACCTTTTCCTGTGCTTTACAAGTATTCTGATATTTGTAACACTTAGCTTTCAAGTTGCTTTCCTGCTCTGTACATACGTTTTGCAGATGCTTTTATCATTTCTCAGCTTGTTTGTTGCCTTGCTGTTGTTGTTTTAAAATCTCTTTTCACCAGTTGACTTTGAGTACTTGTCAGGGTCATGATCTACCTATGTATTTTTCTTATTCTCTAGCTATTTTTTTCTTCTTCTTCTTCTGGGACTGATAGTGGTTATAGAATAATTCCATTCATGATAATATTACCTTCATAATTTCTTTGACATTTCCATCTGTATTTGGGAGGCATTCAAATGTTCATGCCAGTTGTGTTCATTGCACAAGGATTTTGGCATCAAAATCACTGATGACATATTATGTTATTTTTGAGAAAGGGAAAAAAAAAAAAAAGCCAGTTTTTCAGTAGGCTTCTTTCTTCTTATTTTCAGTTTTGGCTGTCAACCCATAATATCATCAAAGTAGCTATGTCTGTTGAGGATCAAGTACCGAGAAAAAGAAGTCAAGGAACTTCAGAGGAAAAAAAAATAAATAGCACAAATCTGTCCAGTCCAATAGACTGGCCTGAAAGTGTGGAGAAGAGTAAGCTAATTATATTCCCCAGAAGAAGAAAGGAGGACTGGGTCACAGTCTGGGAGATGGGGCACTTCCCTTCCCTTGCCTCTGTAATCTGAAGTCTTTGTGGACAACACAACAGCAGAGCAGTATTCCACGTAACTGTGTTTATTAAATATTTGTAAATGCCCTTTGCTGAGGTTTCTGACTCAAGGCATTTCTGTTTGGCTGCCAACAGAGATAGTCTGCTACAAGGATTATACAATATTTAAAGCTGTATTGCCAAATTCCCTTTCACCACTTTCTCTTCTTCCTTTGAATGGAAGTGTACAAAGATTACAGCTGTGTTACCAAAATACATTTCAGTGCTTCACAGTAAACCTGGAAGATAATATATATTTTCTGTTTTAATAACATCCTAAACACTTTATAAGAGTATCTGGAATAATCCATTTCCTTCTGTAGGCATATTGATAGCCTTTCCTGCTCAGTAGCAGCTAAATGGCTCATCGTGTCTATTTTTAAGGTGGACACTAGCTTCCTGATGCTTTGTAGTGTCCCCAGCACTCATTTGCTTTGTTCTGTATTAGGTCAATGACACAAGAACAAGCAGCTGCAGGATACAGAAATGATGCATTGTGCAGACAATGAATTATGATAAGATTTTATTTGCATGTGCTTATCTAATTGAAGTAAAGATAGACTTTCATGAAAGATCACCAGATTCTTGTGTTATGGTGGAAGTAACAAAAAATTAAAACTTATGAAACGTGTATCATGATGTTCATCTAATGAAATATGAACTCACATATATAACAGGTGTATGTAAGCTAGGCTGTTTTAATAGTGTGCAATTCATGGAGTCTATGATCCTTCACCGTTCATCTGATATTAAAACTGATTTATGTATTTGGTCAGCTTAATGTTGCACTGGAAGTGTTTCTTTCTTCTCAACAGAATGGCACCTGTGGAAATGACTTCTCAGGTAGGCTTTCACATTGTAGAATTGCTTAGTACTGATTTAGTGTTCTCCTGGTTGGTCTGAGTCTCTCTCTATTAAGCAATTTAAGGTTTATTTGTTTGTTTTGTTTAGTTTTCCTAATAAATAACACTTTCTGTAGGAACATTTTTTGTCGTTGTTCTCTGAATCTCAGTATTATCCAGGATTTATCAAGAATCTCCACATTACATTTGCTTAGAACAGTTGAATTTTTCAACATTTTGAAGGTTTTTTTCCCCCTAATCCCTCTGAGGTTCTAAATCGGGCTTGATTTTAAGGCTCATTCCTTTAATTTCTGAAAGCATGCAAATGACACTTCTCAATGCTTTCTGAAATAAACATTATAGAGATGTTATGGCATACTCGTTGGGCATTTCTGCAACTGATAAATCTGAAATTCTTTAGAATTGTCCAACTAATGTGGATGTAGGCTTTTTCATATTAAGAAAAAAAAAATTTAAAAAAAGAGAGACATCTGCCTTGTAAGACACTAAAAGCACAATCCTTAAATGCCTTCTGCATTTTTCTGTCTACCAGAGCTCATTTGCCTGTTGCATCATGTTTTATTGCAGCTCTTGAATGTCTCAGGGATCTCTTTCAAAAAAGTCTTTCACAATGCACATGTTGGGATTGAAATTGGCCTCAATAAATGTTTATTTCTGAATCATCTCACTTTGCATCCTATTGCTCACCAGTCCCATGCTTCACCACTTACTGTCCCTCTGAAATTATAACTGATTGGTAATTGTTTTAGTATTTCCATTTACTTTTCTGTATTGCATTTTCATTTCTGAGTCATCAAGGAAAAGTGGAACAAAATGACCTCAAGTTTAAGAATACACAACTTCAACAGTTGAACAGTTTGTTTGCTGGTTTAACAGAACTTGTTATTACAGGGAACAAGCTACAGATTTCAGCTCCCATTACACTAAACTATTTCTGCTTTTCTCATTGCTGTTAGTTGTTATTATATACAGGGCCAGTCTCTTGATGTAGGAGATTCAGTCCTAAACAGAGCTAGCAAACAATTCTCTATTCTTCAAAAGACAGAGAATTTTAGTCCTTTTTTATTCCAAATATATAGAATATCACAGAAACACAGTATATTAGGGGTTGGAAGAGACTTCCAGAGATCATCTAGTTCAACTCTCCTGCCAAAGCAGGAGCACCTAGGGCAGGCTTCACAGGAATGCATCCAAAAGAGTTTTGAAAATCTCCAGAGGTGATTCCACAAACAGTTTAGGGTGCCCTTAGTCACCCCACTGAAAACAAGTTTCTTCTCATATTTAGGTGGAATCTCCTGTGTTCTAGCTTATACCTGTTGTTCTTGTTCTATCACAGGACAGCGCTGAAAAGAGACAGCCACCTTCATCTTGACACCCACTTCTCATACAATTATAGACATTAATAAGACTCCTTTGCAGAGTTCTCTTCTCAAGACTGAACAGCCCCTCAGTTCTCTCGGTCCTTCTTCCTAGGAGAGATGTTCAAGTCCCCCAGTCATCCTTATATCTCTCCACTGGACTCTCTCCAGCAGCTCACTGTCTCTCTTGAATTGGGGAGCCCAGAACTGGACACAATATTCCAGGCATGGTCTCACCAGGGCAGAGTAGAGGGGGAGGAAAACCCCCTTAGTTCTGCTGGACACACTTTTTGTGATGCACCCAGAGTTCCATTGGTGCTCTTGGCCACAAGGGCACATTGCTGACCCATGGATAACTTGCTGTCCACTGGGATTCTAAGAATTTTCTCCATGAAGCTGCTTTCCATCAGGACAACCCCTAGTCTGTAGTGGTGTGTGGTGTTATTCCTCCCATGATCCAGGTCTCTGTATTTTACTGAAATTCATGAGTGTGGCCGTTTGACGCTGTGCCTTTAAGGAAGGGGCACACTGGCTAAATGTTTATAAAATATGGAAATTTCATTGGTAGGATTGTGGGAGGAGAGATTGGACCCAGGGGAGTTGGGAACTTTCTCTCAGTCTTCCTTCCTTCACTGTCCCTCTCGGCTGGATCTGCTTCTGGGCTTCTTGCCAAAAGATAAGAACTAACTCCCTGTGCATAGGCCTCCGTTTGCTGTACTAACTCCCCTTTCTTCTCATCTTCTACCTCTTTGGGCGAGAAGGGAGGTAGGGGGGTGAAGGGGGCACAGGGGGAAGCCCCCTCTGTGGGGGGTCTGGTTTCTCGTTGAGTGCATTTGCTGTATATTCCTGTATATACTGTAAAATACCTGTGTTTGTTGTGTTACATATAATCTGTTTCTTTGTAAAATATAATCTAATTTCTCCGACTGGGTTAAGCTGTGGTCTCTTTCTCAGTGGGGGAGGGAAAGCAGAGCCTTTCCTTTCAAACCACCACAATGAGGTTTGCCTTCACTCAGCTCTCCAGCCTGTCCAGATCTTGTTGAATGGCTGCACAGCCTTCCAGTGCATTAGCCACCCCTCCCAGTTTCATATCATCAGCAAACTCTCTGGGGATACACTTTAGCCCCTCATCCAGGTCATTGATAAAGATATTGAACAAAACTGTACCCACTACTGATCCCATGGGAACACCACTACACACAGGCCTCTAACTGGACTCTGTGCCAATGATCACAACTCTCTGAACTCTATTGTTGAGACAGTTAACAATCTACCTCACCGTCCAATCATCTAACCCAGTTTTCTTCTGTTTATCTGTGTGAATAGTATGGGAGACAGTAACAAAAGCCTTGCTGAAGTCAAGGTAGATGATATCCACTGCTCTCCTATCATCTATCCATTTGGTCACGCTTTCATAGAAGGATATCAGATTAGTCATACAAGATTTCCCCTTAGCAAATCCGTGCTGGCTACTTCTAGTAACCTTCTTTGCTTTCATGTGATTAAAGATGGCCTCCAGAAAGAGCTACTCCATCACCTTTCCAGGGATGGAAGTGAGGCTGACTGGTCTGTAATTGCCTGGGTGTTCCTTCTTGCCTTTTTTGAAGTCTTGAGTGGCTGTATTCCAGTCCTCAGGCACCTCTCCCAAAAATGATGGAGAGTGGTACAGCAACATCAGCCAGATAAGTCAACAGACAGATAACTTAACCCTATCAAGGCCCATGGATTTGGGTTAAAGTCTTAAAGCTGCAGCTTGCATTTTCCTTCCATTATACATTTGCATTTGGACCTGTACTAACCCTGGAGAACATGAGAAGCTTTTATTAACTTTTGTTTCCAAATAGTTGCTTTTATATAGTTGGGACTTCAGCAGACAGGAGATTTTTTCTGTATGGTTATCAAACAACCAACCACATGATCAAGTTAACACTTACATATTGAAAAAACCTCTGAAGGTAGGTCATTGACATCTGTGTTACTTTTGTGATGTTGTTTGACACTGATGTCACGTTACAGGTAAGAGCTTATCCTTTGAAATTTGTATTAACTTAAATAAAATACTCTGGTGAAAAACTCTTACTTCGCATGACCAAACATCAGTCAAATAAACTCCACCTGATAAGATCTTCAAGCCCTTGGAAACTGTAACCATCAATTATATCAATACATTTGAGCTTGCACTTCTCTGTGTGTGTGTGTGTGTGTGCACTTTTATGGGTATGTGTGAGGTTGGCATTCACCTGCAGCTGTGGAATAGTGGGATACCTTGTGCAAGCTAAGTCCCAAGAACTCCACTGCAGCTGAAGGGGAAAATATCTCTGGAAGGTACAACTAATGGATTAGGTAAAAGGGGAGAGGCAAGGACATGCCCATATTAAAAAGTAAGCATCAAAGAAAAGCAGCATTGTTCTGTTTAGCACAAGAGAAGGACAGCAATTCAATCTACTGTTTGTGTAAAGGAAAGAAAAGAGGATATATATCTGGGAATATAGGCAGGAGGTGCAATAGAGAAGCATGCAATGGAAGCAGAGGACATCTGTGGAATAAGTAGTGGTATCAGAGACAGACAACTTACTGAGTGCTTGTGGTATCGTTTCACCATTATTTATTCCCAGGTAACTCACATCTTATTCAGGTAGGTGGTTGAGAGTGTTATATGTAAGACAGTATGCTTTCAAGCTGCCTGTGAATTAGTGCCACAAAGTGCAGAGGAGCATTTCCAAAGGAAACAAAATAAAGCAGAATGCATCTTGCAATCTATACGCTAAAGGTAAAGAGAGCCACAAAGACAACATTGTGTCAGTGTTACCTGTTTCAGAAACAGGTGAGGTATTTGGAAGTATTAAATAAGCTGCTGGATAATGAAGCAAGTGTACCAGAAAAATCTGTCTTCTTCTAATGACAGAAGATATCCCTACACCCGAGAAGAATAGCATTTATCAGGTTTTGTCACTCCCCTAAATATGTATTCCAGGGTTTTAGAATCTGGAGAACACACAATTGTTTATGGGTTCTTAATCTGCATTCAATGCAGCTATATACATGCGGAGAAGACAAGGGCACTTAACAGGCCTAAACCGAAAAAAAATATTTGAAGATCCTCACAGCTAAGAAAATCTTAGAGATCTCTAGCCAACAAACCTTTCATCCAAGGAGAATTTAACTGAACTGTCCTAGTATGAGGCCAGGCAGATCCTTTCAGGGGCAAGAGAATGAGACTCACACAGACAGATTGCAAAGGTGATGGAAAATTTAAATGGAAAAGCAGCAAGTGTTTTACAGAAGCTACAAAACGTAGTGACAAAAGAATCCCAAAGCATACAGAATCCCTTATAGAACACCCAAAGACCTCCCAACACTTCCCTTTTCTCCACCTGAGGGTATACTGAAAACCCCCAGGGCTCTTTCTTCCCCATCTCCCCTCTAGGCTAGTTTCAGCTAGCCAGGTCTAAGACTGCTCCCCGCCTTCTCCTGGCATCAAATCTAGCCAGACCTAAGAGGCTGAGAGATACTCCCCCACTGTTACCTGATAGGTAGCATCTCCTATGAGAGCAGAGAAGGAAGAAAGAGGAAAAGAATGATAAATTTATAGGGTGCAGGATATTATGGGTATGAAATATGCTATTTCCTGTGTCCACCTACTGGGTTGGACCCTCTGGACACCAGAGGTGTAGCTTATGTGGCAGTGACAGGAGGCACCCAGCCTAAACTGCCACATGAACAAATTACAGAATCACAGAATGTTAGGGTTTGGAAGGCACTTCCAGAGATCATGGAGTCCATCCCCCATGCCAAAGCAGGATCACCTAGGGTAGGCTGCACAGGAATGCATCCAGAAAAGTTTTGAAAGTCTCCAGAGGAGACTCCACAACCCCTCTGATCAGGGCTTCATCACCCTCACCATAAAGTGTCTCAACATGTTGAGGAGGAACCTCCTGTATTCTAGCTTGTACCCACTGTTCCTTGTTCTATCACTGGGCACCACCAAAAGGAGACAGTCACCTTCATCTTGATGTCCACCCTTCAGATATTTATAGACATTGATAAGACACTGATAAGATCTCCTCTCAGCCTTCTCCAGACTAAACAGCCCCATATGTCTCACTCTTTCTTCCTAGGAGAGATGTTCAAGTTCCACAATCAGTCCTGTAGCTTCCTGCTGCACTCTCTCCAGCAGATCCCTGACAGCGTACAATGTATTACAAAGCCTATAGAGTTGTTTCGTGCCACATGACATGAGTTCCAGAAACTTTTTTCTGCCATTTGGGCAGAAAGTGGTTGCTAATGTGTTGTTTGGTCTTACTGTTTTTGTGCAGGTCAGCTGTGGGACATATTAAAAGCAGTTCCAATCCTATTTGAAAATGTTAAAACTTCCCCTTCATGCACTGAAGACTGATGCATTCACACACCTGGGATTTCTAACTCTCTTCAGCTTTTGTAGACATACTTCACCTACAAGATCCTTTCCTGAAGTAGAGAAGGGAGGAGAAGGCACACACAGGGTTGAACTACAGTGCCAAATTGAAAAAGTGAATTATTTTCACACCCCTAAACTTATGAACTCATCTGGAAGATCAAGAGAAATGTTGTCTATTATTTGAATACCAAATTAATTGTATTACCCAGAAAGTAAACTTATACATACACTGACTTGAAAGCAATGAAACCTGAAGCCCAGAACTAGCCCCCAAAAATATCTCTTACCTTCTGGTCACTGCAATAACAAGCTCTGTACAGGGTGTGTACTGACTGAAGGAACAGAAATATTTACCATTTAAACTGTTTTTGTGCATAGAGACGAAGTGAGCTCCATTTTATATGTGTATATGCATAGATATATATATACTTACATATGTGTTTCTGTAGACATAGGAAGGTGATAAGATAGCACAGCTGAGGACTACAAACAAAAGAAGACCACAAGGCAATAGGAGGTCTATACAAAATGAAATAAACTGTTTAAGACTTATCACACTAGCCTTCTAGCTGCTGATAGTTTTCTCTGTTACCTAAAGGTCCTGATTAAGCAATTTCATACATAGCGTGCTGTAGTAATAGACCTCTAAAAGGAGATTGTGTGTTCCTTATGCATCAGAATCAGAAAATAGCCTTGTCCCTGTTAAGAAAAGATGAGGTGATTTCTCTAAGTAGATCACATTAAAAATAAAAAACTGATATTAACACATGGTTGTGTCTAATATCTCACATTTCTTCAAACATCCTTGTTCTTCAATCCTGTTTAGCAAAATGCAAGCAAGATACTACCTACTGCCTTGTACCTACTGTCAAGCAACACTCTGCTTAGAGATTTGAAAATGAATGTGTAAGAGAACTTGTGTCATAATTTGACTCTGTCACATAATAGGGCAAAAGTGGTATGTGCCATCAAGGATAGGAATTTTTTTCTGTGTGCTGTGTTGCACAGTGCATTAATTCAATTAATTGAATTTTCAGAGTTTTCTTATGCTAACAGAGAAATGTGAAAACACACTGCCTAATGACTAGAGAGACTGCACACATTTTAGCAACTCATTGACTTTTGCAATTAATATTAAATTTATTTCAAATTTTAAAGTAAAAACCTTTTAAGAAATTAAAAATATTCAAGACAATCTCTTAATAAAACCAGTTTCAACAATATAAGTGAAGTTAACAGGAGTTCCTAGCTGTCAGCTGGTATTTGTTGTACCACAGCAAACAATTTGAAGTAAATGAATGACCTAGATAACTAAATCACTGCTAGTCATTAAAAAGGAAAGAATAATGGACTCCAAGCTAAAAAGGAAAGGAAAAGTGAAACAAAGAAAAGAAAGAGAAATTCATTTTTAAAAAGAAGCAATAAATTCCATAAAAATATTTCATTGTGTCTGTTAGCTACATTCTATATTTTAGTGTTTTATCTTTTTATCTGTTTTATCAGTACATGAGTCACTTTACTCAAGCCTTTGTTTTCAAATGTCCTTAACTTTATCTTGCTTTTGTCCTGAAATTGGAATGTTACTATTTCACATGGCAAAGTTTCTGTTTATGTGATAGTCTATGGCTGTGGGCAATTTTTCTCCTTCTAATTAAAGAACATTATTTTCTTTCTACCCTTGCCATCCTGAGGCATTTGGTCTAGCCGTATGGTTAAAGTTGTCATTCACCTCTGAATCAAAAGATCAGTGAGAAAACAAAATACTTCCTAAACTGACTTTAGAGGCCAGACAGAAAATATGACAATAAAGAAAGAATCAGTTAAAGATAACATTTGTGTCCATAGCTGTCATTTAAAAAAAATCTTTATATAACTAGGAAAAAAAAAAAAGAAAAGAAGCAAGTCCTTCAGTAGAGTTGGCTGAATAATTCATTCATTGTGAATACATTTTCCAGCAGATGTACTCCCCACACATTGTTTTTTGTTTGTTTGTTTGTGAACAGAACTTCTCTTCTGATAATATATTCCTCATTTGGAAATGTTCACCGGAGTCTTTCTGGAAATCAAAGATTCTTCCAGAAAGGTATTTTGTTGCAGTGTCATCACTCTGGGTAAGACACGGTTCATCTAGCTCAGTGTTGGATCAGTGGTCACCATAATTTAAGACTATATAGAAATTGCATGTTCTTCTCATTGAGATCCTTCTCTCAGTAAACTTTTACAGGCTACAAAACCCAATGATTTTCAAACTTGTACGAGCGAGATTGCGTTAAGGTTTTTTAGCAGAAGTGTTTGTATCTTAACTTGATGTTATTGTGCCAAGTTACTTTTTGACTCACTCTGGCTATGTTTTTTCCTGCTAATTCCGTGGCAGTAAGCTGACTTCCTTTTTCTGTTAAATTTGCTGTCTGGTCCATTTTTCTGTTACAGAGAGTAATTCCATATTCCTAGCTTTCATGATGATCACTCAGTCATGTAGCCATAGAAAAAAGGATGAGAGAAGACCTCAAGGGAATATCACTGATATCAACTGAACCTGCATGACTTCTACCAGCAGTTGATCTAATCTATTTTTAAAATCCTCCAGTGATGGAGACTTGCATAACCTTTCTAGTCAAGCTGTTCTTCACCATTATAAATTTGTTCTTGACATCCAGTTTCAGTCTCTCTTACTGTTAAGGCCATTCATTCTCATCTTTTAGCACTGGGCATAGTGAGTAGATTATTGCCTTTATTGAGGCCTTTGAGTTTTTCTTAATTTAAACAGCTTGAATCTTTCATTCTTTTTTTTTCCAGTAGTCTTCTCTGTAGATCTCTTATCTTTCGTTTCATTGTTCCTTGTTCTCCCTCTGATGCAGTTCATGAAGTAGGTGGACCAGAGCTGGACATAGTACTCCAGCTGGGTCCCTACAAAGTGGAGTAAAACTGAAAGATTTGTTCATATTTTTTTGCAAGCTATATTCCACTTACACATCTCAGTATGATGTTTGCCATCTTCAGAACAGCATGATATTTTTGATCATGTTCAGACTGTAGTCTATTCTATCCCTTGGATCTCTTTCCAAAAACTGTTATCTAGCCAGCTGTTCCCTGTCCTGTGTTTGGGAAGTTGATTATTCTTTCCTATTTATAATACTTCACATTTGTCTCTAATGGATTTAGCCTAGTTCTCCAAGACCATTTCTGCAATTTACAATTATCATGACAAATTCTAGGTCTGTACCCTATATATTTCAGAACTAAGAATCAATTCACACGCAGACTTAATTATCTTTGGGGCATGTTTGTTTGATTGGTTTGGTTAACTGTTGCTTTTTGTTTGGTTGGTTTGTTTCTGTTTTTTTGGGGGGGTTGTTGGACAGAGGACCTTGAGACCTGGTTTAAGCAACCTAAATTTGAAAATATTAATGTCTCTGAGTAAATCACTTTTTAGGAGCTAAATAAGCACAGTCTGACATTTAAGGAGAAATAAGATGAATGTCTTAACATGGTATTGTCTGATGTATACTGAAGAGCAGTATTAGTTAGGGGTGGTTTTAAGCATAAGTGTAGCTGAAGATAAAGAAGTCTTTGTATGAAATTCACATAAAGTGTTAAAACCAGGCTTGTCTCTGAGCAAATTACATAACACACCTGTATTGATTTGCACACACAAAAAACTTTATTAAGAGTGAGATGATACACCAGAGCTTACCATGTTTACTTTTAGGTAGACTAGTTTTATTCTATAAAACAAATGTAATGATTTCACTCTGCTTTATCTGTGCACACCTAATTTGTAATGATTTCTGAATCATGTGACGCATATTCCATCAAATTCAATGAGAATATTTGTCCATGTCTATTAATCCACTGAAGTCCCAAAACAATAAGTGATTCTAATTTAAATATGCCTATATAAAATCATAATTGTCATTCTTTTCAGAAGAAAGTCCCAGTGCAGCAGACTACATAGGGGACTACTAATCATTACAGAAAAAGTCTTAACATTCATATTCTTAACATTTTTCTTAAGCATGCTAGTGTACATTACCTTACTACTTCATTGGCAGTAGCATTGGTTTTGAATGCCTTCTGTTTCAGAACACCTTGCAATAAGATTTTAAAGCATTAATTTCCAGTCATTGATTATGATTTTTCTAGGTAATACAACTCTGGTGAACAGTCTGCGATAATTTGTCCCTGTAAGTGCAACTTTCAAGAGGTCATTATTTGTCTTTTCAGAATAGAAGCAATAATTTAGTTGATTTTTAAAAGTGCAAAGAAACAAGCAATTTCAAAGATGGAAGTTGTAGACATCTTTGCATTCCTGTGATTGGTGTACTTGAATAACCTATTCCCATGTCCCTGATTCTGTTACCTTCAATTTGGATCAAATTTGCCACTACCCCACTGAGCTTCACAAGGCTAATTGCTGAGCGAGCTTTAACTAAGTGGATGGTAAAAGCAAGATAATTCTGAGGCTGTTCCTCCATAATGCACAATAGTTATAACAAGATAATTCAAAACAATTTTTAATGTGGGTTTATAATGGAATGAAACATCTCTATTAATCTCAAGTGGGAGTCAAGTGAAGGGAGAATCTCAGTGCTTACGGTTTAGGAACTGGTAGTAGAAGCTGCAGAACCATTGGGTATAACATAGCGACTACTGATTTTTTGAAATATCAATATATGTGAATTATTAGTACATTTGATTTGTCCTAGGAACTTCAAACCAATTTATCATTACCTCACCCATCACTGGCAGCAAATAGCAAAATTCCTTTTATCAAAGGTTGAAGAACCACTTTGAAAATGCTTCTGATTATTCTGCACATAAGAATCAAACTAATTTATAGAAATTTCAAAATTTATTCTAAAATATAAGCATGTAGTGTTTAAGAAATCTTGTTCAAGTAAATGTAAAATGTAAATGTAATAATTTAACTTTGATGGCCAAATCAGGATACTTCAGTTTAATTTATTGTTCATTGCTACCTTGCTTTTCAGTATCAAAAAGATATGATAAAACATTCCACTGTGATTTTAGGGAAAAATCGGATCAAAAAGATACTGCCATAACACAATTCCCTCCATCTCTTTAACAAAAGAATTTATGGCAGGATTTGCTGGGGTCTGGATCATCAAATTTCCTGATAAACATTGAATATTCACTGATGTAAAGTGATGCAAACACTAGATACTGATGTGATTTGTTACTCATAAGTACATATACCTATGTACTAAAATCATAGCTTTCTGTGTGGCATTTCACAGTATCACAGTATCACAGTATAACTAAGGTTGGAAGAGACCCCAAGGATCATCAAGTCCAACCTGTCCCAACAGACTTCATGACTAGACCATGGCACCAAGTGCCACGTCCAATCTCCCCTTGAACACCTCCGGGGACGGTGACTCCACCACCTCCCTGGGCAGCACATTCCAATGACGAATGACTCGCTCAGTGAGTGTTTGCCTTCTCATCCCTATCAATGAAAAGAAAAAGAATTCTAAAGAAAAGGACTCTAAATTCGGTAATTCAGCGAGCAGGAAAAATACCTTCTTTTTTTTTTTTATTCCCTCTCACACAGAAGTGATAGAATGGGTAAGTCGTGAAGGTACCAACTTCTTTGCAACTTACTAAATCTGAACTTCTGAAAAAGTTTTCTTAAAAACACAATCAATATGCTTAGCCTTGAAAAGAAACTTGGCTACAGATCCACAGCTTTTAATAAATTGATTGCAGCAGGTAATTTTTCTAAATTAATACATTAGTGCAGGAAATAGTATAGTATTAAATAGAATCCATCTTGGTCTACCTTAAAATTTAATAATCTTGCTTTATGAATTTAAGGATTCTACGGGATGCTCCTTCAAACTACAAATAACATATGCTGGCACACCATGTAATCTCATCAGTAACATGTTTGTTTCCTGTTCCATTTTAGTAGAAAATCCCCAAATGCAAACAAATTTCTGATGCTATCCAATTCATGTAAATGCAAAATCTTGCTAGAGTGTCATCTTCCAAATGCTCTAGTATTTAATCCACTCTGCCAGTTTAGTCATTTTTATGGAAATGCATCATAGATGGTTTTCACAGCATCACTAAACTATATTTTGCTTTGAATCTTAGATATCATTGAGTAAATACATTAAAATAAATGCCTTGTACTTGACAACTGAGCAATCACAATGGAATAAATAGTGTGTCCAGCTAGGCAGATTATTTCTTTGTTTTCTAATCTTTTTGTTGTGCTTCATTCTGTAAGTCCTCCATACAGCTGAATAGAAAATGTTATCAATAAAGGCAAGCCATTAATCCACCCATGACAAAAATTAAGATATATTTGTCCTTTAAGGCTGACTGCCTCTGTTCTGTTCAGCTATGGAGGTCAATAACCTCTAAGTGTTTAATGAATATTGCTATAATGTTACTTTCATTATTGAATTAGAGATGGCTTTGAAAAAGACATAATGGTTTGATCTGTTTTGTTTTATATTTATTAAACTTTAGAAAATATATGACTTCTATTTCTTCAGTTAATATTTCAAAAGAACACGAATGTTTACATAAGATTTATATGAGAACAGACATTGAAAATAAATAATAAATAATAATCTTTCTGTCTGTTGATGAAGAGATTTATACTTTTGTGAATGCTAACAAATCTGAAATCGATTTATTACTGTAGACTATTTCACACTCCTGGGATTAAAACATTACCATGCAATTTTATATAAATATTTTGCATATTCATTACTTAATGTTAGTTAATCTTTATTATCATCAGATTAAGAAAATGGAAAGGCAAATTAAAATCACGAAGATGCTACTGATAACAGAATAAGAGCATCTCAGATTTAAGTTCCATTCAGAAAATGTACTTAAATGCAGATGCAGATGATTTGTTCTTCAAAGCACTTAATGAAGGCTTAGAAAGGCATAAAAAAAGCTGCATCCAGTTCTAGCAAATGTGCTGTGAACATATCTGAGAAAAGCCATTCTCTAAATACACCAGGCAACATATGGAAGATTTTTTCTGGCCCTCATATAGATAAATTGTACTGAGAGACCAAACGTTGGTCTCTGAAATGACCCTAGATATTTACACTGCTACGTATTTTGCAAGTTCAAGTAAAGAAGGAAAAGGAGGAGCTGCCCTTTCTTCTGGCTCCATAAGTATACAGATTTTGTAAGAATAAGTTACATAGTAGGACTGATCGCTGTTTCTTACATGAAATCTGACTACATAAAAGTTTTCTGTAGAAAATATGGCATTTTCCAGCTTTCCTAGAAAAGCAAACATGACCCCAAATTTCTTAAAAACATTGGTTGTAAAATTCATCTCTATCAAAAGCCTTCTTGTCTGCTGAAAGTGACTAATTCTTAAGCCAGTTATTAGAGAATTGTTTAATTGCATGACAATGACATACAGAAACTGAAATTACATTTTAAAACTTCCTGTACTGCCATTAGTTCATGTGCAAGGCTGCTTAGAGCAGGTAGCATCACAGTACGGGGCACCGAACAGATATGTAACAGAAGATTCTTCATGAATGTTATATGTTTTTAAAGTATGTACCGTCCTCAATCCTTTTGTGTCATGCAAAGCCTTACAACTCTGCTTTATCTGTTTCCTTTATTCTCCAGCAATATATCAGATACCTGTTAACATAACTAGCTATTGCTGTTTTAGCTCAGCTGTCTATTCATGTTATTTTCTTGATATGAAAATGTCACAAATGTTTAATAGCTTTTATTCTTGAATTAAAGTTAAGCATGTGAAAATTATATTCTCCCTTATGAGTCAAGATATCCTGAGATAAATATGACTCATAAATAACAGATATATAGGTTTTTACTAATTTTACATTAGAAATACTAATAAGCAAATTAAACCACAAGGGCAAAAAACAAACAAGAAAAAAACAGCCCACGAACAAACTAACCTAAAACAAACAAATGAAAAACAACCAAACAAAAAAATCCCAAACAACCACCCACCACCAGGGAATAATAAAACTAAAATTTTTCCTGTAGTGGTCAGAAGGATGTTATATATACTTAACTATACTGCTAAGAAAACTATGGTGAAGTTCATATTCCTGTGCACTTGCACGAAAGGACAAAAATTACAGGTCAGTTTCTCAGCACTGTGACAGGTCACCAGTCTGCTCTTTGTGTAGAGCTGCCTTTTGGAAATTCCTAGTTTATTTAGTAGAATGTTTTCTAGCTGTTATGGTTGCAAAGAAAATATCTGAGATGTGAAGAGGGTAGGAAATGGAGCAGTGTTTTATTTCCAGCCATAACACCAAGTGAGATCCATTCATCAAAGAAGGCTATTAACCTTTATGCCTAGCGCCTCAGTTGTCAATATCCTTAACTTTCATTCCAATGATCATTTTATCAGAAAAATTTGACTCTTTCAGTCTCTCATTCCAGACTGTCAATCACATCTGCCAAAACAGCTTTCTTGATGGCCTTCTTAAAGACATATGTTGTAAACATGAAGTTAAATAAATGAAACTGTGGAATAGTATAATTTAAACTGAAGCAAATAATAAGATAAACAACACTGCTTCTGTTTTCCCTTTATACCGGTGTCTCACCTTCACTAGAATTCTCTCAATGTCCTGCCACAGATCAGCAGCCCAAATAGGCTTTCCTTTCCTCTGCCAGACATGCTTTTTCCAGTCCTTTAGCCACCCCCACACAGCATTGGCTGCCATCTATGAATCAGTGAAGAGATAAAGCTTTGGTCATCGCTCACATTCAGCTACATCAAGAGCTAGCAGGGCAGCTTTTACCTCTGCAAATTGACTGGATTCTCCCTTCTCCATCTTTTGCCTCTGCAACTGGGCCTGTTGGACTCCACATTGCAGACTTCCATCTTTGCTTGTTTCCAACAAGATGACAGGAACCGTCTGTGAACAAAGCATATTTCTTTTCATCATCAGAAAGATTATTGAAGGAGGAACTTTGCCATTTGGCCTCTTTGGTTTCCAGGTCATAATGGAGTTCCATCATGTCTGGTACTGCTGCACTCATAGGTGGAGTTACTTCATTCAGTGAGTGGAAGTCAACTGTCAGATGCCAGTCTCCATTTTGCTTTCACACAGGCCACACTGGACTGTTGAAATGTGAATGAGTTTTGCTGATGACTTTCTGACTTTCCAACTGACAAATCAGTTTTTGAATGGACACCAAAGAGTCACGGTTGGTTCAGTATTGTCTGTGATGCACAGTATGAGAAGCAACCAGCAACTTCATCTCATCAACTCTATCTCATGTTGTCCCACAACTACAGATTCATCTGAAAGCTCAGGTCTAATGGATAACTTCAATTTCCCTACATCAATTTCTACAGTTGCTATTCCAAAAGCCCATTTGTAACCCTTAGGGTCTTTGAGATGCCCTTCTCTCGGAAAATCAATTCCCAAAATACAAGTTGCATCAGGTCCTGTCACAACAGTATGTTTCTTCTGCTCTTTACCAGTTAAACTTACGTCAACTTCTATCCTAGTCAAATCTTGAGATCCACCAGTAACTCCCAAAACAGTTATAGGCTCTGATCCCTGATAATTTGATGGCATTATAGTGCACTGAGCTCCTGTGTCAACCAAGGCCCTGTACTTCTGAAACTTTGAAGTGCCAGGCCACTGGATGTACACATCCCAATAGATTCTGTTGTCTACATTGTCCCTCTCCTCCCCCTGGCAGGAGGCAGGGCACCCTTAATTATGGAGAATACATCTGCGTGTGCAGTTAGCACAGCATCTAGTATCAAAGTTGGAATCATTGTTGGAGCTATTCGAGCTGTTCTGTGTGGGAGTTTTAGGCTATGCCTTTAAAAGTTAACTGCAGATTTTTGAGCAGAAGAGTGGAGAAATATAAACAAATCCACAGCTGGGTGTAAAAAGGAAAACAAAGGTTATTCTAAACTAATTTCATTGGCCAGATGTGAGATGTACCCCTAGCAATATCTCACATCCCACTTCATTCCTTTCTCTCTCTTCTGGCTGTTGAGGCTGCTTTCTGCTCTGCTTAGCTGGGAGGCCCTTATCAGCCTAACCTTAAGATAAGAGCACGAACTCTCTAACATCTCTTTCTCTTTTCTTCTAATTAGACAAAAAGGCGAGGAGACGGGGGGCGTGGGGAAGAAGTGGAGCAGTTTCCCCCATTCAGGGGGGTTTCTGTGCTGTTTTCTGATTGTAAATGCCTGTGTAATATTGTAAATACTGTATGCTTGTACATATTCATTGCATTCCATTGTAGACTGTAGTTTTGCTTGTAAATATAACTTCCATTTGCTTTCCCGACTGAGTGAGCCAGGCTTTTGATAATGCTGGTGGGTCAAACTACCACATTCCGGGAAACTGAGGAAGTAACAGCTACCCTTCTGGTATTGCTACCTCAGGCTCTGCCACTCTGCAGTTCCCTTAATCTCCTGAAAAGATCAGAAGTTGGTTGACCATCCCATTTATTCACGTTCTCACCAAACTGATCACGCAGAGTTATCCAAATACTCCTATGTGATTGCCTCCGTCGTCTATTTTGGTTTCACCTGTTTTGGAATGACCTCCTTGGAAGGCATATATTTCTAACAGCTGAAACTTGTATCCATCTGGAAGAAGAAAAATCGGAATTATCTCCTTGTGCCAATTTGGATATGGAGGTTTTAAATTCCTCCTTCAGCTCTTTCATGCAATTCTTTATCACACCAGACAGAGTTTCAATGGCTGAAACCAAAGAAACATGTTTGAGACTATCCTCCATTTGTCTCATTTGGTCGGTGAAATGGCCAACAGTAGGAGGCATTCCCCCATCATTTCTTAGTATCGTAGTATCAGTCAGGGTTGGAAGGGACCACAAAGATCATCTAGTTCCAACCCCCCTGCCATGGGCAGGAGCACCCCACACTAGATCAGGCTGGCCACAGCCTCATCCAGCCTGGTCTTAAACACCTCCAGGGACGGCGCCCCAACCACCTCCCTGGACAACCCATTCCAGGGCTTTACCACTCTCATGGTGAAGAACTTCCTCCTCACATCCAGCCTGAATCTCCCCACCTCCAGCTTCATTCCATTCCCGCTAGTCCTATCACTACCTGATGTCCTAAGAAGTCCCTCCACAGCCTTCTTGTAGGCCCCCTTCAGATACTGGAAGGCCACAGTTAGGTCACCTTGGAGCCTTCTCTTCTCCAGACTGAACAGCCCCAACTCTTTCAATCTGTCCTCATGGGAAAGTTGCTCCAACCCTCTGATCATCCTCGTGGCCCTTCTCTGAACATGTTCCAGCACGTCCATATCCCTCTTGTAATAGGGGCTCCAGAACTGGATGCAGTACTCCAGGTGGGGTCTCACCAGAGCTGAGTAGAGGGGGAGAATCACCTCCCTTGACCTGCTGGCCACACTTCTCTTGATGCAGCCCAGGATCTGATTGGCCTTCTGGGCTGCAAGTGCACACTGAGAGCTCATGTTGAGCTTCTCATCCATCAGCACCCCCAAGTCTCTCTCCTCAGGGCTGCTTTCCAGCCAGTCACTGCCCAGCCTGGATTTGTGCCTGGGATTGCCTCGACCCAGATGCAGGACCCTGCACTTGGTCTTGTTGAACCTCATGAGGTTGGCTTGTGCCCACCTCTCCAGCCTGTCCAGGTCCCTCTGGATGGCATCCCTTCCCTCCAGTGTTTCTGTTGCACAACACAGCTTGGTGTCATCAGCAAACTTGCTGAGGGTGCACTCTATGCCACTGCCCATGTCACCGACAAAGATGTTGAACAAGACTGGTCCCAGGTCTGATCCCCAAGGGACTCCACTTGTCACTGGCCTCCACTGGGATATGGACCCACTGACATGGACCCATTCTTGCCGCAATTCTGCTTGCCAGAAAAGTAGCATAATTAGGAGGAGGAAGTTTGATGAGCTTTTTGCCAAGATCTGTCCTCACAGGAATTTCATCAGGATTCAGAGTACCATGATCACCATACATCACTTCTCTCACAGCAAACTCTCTCAACCGCTTAATTCCCTCATCCATGGTCTTCCAAGGCTTAGGGTTCCATGGAAAGTCATCTCTGGATGGGTATCTCATATGAGCTGCCAGTAGAAGGTGTGTCCACAGAGAAACCTTACCAAGACACCTGTCTAGATGTCTATCTATTCCACTATCTTTTGAGAGGATTCCAAGCAGAGATGCTGACTTGTCTCCCACTACTAAAGCAGTATACCCTGCATCGTAACATCTGCCTAGCTGTGTCAGAATTGGCTCATGCTCTCCTCTAATGTAATCCTTTCTTACATGCCTAATTTCCTGCCTGGACATGTTAGCTGTTTGAATATCATCTCCGTCTTCATCAGTCTCCTCCTCTTGAAGTAGCTGTCCCTAAAATCCTGATGATACTCTCCTAAGGACCTCTTTAAGTTCAGAACCACCTCCACTAGCTGTTGTCCTACCAGAGGCTGTATTCTGTCCTGCATCTCCAGTATCCAATGAAGGTCTCAGTAATTCAGCTATATCTTTAAGGCAAACTTTCCATTTTCATAAGGATCCTTTTTAACAGAAGATACCTGACCAGCAGAGGGATCTTGCTGTTCTTGCCGTTCTGCCTCTGCATCTGCCTTGCGTCTGCCCCTTTTATCCAAAGCTGCAATTTGTTTAACTGGAGATGCGTTCAAATTTACAGCAGACTTTGCAGAAGCAGAAGGGGTTTGCGAGGAAACAGCACTGGTGGGTGGACTTTGGGACCCAGCGGTTGCTGCAGAGCTCACTTCTGCTTCTGCTGCTGCAGGCAGAAGTGATTTTGCCTCATTAATGGCTACCAGTGGAGCCGTGGTTGCTGCCACTGCCACTGTGGCTGCTTCTGCCCTCCCCCCCCCCCCCACCAGCTGAATGCCAGAACTGCCGCTGGTCTCACTCAGAGCTGCTTTCCCATTAACTCCTGTTTGCCTGTTTCCCCACGTTTGTCTTGTTTGTCCCATTTCTGTTTTGTCTTTGTCACTAGTAATTTCTGCATTTGAGTTAGAACTAGCCCTACAACATCTGCATCTGCTGTGTCTAAAAACACAACACCTATTCACTGCACTCCTCTCTCAGTACAGTGCCGTTAACAAGAACACAACTATTATCACAAATAGCAGATTCACACATAACAAATCATTTTGGAATCCCAGCTGCTCACATAACTGTCTACAACAGGAATGCTGAATTCATAAATTTCTGCAGGAACAGTTATAGTCACATTATCATATCTTTTAAGCCAAAGAAATCCCAAACATTGGTCATGCATCATTTTCAGCTTGTATTTAAACCAAAGGAAGAGTTTATATGCCAAATATCTTCCCAGCTTATCTAATATCAGAGCCACACACCACCTATGCAGAGTCACCATTAAAGCAGAATATATCAAATGCCACAAACCCCAAAACAGCTTCATTTTGCTTCCTTAATCTGATCAGGAATTAATCAATCAAGCCAATTGCCCCACATTGGGCGCCAATTATTTTTTGTAATGTGATAGGTTGACATTTCCCCCCAACATTAATTTTGCCAGACCAACTCAGTTAGAAGTAAATGAAGCTGTATTTACAAGCAAAATCTACACTTTACAATGGAATGCAATGGATATGTACAAAATATACAGTATTTACAATATTTACAATTAATAAACAACACAAGGACCCCCTTGGCCAAAGACCAAGGGAAGCTACTAGCTTCTCCCTTCCTGCCTCCCCTTACCCTCCCCCTGTACAAAAGGGACAAGAGAAAGGAGCAGAGAAGTTAAACTTAGCCAAAGCCAGCCAAAAGCACATTATCTCTCCCAAATGAAGAAAAAAACAGCCAGAGATCAGAAGAGAAGAGAAAAGGGAAGAATTGTTATGGTACAGCTCATCTTATTCTAGATATTTACCCAATGAATTTGTTTAGAATAATCTTTTGTTTTCCTTTTTACACCCAATAGTGATTTACTTATACTTTTCTACTTTTCTGCTCAAAATCTGTAACTAGATTTTAAAGGCAGAGCCTAAAACCACCACATACTATTTTCATTCCTATGAAGCACTTAAATATATGATTAGTAAAAAAATCATCTATTCTTCAGTTAATGTATTTCACTAATGAATTTCTAGTCTGCCATTTTATAATATCATGCAACTCAAAATCTTTCGCCCCCATCTAGGTCCAGAGTCCTAAAGCTTACACATAGTTTAAATATGCAAACAATTCCTATTGTGTGAAAATAGCATTACTTTTCTTAATATATTTCTAGTTATATCTTATACTGTCATACTTTCTCAGTGCCCAGGTTGTTTTTCTCTTTAGATACAATTTTGTCAGTAATTCCAATTTTCTTTCTGTCATACTTTATTCAGTCCTATGACTCCTTAACATTTTACAATTCATGGAATTGATTTATGCTTGTACTAACTTACGAAAAGGGATTTAGCTCCAGACTCAGACATCTATGCTTAGGTGTCTATGGATAGTCTGGTTTCCCATTTTAGCCACTGGAAGGCTGGATCTCAATTTTATTGATCATGCATTTAATTCTGAAGTAATTTCAAATACCCTTTGGTATCCAAGACACACACGTGGTGGATATGATTGAGGACGTAAGTATAAAATGATGTGAAAACTGATGCCCTTCTGCTGGTGATTCTCTTCTGTTACATGCCAGGAAGGATCCACATGAGCATTTCAAATAGCACTCACATTTAGGAGACTGAAATAGGTACCTGTTTGACACAAGTGTTGGAGTCAGAAAGAAATTCAGCTGAGAGAAACATCTAGTAATCTAGCAATAAAAGCTCTTTAGGTCCTGCTGGCTGTACTGACAAGCTTTTTCTGACTATAGTGGATATCGTGGGTTAACACAGGTTGCTCTAACAAGTGTGTCCTCCCCCAACCTGCAGATCAGGAGAGAAAGTAACACAAAAAGTCCTGGATTGAGATTAGAAGTGTTTAAAGAGATGGTACAATGTACAGTTACCTTAACGTGTTTCACAGCAAAAGCAGAAGCAGCAGCAGAAAACAGCAACAAAACGACCCCCACTCTCAATGCCCACAGTCAGCCTAGCAGAAAACCTTTACATCCCCAAACCAGAAATCAGAAGCAGGAACCAGAAACGGGAAGTCTGTCATGTTACAAACTGACCTACAAGTCCCATGATGCTTTACTCCTGACAGAACTTTAATTTTAAAGCTGGCATGATGTCAGCATGGTATTGAATACTCATCACTAGATTCAATTAGCTAAACCCATGGCAGATTCCTAGGGCACATGAATACAACTGCCCTGTGCATAGACACAGGCAAACTGGATCTCACCTATGCTGTTTGTTTGATTTTCTGCTTACTCTTTTCCCAATACCTCTCTTGTGATATTTTCATAACCTTTCCCTCCCCTGACAAATAATCTTTTAGATCTATCTTTTCTCACATTCATTTATCATAACCCTAAATACTCATCTTCTGCCTCCATCTATTTTCCTTCCCTCCTAGTTTTCTGGTGTTTATATCCTTCCCACGCAAATTGCCATAGGTGTAATCCATTTTCTTTAAGTTAAATATTTGCAGTGTAGACACCAAATCTAGATTTCCAGTTTTGCTTCACTTCATAGTCAGCGTAGAAATGATTTTAAAAAGTGTTTCATGGAATTTGTATTAGGTAGTAAACCTTAGATGATAACAATTAAGCTTCTAAATGCCCATGTTTTTCCACCAAACACTGTTTAGGAAAATTCTTTGTGAATACAATATAGGACTGCAAGTGAAACATGTTCTGGAAAGTTAAGAATTTCCCCCTTTTTTTCAATATCATTTGCTTCCCAAGTCACAAATTTCTAATTTAATGACAATTATCTAGTAACACAGGCATCAATATTTTATTTTTATGCATAGAACCACAATACTTGAATTACTAACCTTATGTATGTTTTAGAGCACTTAGAGGAAAAATAAAGGGAAAAAAAGAAGCAGCACTTAATTGTCACTTTTGTGTATTTTGCTGTTTGTTTTGGCATACTGAAAAGCAGAGGAGCCCAGGGAAAGCTCACTCATCCTTTGCAAACTTGCCACTTTGCTGCCAATATTTGATCTCCAATCTTACATCTTGTTTATTTAGTTTGTAGTGAATTATCATTATGGCATTATGCCTTTTGAACATACTTCATTGATATAAAAATGTGCTCTGATCTGGCCAAATGAAAAATATGTAATGTCATCTAACAATGATTCCAGTGAGAGTTCTTTTAGGACCCTTTTTAAAAATAATGAGGTGATCATAACTTCAAACCAATGAATATTCATCAGTGTAGCCATTGTCAGTCCAAAATAGCTTGCAAGCTAATAAGAAAGAAAAACAGTTCTTAATCAGCTTTTGACTGTGATTTTTACAGTGATCCAAGCGACTCATGTACTAGACCAAACTTGTAATTTGTTTACTGGGATAAAAGTGGGCATAAGTCTCTTGTGGCAAATCCCAGCTAACATAGTGAGTAGCTTTAAGAGTGCAGAAAACACAGCAAGTCATACAAATTGTGCAGAAGAGATTGAAAACATTAATAAATAAAAATTAAAAAACTAAAAAACACCTAAATTGTTCAACACAATTAGCAAGGTGTATCAGTAACTCCTCTTTATACCCATTTAATGTACAACTGGGAATTCAAGAGGCAGTTTGAACAAAATAAATTAAAATACCCCAAATCCCTCTTGGTTTGCTTGAATCCACGTTGCACTTTGTAGTGATGTATCAGTGTGTTTCTACAGTAAGCATAAGTCTTCAAATCATAGTATCATAGAAACATAGAATGGATCAGGTTGGGACAGACTTTAAAGATCATCTAGTTCCAACTCCCTACCATGGGCAGGGACTCCTTCTGTTAGACCAGGTTGCTCAAGGCCTCATGCAAACTGGCTTTTAACACCTACAGGACTGAAGCTTCCCCAGCTTTTCTGTGCAACCTGCTCCAGCATCTCACCACCCTCATGGGGAAGAATTTCTTCCTAATGTCTAATCTAGATGTAGCTTCTTCCAGTTTGAAGACATTAACCCTCATTCTACTACTACACATCTTTGTAAAAAGTCCCTCTCCAACTATACTGTAGGCCCCATTGAAATACTTGAAGGCTGCTCTAAGTTTCTACCCAGAGCCTTCTCTTCTTCATATTGAACACCAATTCTCTCAGTATGTCCTCATAGGAGAGGTGATTTGTTTCTTTTCATCCTTTCATTCTTGCATTCCTTGTGTCCCACTAAATGACCTATTCCCTGAAAGAATGTGCAGCTTGGCTGTATGCTAATTTATTTGTCTCAACTGGTGCCTAAGGCCAAAGGGCTGAGTTGCATTTTGCAATTACAGAAAATTGCAAGTGATAGAAGAACAGCACATGAGTCCAACAGTTCTGGGCAAAGCTGATATTACAAAGTGGGTTTCAGACCATGTATCTGACTGCAGAATTTTCTGTTTGAATTTTGTAGATGCTCTGATTTAAAAGTCACATTAAAAAAAAAAAAGAATAGAAGGATATTAATTAATCAAAGTACATTACTATTCTATATATTACTATATAGTACAAAAAATCTTGGTTTATTAAAAGGCAGGACTTGATGCCAGCTTGCTAGGCACTACTAGAAATGAAGACAAAGGTCTCATTTTCAAAAATGACAGAACTATTCTAGCCAGATGCAGCTGGAACAAGAACAATTTCCCACAAGCTACTAGCATCCAGTAGTTGAAATTCAAGGCACATAATTAAAAATTTCAGCTAGAAAAAATCCTAAGCTTTGTGTTCATTTTTATATTTGGAATTATCACTGAGTAACATGTATCTACACTGGTGGGCAGGTGTAGGACTACTTCTTTCTTGATATTGATGCTGTTCCCTAATTCAATAGCAAAAGACAAGTATGCATCAGCTCCTGTACACTACCCTCCATGTACTAAGTATTCACCACCCTGAATGCTAGTTGGGCTTAGCTCCAGACTTATCAAGCATTAGGTATTTTGCTTAGAATGAGCAATCAGAGATTAATTTTCCCATTAAAATTAATTTAATATAAACACTTTGTAGCATTTGGGTAAATTCATTGCTTTTCCTCATTCTTCATAAATGATTATAGCACATGAGACAATTTAAGAAAAGCTATTGCACAAGATGACAAATTCACCCACAGGAATTATATTCATTTTTGTCATCTGTGTGTTCATAAGACATTTTTAGATACCTATGCAGCTTTTAATGGTAAATCTGAAAAATTTAGAACCAAAAATCTTTTCCTTAGCACATGGTTGAGTTTTATATTCCACCCTTAAAGTCATTCCAACCCTGCTTCCTTCAGTGGTAATGCTGAAATAGTTCTGAACTAGTAAAATAAACCTTTAAAAAGTTTCAAGCAGATTTTCTTGATTTAAAATGATGATTTATGATTATGGAAACTGGGTTTAATATGCATTATGAATTCAAATGCTGTTGCAATAATTTTTTAGTAAAAGCTGCTTTTTAGAACTACCTTTGCACATTCTCTCCACAAGCAATAATTCTTCATCTATAGAGTAATTTATTTCTTCTGGTTTTAATATGTTACAGATGAATGGTTGTATGTCTTTCCTGTTAGAGCATTACAAGACAGGCCACTTTTGCATTAGGCTGGTACTACAACAGATACCTGTGGTGCTCTTCATGGTTCATGTGGTACTAATTTAAATGGGAAGTTGCACATATTTCATTGAAACACTTGGTAAAGCCAGCTTTCACAGAAGGGTGCAAATGATGGACTGTTCTCTGTGTGCAGCTGAACTGCTCTAAATGTGTCAGTGAGGGTTATGGATCATTTCATTCACCCATCAGCTCTGGTCTGCTGTGTGTACAAATCACAGTATAGTGTCATCCAACAGAACATTCCTGACAATACTAGAACATTTATAGTACTGCCATTTTTAATAGGAGTTCTGCAACCATATTTAAATAATATTACTTCTTTAACCCTTTAGACTCTGAATTTGAAGTTATTTTTTATTTCCCTTTCTATTAGTTGTGGCATCGCCAGTTTGGACTCTTTGATCATTTTCCAGGCTTCATAGCTACTGGGTAAGAAAATAAGAGACCCTCAAGGTTAAAGGTAATTTGCAGGTAGGACCTACATTCAAGAAACTTTCAGTCTTCATCAATGGTATGTTATTTTCTGTTTGTTTTCTCTTTTTGCCTTTTTCTCTGTTCCCCTTAATAGTGATCTGTGTATAATTCAACATCCCCTGGGCATGCAGTCCCTTTAAATATCAAACAGCCCACCTTCATTGTCTGTCAAGAGTCAGCTGAATTGATGATAAATGTTAAATGATTAGTGAACCCTTTTTCTTTCCTTGTCAGGATAAAAAACATTTTTGGCAGTTTCAGTATAGTATTTTCCCATTACCTAAATTTTACAGCCAAGAAATGAAAGAAACTTGCTGAACTTTGAAGGAAACCTTGTCAGTGGCTTCTTGTCATGGATGGAAGAAAATGCAGCAGGGAACCTTGTATAAGTCTGAGTTTTGTAAAAGCAAAGGCATTTATTTGTATTTAAGGAGAGTCCAACTGTTTTAGTGCTTACTTCTTTTATCTTACTTCTCCTGCATTAGAACTGATCCCTCATAATCTTGCATAATATCCTGACAGAATAATAATCCTGACAGAACTTGCACACTCAAATGATACTGATCAGACACACAAGTATATGCATTCAGGTTTCCCTTTATTCTGTTATTATCATTCAAGATCAAGGGCTGTAAGTAGTCTTTTTCTCCTGAAGAACTGATGACTTATGTAGAGGGAGGCTTATCCAAGGGAGATGTTCACACTGATGAAATTGAGGTAACAAGCTGTTGAAGTAGAGGCTCTTGTTAATCCAAAATGTACAGTCACTGAAGACTATCAGGCTCCTAACTCAAATTCGCAGATTTCTTCATGGACTATAAAAAGACTCTTCATCTGTGCTAGGCACAAAAGCTAGGTGTTTAACAAGTACGCAATGTGAATATCTCCTAGTTGGCTAACTGCAAAGTTAGAAGTCTTAATTTCAGAAATAGGGTTTGAGATGTTTTAGTACAAACCTTGATATCTGGTAAATTCCCAAATCAGTTTGCTATGCCATTGTCCTTCAGAGAGTGGCTAATTTTGGACCAATGTTACTTCATATACCTTTGAGTTTATGCCAGGCACTGTTACTCTGTGTATCAACTAGATACATGAGTAATACTCTGAAAGCAGCACGTTTAAACAAAGCAAAGCAGACACTAACAATAACATTTTATTTGAACAACATGGGGTTTTCTCCTGAATGTGGCTAAGCCTGCAAATCCATCCTGGTTGAGGTTAGTAATACCAGAAAATTTCTTAGACCCTTAACCATTTTCAGCACTTGAAATCAAAGATCCTGGATCCTCGCTGAAAACCACTATACATGTAAGGATATTAACCACTGAATATGGGTTCCCTTCTAGCTGCAGAAGAGAATGCTCCCCTATGGACAACAACAATTGTCAACTCACACATTATTTTTGCTATTTCAAACAGCACACAGTGTTCATGCTTTGTACACAAATTACCAGTGCACCCACAAATAGGACTATGAGATCTTACAGATCTTTGTTGTTGTTGTTGTTATTTTCAGTTTATCGCTGATAAACATTCACTTAACCCTTTCACTGAAACGGAATCTTTTCTGTGCTTTTAGAGGCAGATACAGGGGCTGCAATGGGTTTGGCATAGCTGGAGTTAATTCTCCTCAGAGCATCTTTCTAGTGCTGTGCTTCACTGTGCTGTAGCTGGGTGTTGATAACACAGCAGTGTTTTGTCTACTGCTGAAATAAACACTGCTGAAATAAGTGCTTATCCAGTGTTTCCCCACCCCAAGAGTATTCTAAGGATTGGAAAAGATCTTGGGAGATGACACAGCCAGGTCAGCAGAACCAAACTGATCAAAGGGGTATTCCATGCCATATGACACCAACTCAGATAAAAGAACTAAATGAAAAAAGGAAGTGTGGCAACATTTGTCCATGGCATCTGTCCTCCAGAGAAACCACTACAGATAAAACCCTGCTTCCCAAGAGTGACTGAAAATTGTCTGCTGATGGGAAGTAGAGAATAACATCTCTCTTTGCTTTTGCTTCTGTGTGCAGTCTTTGCTTACACTTAGCATTATTAAATTGCTTCTACCTTATGACCAGCCTGTTGTTATATTTTCCCCTCTCTCCTGTCCATCTAAGAAGGGAAGTGATAGAGTGGCTTTGGTGCGTATTTGGCTCCCAGACAGGGCCAAACCATCACAGGGGCTTCTCTACACAGCCACATAGTGACATCTTCCTTCCTGTAGGAAGCAATGGCGTCTCAATAAGTTAATGAAATAGGAACAAATGGGCCAAACAAATTTAATTCCTTCTTAGGAATTAGAATTCCTTCTTAGGAATGTGTGACTACATCCTTACTGGATTGTTTAGTCTTCAGAAGAGGAGGCTGAGGGGAGACCTCATTGGTTCCACAGCTACCCCAGAGGAGGTTAGACACAGAATCACAGAATTATTGAGGCTGGAAAAGACCTCTGAGATCAAGTCCAGCCTATCACCTAACACCACCACATCAGCTAAACCTTACCACCAAGTGCCCCGTCCAATCTTTTCTTAAAGACTCTCAGTGATGGTGACTCCACCACCTTCTTGGGCAGTCCATTCCAGTGCCTAATCACCCTTTCCACAAGGAAGTGCTTCCTTATATCCAACCTAAACCTCCCCTGGCACAGCTTCATAGCATGCCTTCTTATCCTGTCACTAGTTGCCTGGGAGAAGAGCCCGAGCCCACCTGATTACAACTTCCTTTAAAGTAGTTTTAGAGAGTGATAAGGTCCCCTCTAAGTCTCCTCCAGGCAGAACAACCCCAGCTCCCTCAGCCTTTCTTCATACAACTTTCCCTCCAGCCCCCTCACCAGTCTTGTCTCTCTCCTCTGGATCTCCTCCAGCACCTCAATATCCTTTCTGAACTGAGGGGCCCAGAACCACACACAGTGCTTGAGGTGAGGCCTCGCCAGTGCCGAGCACAGGGAGAGAATTACATCCCTAGTCCTGCTGGCCACACTATCTGTGATACAATCCAAGATGCCATTGGCCTTCCATGCCACCTGGGCACACTTCTGCCTCATGTTCAGCTCTTGCCACCCATCACTGCCAGGTCCCTCTCTGCCAGGCTGCTCTCCAGCCACACATCCCCATCTGTAGCACTGCATGGGGTTATTGTAGCCAAAGTGTAGGACGCTGCACTTGGCCTTGTTGAATCTTCATACCATGGGCCTCAGCCCATTGACCCAACCTGTCCAGGTCCCTCTGCATCATCCTCTTACCCTCCAGGAAATCCACACTCCCCCAAAACTTGGTGTCATCCATGAATTTACTAACAGTAGACTTGATCCCTTCATCAAGTCATCAATAAAATGTTGACTAGAACTAGGTCCAGTACTGGTTCCTGGGGGACTCCACTGGTTGCCATACACCAACTGGACATGGCACCATTCATAATCACTCTGTGCTGGGCATCCAGCCAGTTTTTAACCCAGCAAAAGGTGCACCTGTCCAAGCCCTGGGCTGCCAGCTTTTCCAGGAAGGTGCTGTGGGAGTCTGCGTCAAAATCTCTGCTGAACTCTGGGTAGATCACATCCACTGCCTTCCTTCATCTACCAGGAGGGTCACCCAGTCATAGAATGAGATTAGATTGGTTAGACAGGACGTTTCCTAAACCCATGTTGGCTGGGCCTGATTCTCTGGTTTTCTTGTACATGCCACTTAATGGGACTCGGGAAGGTGGGTATGGTTCCTTTCTTACATACAATAAGTGACAGGACAAGAGGAAACAGGCTCAAGTTATGCCAAAGAAAATTCAGGTAGGATATTAAGAAAAATTTCTTCACAGAATGAGTTATCAGGCATTGGAATGGACTGCCCAGAGAGGTGGTAAAGTTGTTATCCTTGGAAGTATTTAAGAGACACATAGATGTGGTGATATAGAACACAATTTAGTGGCAGTATCTTAGCACCAGTTGTGGGATTAAGAGCTCTAGGTGAACAGTTGAGCTTGATGATCTCAAGGTCTCTTCTAGCCTTAACAGTTCTATGACGATTCTATAATAATCATGTACATTTCAGAATATCTTCAAATGCAATTTCTTTTGTGGTAAAATGTAGTTACTCTACTCTTACACTTCACATCAGGTTGAGAGTCAAGTTCTGCTAAATAGATTTGAAAAAATTTACACTGTAAAAAAAAAAAAAGTTATAAAGGTCACTGTGAGGATAGTTTTGAATTTAATTTTCTTCTGTGTGTATGATCGAAAGTTTTCTCTTCTCCCATTGACTTCAGTGAGAGAAATGCAAATTACTTTTTTTTGCCTATGTAAATTAATGAAACTCCATCAGTGGTATCAGTAAGCCTGTCAACATAAAATAACTAAAGAATTTGACCATATTTATGTCTTTTGGCCCTGTGAGATTATTACTGTGTTTCCTTTTTTTATCTTTGTTGGCAACATCTCTCTTCTCAGTGCTAGAGGGCAGGGGTCCACTCTTGGCTTTTGCAGATATGCATGCTGTGTTATGGAGACACTCCAGCTTCTCTGTAAATAAACCCTAACAGTACCATTCATCTCTCCTGTAAGTGAAAAGAAAAGCCATTGTATTTTCCCATTTCTGAGATTAAAGTTAACAGACAATGGCAATATGCTGTGAATATATGATTGAAAATATTTGTGAGATTAAAAACCATAAATTACTCCATTTCACACCATGTACAAATAATATCTCTTTATTCCCCTTCATTCAAGACTGTATGTTTGAAAATACTCAGTTTTTCTTTAAAGAAAAAAAAAAATCCATTTGTTAAAAATGAGGCATGGTTTCTTGCCAGGAAAGCTGACAGGGGGAAAAAAGATATGGTGATGGGGAAGATTCTTTTTATCTGCTTCTGAATGATCACAGTGTGATCTTGCTTCCTAAATTCTCCAGCTAAAAGCCAGCCTCACTACAGAAAAATTACTTGTATCCATTTCCCAAACTGAGTAATGGCAAGCAGAGATTCTTGGAATATGTCTACACCTCACAATGAAAGGCTGTGTTAGTTGTACTCTAGGACACTCTGAGCAAGCTGGTCTGTGTTGCAAGGATACAAGCATGTGATGCAGAAGCTATAAAACCACATTAAAGTACAACAGCCTTGACAGACAGGACTAATAAGCTCATATGCAATGCCTCCTGCTCCAAAGATAACCCACCAAATTACTTGGGTACCTCAGCGTGGGACTTCACGCAAAGACAGTCTTGTCAAATGCCACACAGGAATTTTATTCTCTTCCCTGGTTTCTGCAAGTGGACCCTTATAGCTTCATCTTTAGACTTTAGATCAGCATAGCTGGATATTTGAAAGGCTGTACAGAGATGGGGCAAATCAAGACAAGCATGAAAGAAAATCTTGCTGAAGGGGGAAGTTCAGCACGGCTTGCTGGTGCTTCTGCTTCTAAATGGCAATCTTTTTCATGGGGAGCTCCTATTTGGGAGGCTTGCAGACTGGTGATAATGATGATTTTTCTTAAAGCAGCCTTTTTGTTTGTTTTCTTCAACCCAGTATGTAACCATGTGTTGTGCACCAAGCAATTGACCTATGTAAACCTGTAGAGAGTCATGATTACCAGCAACATATGGCTGTAAGAAGTTTGACATTATCTTGAATATGTTGTAGTGATTATTTGACAAAGCAACAGTAACTCAGCTTGTGCTTGATGGAAAGAAAAGAAAAAAAAAAGATGAAAATTTTTATTAAAACTTTAAGGGGCAGGCTACATTTCATATTTCTTAATTACTTCTTACCCATTGACCAATATGTCTTTAAAAATGAATATTTGTTTTCAAGTGAACATGGCAAGTTCCAAATTGCTTAGAAAAACATTAACTGAGTTTTTTCTTTCCTCTTTTACAAGTGTTAATTTTTAAGCCTGAGTACACTGTATTCCTATGTCTCACATGGTTATGCAATGTGCAGGTTAGAATTAGTGGAATTCCTAAGCCATGAGAGAATTGCAAACTCTTTTCCCATTGACATTCCACAAAGGAAGTGAACTTGGAAACTAATGTGGTTTGGGGGAAAAACCTGAATAGAGGCCTTAGTGGTGTTCAGTTTTCAGGAGTTGGCATGTTGTTCAGTTTTGTCCAATTATCAATAAATAAGAGGGATTAGCTGCTGGTAATGGTGCAGTGGACAAAAGATGCAAGTCACATGCAGCGAATTCAGAAAAGTGAGAGTATACTTTAAAAAAATCCTTTCTAAATTAGCAATAATAAGAGATGATTAGGTTAACTGTTTAGTTTCTAAAGTGGATAAATCTTGATGATATGAATTTGCTGCTGAATTATATCCTGAATGATATGTCAAGGTTCATCTAACATTCATCTTCTTACTACAAAATAATCATTTAGCTCTTCATCTAACCTGCTGCACAAAAAGCCAGTCTTTTGGAAACCAGTGAATATGACCTTGAGAACTGAAACCAAAAGAGAAGTGAAACTTCAATTGGTTAAAATGTAGATTAATTATTTTGGAAGTTTGAATCTCACTCTGTCTATTCATCTGAAATTTATCCTGAAATGAAGAGTAAAAATGCTCAGGCTTTTAAGTACAATAGGTGAGCTTTAAAGACAGGTGTTCAGAAACTATGTTGATTTATGTTATGAACAGTACCCTAGATTTCATATTCCCTCTTTCATTATCAATTTAAGCAGTGAAGTAATCAAAGTTAATTAAGAAAAGTTTGGTATTTAATGTTTAGAGATGCAGATGCTTTGAGACTGATATTTTACACTGTCCAGAAATCTGAGAAATGTTACATCAAGAATGATTCATGCTCACAGATTAATTTGGAGGCTTCAAGCTGGGGATGGAAAAGCACCTCCTACTGTGTACATAGAGCCTAGGTACCCAATAAATCTTTGCCACACTAGCTCTCTAAGTGAACAGCAAAGAAGGACACAGTAAGGCTTACAAGTGTTCAGCAACAGAAATTTTAGCCAGTGGAGCATTATCTAAAATCTGACATTACATATTATACCATCAACTTATAAATTCTACTGGAGAACACATTCCCTACACATTCTATCCAATTCACTATAAGTCTGAATGAATATTATGTGGGAAGAGTGAGAAGGAAGATGATGGTATTTGCAATATATTTTCTTTTAAAAAATCCAGGTTTTCTGCAAGCTAGCCTGCTGGACACCCTCAGTTTCTTTTCAGTACATGGAAATTGATATTTCAAGTTAGTTTAATGCCTTAGATAACATGAAAGGCACGGGAATGTCCACAGATAGTTCTGTTGTTAAAAATAACCAGCTTAGTCAGCTGCCTCTTAAACATCCTTTCATCACACCTGTGATGAGGGTGCCAGAAATGGAGATATCCCTGCCAGCTTTGTCTATTAATTTTTGTCAACAAGTGGAAAAGTTGAAGAAAAAAAATAAAATAGCACTAGACAGCTTGTTCTGTGAAGAAAATAAGCCCTTAACATCCTATACATATTCTTTAACTGCCTTTTGTGTTCCCAGTATAGACATTCAAAGTTGGAGAGCACGCAGCAGATGAATGGCTGGGGTACTAGAGCGCAGCTTTTCCTTTTCTTCCCATGAAGCTGACCAGAGCCCCTGCCATTTAGGGGCCATGCTGTAGAACTTCCATGAGTTTACCATTTTCCCAATCATCCACCATATGGTAATAAGCCCAATGCATATATCAAGGGATGTTGTTCATTTTTGATTAGAGGAGGTTGGAGACACATATTCCATTTTGTGAACTAAAATACTTACTGCAGTTGGCTTGTGAATTGTACTTTTCTCAGGTATATGGCCTGGAAAATGGCTGATCTGTGCCAAGTAAGTGATGTTTATCAACTTGCAGCCTTTTATGAACACAGGGGAGAAAAATGTGTATAACAGGATTATGAAGACTTGAATCAAATCCAGACAAACTGTTGTTTTCTAATCTGCAAACATGTAAATATTGCTATAGCTCTGAAAGTAAAAAAACCAAAAAACAACCAAACAAAAAACACAAGTGTAACTTTCTGAATAAAATTTGATTAAAGTCTGCAAAGTTAATTAATGTCATAAATACGCCTGTACTATATCAGGCAACAAACCTAGCACTATTATCTCTTCCTATTTTCTTCCTGGGTAACTCAGTTCATCAGTATTCTAAGGCCTTGAATTATATATATTGGGCTAACTTACCTATCACCACCCAAAGCCAAGCATTTCAGCAATACACTGAAGTGAGTTATAAACAAAAGGTGATGGTGGCTATACTTACTAAGGTTTGGAGCCAGGATTCTCTATTGCAGTTTTAAAGTAGAAGGTAGTATATATTCTTTATTAAGGGGCTGTAATCACTGGAAGTGGCATACCATGTTTGTTTTATGAGACTATGATTTTTTAATAAAGGTGACAATAGAGATGGCTGGGAAAAGTTAGCAATACACGTAGTTGAGAACTAAAATCTATATAAAGTCTGCAGACTGTGTCTTGTGATGTCAACTAATCTTGCCACTTCTTAGTCATGCTCCACTGACTTGTAGAGACAATTCATCACTAACTTGCTGTAAATCCTTGGGCTATCTTAAAGTAATGTCTATTCCATTGTGGCCGTTTGACGCTGTGCCTTTAAGGAAGGGGCACACTGGCTAAATGTTTGTAAAATATTTTGGTATTCTAAACGAATTTCATTGGCCAAGGATTGTGGGAGGTCAGATTGGACCCGGGGGAGCTGGGAACTTTCTCTCAGTCTTCCTTCCTTCGCTGTCCCTTTCGGCTGGATCTGCTTCTGGGATTCTGGCCAACTAAGATAAGATACTAACTCCTGTGCAAGGCCTTTCTTCCTTTCCTGCCCTGTTAACCGTCCTCGTCTCTTTTCTACCTCTTTTGGGGGAGAAGGGAGGTAGGGGGGTGAAGGGGCACAGGGGGAAACCCCCTCTGTGGGGGGTCTGGTTTCTGGTTGAGTTCATTTGCTGTATATTCCTGTATATATTGTAAAATCCCTGTATTTGTTGTGTTACATAGAATCTGTTTCCTTGTAAAATATAATCTCATTTCTCCGACTGGGCTTAGCCGTGGTTTCTTTCTCAGTGGGGGAGGGAAAGCAGAGCCTTTCCTTTCAAACCACCACACTCTTTTTATTGGCGCCCAACGTGGGGCCGGGCAATTAAGTAATTAAGTTGATTTATTGCTTGTCTCAGCCGGAGAAACGAAATGAAGGTGCTCTGGGTTTTAGAACGTTTATTCTTCTCGGTCTGTGGCATGTTGGTCTACCGGTACTGCATCGGGTTGATGTTAGACCAGATAGGTAAATATTTAATGCGTAAAATCTATTTGTGGTTTATGCATAGGATCCAGCTGCTGTATAAACACTGTTTGGGTTTTTTTCGGCTCACTAATTACGGCAACAGAACGTCTTCCACTTTGCCGATCGAGATAAGGGAGTTTAACACTTCAGGAGGTCAAAGAGTAACTTTAAGTGCTGGCTGGGATCTTAAGGTGATTTATTTGACAGGTGTAATCCTGCTGTTGCTGATAATTATTGTGTGTCTGCTGTGGGCTCTATATAGAGAGAGAAAGGTTTCTCGAGCATGTTTTGTGATTAAACAAAAATCTAGGAAGCGTAGGCGTTCCTCTAAATCTGCCCCAGAGTCCTCGAGTGACGAGGAAGGGGCTGCGTCAGTTAGAAAAATAGCAAAACCTATTGGCAAAGCAGCCTTAAATGCTCCACTCTATGACTTTGGCAAGCAGCCAGGGGCGGCTCCCATTCCCAAGATGGCGACCGGTAGTGAGGCAAGGTCATTTCCGTCCGCCATGACAGGACCGGAAGGGGCCCCCACGGCGGCTGATTTAGATCAGGACCTGTCAGCTTCTATCAGGATGGCTGTAAATTCAAACACAGCTCCAGTTAAACAAGTAGCAGTCTTAAAGACCAGAGGTGGAAAGGCCAAAGCTGATCCAGGAGCTAGTGGAGCTAATGGAGGAGAAGAGCAGGAGACTGATCCTGGTGAGGGAACCTCTGCTAGGAAAGTACCTGCTGAAGATGAGGAGAAGATTTGTCTTAGAGATATAGCTGAGTTATTGAGATCATCACAGGATGGAGATGCAGCTAAGACAGCAGCTGGCAGTGGCGCTTTTCAGCTTAAAGAGGTCCTTAGGAGAGTGACAGCAGGATTATGGGGACAAAAGGTGCAGGAAGATGTGATAGATGGAGAGCAAGATGACATCACCGAATGCTCGTCACCGAGGGAGGAGATTCGCAATGTCCGCAAAGATTACCTCAGAGCAGATAAGGAACCCATCCTATCTTGGCTTGCTAGGTGTTATGATACAGGTGCTCCAGCTCTAATAGTTGGAGACAAGTCAGCAGCTCAGCTAGGAACTCTCTCAAAGGATAATGGAATAGATAGACATCTAGCCAGGATTCTCGGTAAGGTTAATCTGTGGATACGCCTTTTAATGGCGGTTTCCCTGAGATACCCTTCCCGAGATGATCTTCCATGGAATCCTAAGCCCTGGACTACCATAGATGAGGGAATTAAGCGTCTGAGAGAGTTTGCCATTAGAGAGATACTCTATGGTGACCATGATACTCTGAATCCTGATGACATTCCTGTGGCAGCTGGTCTTGCTAAAAAGCTCATCAAACTTGCTCCTTCCAATTATGCAAACATTTTGGCAAGTAGAATTGTGGCAAGAAATTATGGTGGAGATCCTCCTACGGTTGGCCAATTCACTGATCAACTAAGACAATTGGATGATAGCATGACACGTGTTTCTTTGGTTTCAGCCATTAAAGCTCTGTCTAGTGAGATAAAGGATTGCATGAGAGAGCTGAAGGATGAAATCAAAGATTCCATATGCCAATTGGCACAAAGAGATGATTCCAATTCTTCCTCCAGGTGGGTGCAGGTTTCAGCTGTGAGGAATAGACGTCCTCCAAGGAGGTCATTCCAAAACAGGCCAAACCAAAACAGACCACCAAGGCAATCACGTAGGACCATTTGGATAACTCTACGTGATCAATTTGGTGAGAACATGAACAGGTGGGATGGTCAACCGACTTCTAATCTTTTCAGGAGACTGAGGGAACTGCAAAGTGGCAGAACCCAGGGTAGCAATACCAGAAGGGTAGCTGTTACTTCCACAGTTCCCCAGGACAACAATGACAGCTCCAACAGTGACTCCAGTTCTAACACTGCACAGTGTGCTCGTTGCACCTGTGGAAATGTTCCCCACAATTAGGGGTGCCCTGCCTCCCGCCAGGGGGAGGAGAGGGGTAATACAGATAACAGAATCTATTGGGATGTGTACATCCAGTGGCCTGGCACTTCACACTTTCAGAAGTACAGGGCCTTGGTTGACACAGGAGCTCAGTGCACCATAATGCCATCAAATTATCAGGGATCGGAGTCCATAACTATTCTGGGAGTCACTGGTGGATCTCAAGAGTTAAGTAAGGTAGAGGTTAATATAAGTCTAACTGGTAAACAATGGAAGAAGCATACAGTTGTGACCGGACCTGATGCACCTTGTATTTTGGGAATTGATTTTCTGAGAGAAGGGCGTTTCAAGGACCCTAAAGGTTACAAATGGGCTTTTGGAGTAGCTTCTGTAGAGATTGATGGACAAAAACTGAAGCTGTCTGCTAGACCTGAGCTTTCTGATGAATCTGCAGTTGTGGGACAACACAAGATTCAGGACATTAAGTTGCCGGTTGCTTCTCGGACTGTGCATCACAGACAATACAGAACCAACCGTGACTCTTTGTTGCCCATTCAGAATCTGATTCGTCAGTTGGAGAGTCAGAAAGTCATCAGCAAAACTCATTCACCTTTCAACAGTCCAGTGTGGCCTGTGCGAAAGCCGAACGGAGACTGGCGTCTGACAGTGGACTACCGAGCCCTGAATGAAGTAACTCCGCCTATGAGTGCAGCAGTACCAGACATGATGGAACTCCAGTATGAGCTGGAATCCAAAGAGGCCAAATGGTATGCTACCATAGACATTGCTAATGCATTCTTCTCTATTCCCATAGCAGAGGAATGCAGGCCTCAGTTTGCTTTCACCTGGAGAGGAATCCAGTACACTTTCAACAGACTGCCAATGGGCTGGATCCACAGCTCCAGCATCTGTCATGCAGTAATCCATGATGCTCTGGAGGAAGGTGGTGCTCCAGAACACATCCAGTTCATCGATGATATCATCGTCTGGGGTAAAACTGCTGAGGAAGTCTTCGAGAAAGGCAACAAAATCATGGACATTCTTCTGAATGCAGGTTTTGCCATCAAGAGAGACAAGGTAAAAGGTCCTACCACAGAGATCCAGTTTCTGGGAGTGCAGTGGCAGGATGGACGCCGACACATTCCAGTGGATGTGGTAAATAGAGTCTCTACCATGGCAAATCCCACCAACAAGCAAGAAACTCTACGTTTCTTGGGGACAGTGGGATTTTGGAGACTACACATTCCTGGATACAGTCAGATTGTGAAACCTCTGTATGATGTGACTCGGAAGAGGAACAGTTTCCACTGGGGACCTGAACAGCAAGCAGCCTTTGACCAGATAAAGCAAGAAGTGGTACAAGCAGTGGGTCTGGGACCTGTCCGAGATGGTCCAGACATTAAGAACATTTTGTACACGGCTGCAGGTGACAATGGTCCAACCTGGTGCTTGTGGCAAAAAGCTCCAGGTGAGACACGTGGACGACCTCTTGGCTTCTGGAGTCGAGGTTACAGAGGTTCAGAGGCTAATTACACTCCAACAGAGAAAGAGATTCTAGCTGCCTATGAAGGAGTGAAAGCAGCTTCAGAAGTGATTGGAACTGAATCACAACTTCTCTTAGCTCCCAGATTGCCAGTTTTGAATTGGATGTTCAAAGGCAAGGGTTCCACACCACATCATGCTATAGATTCCACCTGGTCTAAGTGGATGGCCCTGATAACACAGAGAGCTCGAATGGGAAATCTTGAAAGACCTGGTCTGGTGGAGGTGATCTCGAGTTGGCCTGAAGGTACCAACTGTGCTAAACCTCCGGAGGAGAGAGTAACTCGTGCTGAGGAAGCTCCTCCTTACAATGACCTTTCAGATGATGAGAAGAAGTATGCTTTGTTCACAGATGGTTCCTGTCGTCTCGTCGGGAACAAGCGAAGGTGGAAGTCTGCCGTGTGGAGTCCAACTCGCCGAGTTGCAGAGGCGAAGGATGGAGAAGGAGAATCCAGTCAGTTTGCAGAGGTAAAAGCTGTCCAGCTAGCTCTCGACGTAGCTGAACGTGAGAGATGGCCAAAGCTTTATCTCTACACCGACTCATGGATGGTAGCCAATGCTCTATGGGGTTGGCTAAAGAACTGGAAGAAGAATGGCTGGCAGAGGAAAGGAAAACCCATCTGGGCAGCCGACCTGTGGCAAGACATTGCTGATCGAATCGAGAGAATTCCAGTGAAAGTGAGACACATTGATGCTCACATTCCCAAGAGCAAAGCTACTGAGGAACAGCAGCACAACCATCAGGCAGATCTAGCTGCAAGAGTTTCTCAAGTAGACAAGGACTCTGAACTTGATCTCAACTGGAAACACCGAGGTGAGATATTCTTAGCTCGGTGGGCTCACGATTCATCAGGACATCAAGGCAGAGATGCAACCTACCAGTGGGCTCGTGACAGATCCATAGACATTTCCATGGATGCCATCACACAAGTCATCCATGACTGTGACATTTGTGCTGCTATTAAGCAGGCAAAGAGAATTAAGCCCTTGTGGTATGGTGACAGATGGTCCAAATACAGGTATGGTGAAGCTTGGCAGATTGACTACATCACTCTACCACGTTCTCGTTCTGGTAAGCAGTACGTGCTTACTATGGTAGAGGCAAACACCGGATGGCTGGAAACTTACGCAGTTCCACATGCAACTGCACGCAACACCATTCTCGGTCTGGAGAGACAGATCCTGTGGAGACACGGAACTCCAGAGAGGATTGAGTCAGACAACGGAACTCACTTCAAGAACAACCTTGTAAAGAGCTGGGCAAAAGAGCACGGCATTGAGTGGATTTTCCACATTCCTTACTATGCACCGGCTGCAGGGAAGATTGAACGCTACAACGGTTTGTTGAAAACCACTCTCAAAGCCATGGGAGGTGGATCTTTGAAAAACTGGGAGAAACATTTAGCACAAGCAACCTGGCTGGTGAATAGTAGAGGTTCAGTGAACCGAGCTGGACCAGCGCATTCAGATTTGCTACGGAGAGTAGAAGGTGATAGAGTTCCTGTTGTTAGAGAAAAGAATCTGTTAGGTAAAACTGTTTGGGTATTTTCGCCCTCAGGAGAGGCTAAACCTGTCCGAGGGGTGGTTTCAGCAGAAGGTCCAGGTCACACTTATTGGGTAATGCAGGAAAATGGTCAAATTCAGTGTATTCCACAAAGAAATTTAACTTTAGCTGAAAGAGTTTAATTTCAGACTGTTGTACAGCTACAACGCGCCCAAAGGAAGAATCCCTGAGGAATTTACAGTGCACGAACCCTGAGAGCCCTGAGAGCCCTGAATCAACTGAGAGTCCCTGTGTTCCTGTTTGCCTTTTCTTCACTTCGTCTGCGGAGAGACAAGCTGGTTTCCATTTTCCTATTTCCTGACTTTTTTGGACTTCTGAATCATATACATCTGAGTATAGCCGGAACGGACTATGAACTTTACTCACACTCACGAACTGTAAATATTGTTTCCGATTGGATAGACAGTGCGAACGACCAATGAAATTGTTTAGAAGGGGTGGATTGTGGCCGTTTGACGCTGTGCCTTTAAGGAAGGGGCACACTGGCTAAATGTTTGTAAAATATTTTGGTATTCTAAACGAATTTCATTGGCCAAGGATTGTGGGAGGTCAGATTGGACCCGGGGGAGCTGGGAACTTTCTCTCAGTCTTCCTTCCTTCGCTGTCCCTTTCGGCTGGATCTGCTTCTGGGATTCTGGCCAACTAAGATAAGATACTAACTCCTGTGCAAGGCCTTTCTTCCTTTCCTGCCCTGTTAACCGTCCTCGTCTCTTTTCTACCTCTTTTGGGGGAGAAGGGAGGTAGGGGGGTGAAGGGGCACAGGGGGAAACCCCCTCTGTGGGGGGTCTGGTTTCTGGTTGAGTTCATTTGCTGTATATTCCTGTATATATTGTAAAATCCCTGTATTTGTTGTGTTACATAGAATCTGTTTCCTTGTAAAATATAATCTCATTTCTCCGACTGGGCTTAGCCGTGGTTTCTTTCTCAGTGGGGGAGGGAAAGCAGAGCCTTTCCTTTCAAACCACCACATCCATGAATTAAGTATCCTATGGATTTTGAAAAGGAAAAACTTTCCTGCTTAATATATATGGGTTCAGGATGGATAAATTAATTTTTGTCTGAGTTTCAACAACTTGAAGACTTGACCCTTTTATCACTTTTCTCTTCCATTTTTCATAGAAAAAAAAATACATAGAATAAACCAGGTTGGAAGAGACCTTCAAGATCATCGCGTCCAACCCATCAACCAATCCAACACCACCCAAACATCTAACCCACGGCACCAAGCACCCCATCAAGTCTTCTCCTGAAAACCTCCAGTGATGGCGACTCCACCACCTCCCCAGGCAGCCCATTCCAAGGGGCAATCACTCTTTCTGTATAGAACTTTTTCCTAACATCTAGCCTGAACCTCCCCTGGCACAGCCTGAGACTGTGTCCTCTTGTTCTGGTACTGGCCACCTGGGAGAAGAGACTAACATCCGTCTGTCTACAACCTCCCTTCAGGTAGTTGTAGAGAGTAATAAGGTCACCCCTGAGTCTCCTCTTCTCCAGGCTAAGCAACCCCAGCTCCCTCAGCCTCTCCTTGTAGGGCTTATGTTCCAAACCCCTCACCAACTTTGTTGCTCTTCTCTGGACTCGTTCCAGCAAGTCAACCTCCTTCCTAAACTGAGGGGCCCAGAACTGGACACAGTACTCGAGGTGCGGCCTAACCAGTGCAGTATCATGGTTGAGGCTGAAGCCAAGTCACAAATATCATCATTCATTTTTCATCCCCTTCTAAGGAAAGGAAATACAGCTTATTGTATTCAGTAGTAGTTTGCTTTAGTTAGCTGAATAATGTCAGTTAATGGTCCACTCTAAGGGATTCCCATTTTGCAGCATTTTCTCTCACCAAGCCCTTCAGTATTCAAGGTCCATCTCCTCCAAGATCAGCAGAGGTGCATCCCAGAGGGAAGAAGGCAGGCAAGAGTGACAGAAGGGCAGCATGAATGACATATTTGGACGTATTTGGTCAAAAAAGAGTTTGTAAGCAGTGGAAGCAAGAACATACCATGTGGGAGGACTTCAAAGAAGTTATCCAAGCAGCCAGGAATCAGCTTAGGAAATCAAAACCACAGATAGAATTAAGCTTGGCTAGGGACATAAATGTAAGAAGAATTTCACTGAGTTCATCAGTGACAAAAAGAAGACTAGGGAATACTCGGTCTCTCTCTGAAGGGCAAATGAAGACCTGGTCATAAGGGATATGGAGAAGGCTGAGGTGCTCAATGACTACATTGCCTCAGTGTTCCCTGGTAAGGTTTCTAGCTGCAGCATCCAAGTTCCAGAAAATGAAGGCAGGGAGTGGGAAGAGGAAGATCTGCCCACTAAGTGAAGATCAGGCTCAAAACCATCTAAAGAACCTGAAGGTTTATATGCTGGAGGGAATCATGTAGTCCAGCACCCCTGCTAGCACAGGTATGCCCAGTCCCATAACTAGACTTAACACAAAATATTTTCATTTTGTTCTGGAATATCCTGGGTTAAATGAAAAGTAAAAATAGGGTCTTTACCTCAAAAAGGGTGTGAAAGAAGAAACAAGCAGAGAAAATACAAGTAAAACAAAAAAATAAGACAACAGAAACACACATTGAGGCTCTTGCCTAACACTGTGACATGGATGTGCTTTTCTTATTTAGACAGGGACAAATTCCCTCTCTTACAAAGATGACAATGATACCTAAGTGTATGAATAGTTTAATGAAACTGTTAATCTGTTTCTGAGGTAATACATTAATTGTCATAAGTAGAGGTGCAAAATTTAGTGCTCTGAGCTTTCATATATTGTTCATTATTCTTTTTCTGTACAATGGTTTTCTCTGCATTTATGGATATGAACATGTATTGTCTGACATTCTGCTGTATATTGTCTAATGTCTACATTACTGTAGCGATGTAAAAAAGTCAAGCTTACAGACTTTAAACTGAATCAACCAATGTTCATTCTCCCAGAGCTAAAGCCAAAATGACAGTGGCAAAATTGGAAATAATTTTCCTTTTATATTTTTTTTTTTACTTTTAAAACCTAAACATTTTAATTCTAAAAGTTAAATTCAAAATTCAAAGTTTTTAGTTTTCTTTAAAGCTGTTACAATAAAATTAGGCATTAAAGGTGTCTGAGACTACACTGCATTTCACACATCATCTCACATATCATATGTCCCCCAAACACAAGCAATATCTTGATCAAACACCTTCCAGGATGTGCATCTCATTTGTAGTAGAAAAACATCCCCTAATCCTATAACACTGTGCCTGTGTGAAAGATTTGCAAGCTGTGAATAAGCATACTGTGATTGTTGATACTTGTGAGGCTGAAGGAGAGTAAGGAAGAGCAGAAGACTTCAGAGACCTATAATTGGGAGAATGACCACATTCTCCCCTTATCAATTAGTTAATCAGAAGAACATAGAGGACTGTTTCTGTGTGACAGCACGGCAGCTATAAGTCACTCCTGAAATGGTAGAGGCTGCATAAACACAGGACTAATATATACATGCACAAGACAAAACACCCAAATAAAGTGCAAGTACTCACAGAGAACAAAGGTTCATCTCTGAAAGTGTTCCCTTTACTCTTGCACATACATACATGATAGTTCCACAGCAACCTGATTAAAACCTAGGAGTGTAAATGGCCAGAATGTAGAACTTTTTGCACAGAAAAGGTTTCATCAGTTTCTGAGCAACTGAGGGTGCCCAAGTCAGATAAAAAGGCTTGGGTGTCAAGTAGCTTCCTACACAATAGGCTCAAGTCCATGGCAGATGCAACTCTTTCCAAGCTCAAGATGTGGAACATGGTGATGGAAGGCCCTGGTGGTTTGGTGCTCTATACTGAGAGCACACCGGACATTGCAACCACACCGGACATTGTACCACTACCACAGAATCAGAATTGCCTGATTGGAAAAGACCTTAAGATCAATGCATCCAACCATAACCTAAATATTTACCTGTATACAACTGTAAGACCAATATTAGGCTATCCTCAAGGCCATGAGAAAAGCATTCTTTTTTTGTACTAGTGAAGAGAAGGGTTATAGTTGTTGGGGACTCTCTCCTGGGGTGTACTGAGGGACCCATATGTCGTCCTGACCCATCCCACAGGGAGGTCTGCTCCCTTCCCGGGGAGCGGGTTAGGGACATCACAAGGAGAGTCCCAAAGTTAATCCAGCCCACTGACTATTACCCTTTGCTGGTAATACAGGCTGGGAGTGACATAATTGACAAGAAGGGCACCAGGGCAATTAAAAAGGAATTCAAGGCCCTTGGACAATTGATTGATGGGGCAGGAGCTCAAGTGGTGGTCTGCTCAGTTCCCTCAGTGGCAGGGGAGTACACTGAGAGGAACGGGAGAACCCACACCATCAACAATTGGCTCAGGGGATGGTGCCAGCAGCGGAATGATCATGGGGCAACTTTTACTGCACCCAGCCTGCTGGGTCCTGATGGGGTGCAATTATCTAGAAAGGGTAAAAGAGTCCTAGCACTAGAGTTGGCAGGGCTCATTAGGAGGGCTTTAAACTAGGTCTGAAGGGGGTGGCTGAGGAAATCAGTCCCTCTGAAGAGGAAAGAATGGGACACAAATTAGGGTCAATTGAGAAGTCAGGAGCCCAGCTGAAGTGCATGTACACCAATGCATGCAGCATGGGCAATAAGCAAGAGGAGCTGGAAGTCCCGGCCCACCAGGGTGACTATGATATAGTTGCCATCTCAGAAACATGGTGGGACAACACGCACGATTGGAGTGCTGCACTGGGTGGTTACAGGCTCTGTAGGAGAGACAGGTGAGGGAGAAGAGGAGGAGGGGTGGCTCTGTATATTAGGGAGTCGCTCTCTGCCACAGAACTTGAGGTGGAAAATGAAGGGATTGAGAGCCTGTGGGTGAAAATCAGAGGGCAGCCTAACAAATCTGACATCCTGGTTGGAGTCTGTTATAGACCACCCAACCAGGATGAGCAGGCTGATGAATTATTCTATAAGCAACTGGAGGCTGTCTCAAGATCATCAGATCTTGCCCTTGTGGGTAACTTTAACCTGCCAGATACCTGCTGGGAACTGAATTCAGCAGAGAGGAGGCAGTCCAGAAGATTCCTGGAGCGCATGGAGGACAGCTTCCTGATGCAGCTGTTAAGTGAGCTTACCAGGGGTCAGGCTCTGCATGACCTGCTGTTCTCCAATAGAGAAGGGCTGGTGGGAGATGTGAAGGTGGAAGGCTGCCTAGGGTGCAGTGACCACGAGATAGTGCAGTTTTCAATATGCAGGGAGATAGGGAGGAGCACCAACAGAACCCTCACCTTGGACTGCAGGAGGGTAAACTTAAGCCTGTTTAAGAAACTTATTCGCAAAGTTCCCTGGGTAGCAGCCCTCAAGAACCAAGGGGTCCAGGATGGTTGGACCTACTTCAAACTGACAGTTCCCATGTGCCAAAAGATGAGCCAGCGGGGAAGGCAACCGGCCTGGATGAGCAAGCAGCTCCTGGAGGATTTAAGGGGAAAAAAGAGGCTGTATCACCTTTGGAAGGAGGGGAAGGCTTCTCGAGGTATGTTTAAGGAAGTTCTTAGATTATGTAGGAAAAAAATTAGAGAGGCAAAGGCCCAGTTGGAACTGAAGCTGAACACCTCTGTGAAAGACAATAAAAGCATTTTTACAAATACATTAACACTAAAAAGAAGGGCAAGTAGAACCTGCCCTCCTTATTGGACCTGGAGTGGAACACTGTAACTGAAGATGAGGAAAACGCTGAGGTCCAGAACACCTTCTTTGCCTCAATTTTTAAAACCAAGGCAGGAGGAGTCCAGGATGAGTGGCCTCCTGAGCTGGGTGATGGGGTCAGGGAGCAGTCTAATGCCTCTGAAATCCATGAGGAATTAGTTTGGGACCTGCTGAGCCACGTGGACACTCACAAGTCCATGGGACCGGATGGGATCCATCCTAGGGTGCTGAGAGAGCTGGCAGATGAGCTGCCAAGCCACTCTCCAGCATTTTCCTCCAGTCCTGGCTCACTGGTGAGGTCCCAGATGACTGGAAACTGGCCAATGTGGTCCCCATCCACAAGAAGGGTCAGGTGGAGAAGCCCCCAAACTACAGGCCAGTCAGCCTGACCTCAGTGCCAGGGAAAGTGATGGAACAGATTATCCTGGCGGCAATAACTGCACACCTAAAGGATGGCCAAGGGCTCAGGTCCAGCCAACATGGATTTAGGAGGAGCAGGTCCTGCCTCTCCAACCTGATCTCCTTCTATGATCAGGTGACCCACCTGGTGGATGAGGGGAGGCCTGTGGATGTGGTCTACCTGGACTTGAGCAAGGCCTTTGACACCGTCCCCCACAGCAAACTGCTGTCTAAGCTGTCAGCTCATGGCTTGGACCACAACACTTTGCTGGGTTAGGAACTGGCTGGAGGGCCAAGCTCAGAGAGTGGTGGTGAATGGTGCCACATCCAGCCGGAGGCATGTCACCAGTGGTGTCCCCCAGGGATCAGTGCTGGGCCCCATCCTCTTTAATATCTTCATTGTTGATCTGGATGAGGAGATTGAGACAGTCATCAGCAAATTTGCAGATGACACCAAGTTGGGACTAGATGTTGGTCAGTTGGAGGATAGAAGGGCTCTGCAGAGGGACCTCAACTGCCTGGGCAGATGGGCAGAGTCCAATATGATGGCATTCAACAAATACAAGTGCCGGGTGCTGCACATTGACCACAGCAATCCCATGCAGAGCTACAGGCTGGGGTCAGAGTGGCTGGAGAGCTGCCAAACAGAGAGGGACCTGGGGGTGCTGATTGACAGCTGGCTGAACATGAGCCAGCAGTGTGCCCAGGTGGCCAAGAGGGCCAATGGCATCCTGGCCTGCATCAGGAATAGTGTGGCCAGCAGGAGCAGGGAGGTCATTGTGCCCCTGGACTCTGCATTGGTTAGGCCACACCTTGAGTCCTGTGTCCAGTTCTGGGCCCCTCAGTTTAGGAAGGACATTGAGACACTTGAAGGTGTCCAGAGAAGGGCAACAAGGCTGGTGAGAGGCCTTGAGCACAAGCCCTATGAGGAGAGGCTGAGGGAGCTGGGATTGTTTAGCCTGGAGAAGAGAAGGATCAGGGGAGACCTTATTGCTGTCTACAACTACCTGAAAGGTGGTTGTAGCCAAGAAGGGGTTGGTCTCTTCTCCCAGGCAACCAGCACCAGAACAAGGGGACACAGTCTCAAGCTGCACCAGGGGAAGTTTAGGCTCGAGGTGAGGAGAAAGTTCTTCACAGAGAGAGTTGTTAGCCATTGGAATGGGCTGCCCAGGTAGGTGGTAGTTGCAGTCCCTGGAGGTGTTCAAGAGGGGATTGGACGTGGCATTTGGTGCCACGGTCTAGTCATGAGGTCTGTGGTGACAGGTTGGACTTGATGATCTTTGAGGTCTCTTCCAACCTTAGTGATACTCTGATACAGTGCTACTGCGATCCATCCTTATTCCATTCACAGAGGCATGTTTCAGTTCACTGTCTTGTGCTGAGCCCATTGTATATGTCTCCCAGAAAACCTTGTCTCCCTTCTCTCCTGAACAGATAGCTTACGATCCTGTTGAATAACTCCTCCAAGCTTTAGCAAGGGTTCTCGTACATGAGGGATAGAGAACATATGTAGTGTCACATGGTCCAGACCACACTGCCTAGCAGGATATTCACTGCCGGCTAAAGGGACTTCAGGTAGGAACTATGCATGTTTGAGATCTCTCGATGTCCTGTGCTCATACCCTACAGCACACTAACAAATTATAGATTCTTCCTTGTTGTCCCAACTAGGGGAGCTTAATTTCAGACCAGAGGTTATTCTCAGCAAGTAAACAATTAGGAGAAATACTATCAGCCTGTTAGTCCTAAGCTGTGAGTCCTGAGGGCTTTTTTTTTTGTCATGTGTACACTTAGAGGCCTGAAGATTCTTCATCATAAGGAAGGAATGCAGGTGTGTTACATGTGTGAGACAATGGGAGTTGCACTTTCCTACCGCTTTCTTTCCAAACTTTTCCTGAGTTCCTCATGTTCTGATGCACTGATATGCGAATGTATACAATCATATACATATACTGACATACATATTATATTTATATCTGTATATTTATATACAGATATTTATGTATGTGTGTGTATGAATTTGGCTCCCCATTCTGTGACCCTTGCACAACTTATGAGTAAGTTATATCCCTTTACCTAAAATCTCTGGACTTGCCGCAGATGAGCACTAATAGAACTATGTCTACCAATGCTAATTGGTCTGAGAATCCTATTCTTGCTAAACAGATTTTAAAGCACAATCAGTATTCAATAGTCCAATATGAATGGGTTCGCATGAAAAAAAGTTCTAATACTGAAAGACTAAATAATGCAAAAGTATTTCAGAAAGTCCCATTGTGAAAATGGATCTGCACCCATGAGAAACATGTCAGTTTGTGTTTTCTTTTGAACTGCATACTCTTTAATAGTCCCTTTTTATTCTATATGTTTATATACAAAAAAATCCAATATTATTAACACTGGCAACTTTCCACCAGTATCATGAGTGAATTCAAGTTAGAGCAAGAGATCAATGAAATATTCTTTAATGATATTGCTGCAAGCAGAGGATATTTATTAACCTGCTCCAAGAAATTGGCAGAAGTTTCAAATGTTTCCAGCAGAGGTCTGCTTACATTAAAATCACTATTGCTTTAGAAATTCAAATAAACTCTGATTGCTTCCATTAGAGGAACTTTCTCTTATATAGTCCTAAGACTGAGCAAGGAATAAATAGATACTACAAAAAGTGAATTCAGGAATTTTCCTTGTTCTGGGAATGACTATTGGTGGAGAAAGTCTGAGCCACATGCACAGTACAAATGTATTCAGCGATAGCAATTTCCTGTAGTGTTTGCTCAATAGATTGTTCATAAATATTAACATTGTTCAGCTGTTTTTTCCATGTTAGTTGTATCATTTTATAGGATATTCATAGAATGAAAGCCACATTTTGATAATGTAGCAAGAAAATTATTCTAAGACTATCAAATATGAACATCCATAAAATGAATGTATTCTGTATCCATAATCCCATTATTAATTAAAGATATTGTTGAAGTGTTCCTTTTCAAAGAATGTAAGAAAGCAAATTGCATCAATTACAACCAAACTAAATTCTTCACAAAAATTAACAATGTATCCTGAAGGGTGAAGGGTGACTGTTTGTGATGGGTTATGCCCATCCTGAAAGCAGCGGAGGAGGGGTTGTGAGAGCCTTGATCACCATGGAGAGGGGATTTCCCCCTGGGAAACGGTGTTAGTCTGTTCCACTCCCCCTCCCTGTCCAGCAAGTCTATAAGAAGGAGGACACTGCAGCCATTTGCTCTCTTTTGCTTCTGCCTCACCAGGGTGAAAGGAGTAAGAGAGTCTCTGCTGGCTTCCTGGTTTCTCTGCCACGTGGTCAGGCCTGGTCTTTCTCCCTGCTGCATCCATGTTTCTCTGAAGGACTGTTGGTTTTGTATATCTCCCTATCCATCCTTGTTCCTTACCCTTGTGAACCCTTCCTGTTATAGATATAGATAGATAGATAGATAGATAGATAGATAGATAGATATTAAAGAAAATTTTACCTCTCTACTTCCAAACTGACTCTAAATTATGTCTCAATATATTTACCTCCTCCCCTTTATCCTTATCCCCCTTTCTTTCCTTTTTTTTCTTCCTTTATCTGTCCTTATTCTTTCCCCTTCCCTTTTCTATTGATTGGGAAAGAGGAAGGGGAAGCAGGGGAGGAATTTCCAGTCTTGACCCCCATCTGAGCTCTTAAATCCCAGTTAAGGCTCAAACCGCCACAATGTTTTGGTGCTCCAATGTGGGGCTTGGAAATTAATATTCTATTTGGAAAGTAATGCTTTGTTTGAAAGAAAAGCATTGGAAGTAGAGATGTTAATTTTGAAGAATCTGATGTTCCAATCTTTTGCTTGGGTGTTTGGCTGGATCTTTTGGACCCATATCTACAAATTAATAACTTACCATGTGATGTGGTTATTGATAGAGATGCTGCTCAACTGGATAAAAACTTCACCAATGCAGTTGGGCATGCACCTCTTGAATTCTTTGAATTTTACTGGCAGTGGTAATTTCTCTAACATAGAAATTTTTTTCTGAAGCAAGCTACAAAACTAATGGTGCAGATAAAAATGTCTTTGATAGAAAATTGCCTCACATTACAATATGCTCTATATGCTTAAATATAATCCTTACAGGGACATTTGCTATGACCATGTTGGGTGGGGGAAGAGCTAACCCATTAGGAACTCTTTGCAGAGGGATAAGACAGTATTTTGTAAGCTCTAACAACCGGGAGGGTGTGTGCTGTGAGCACTGCAAGCACTGTGTAAACACAAAGAGGGAGGGGTCTAATTGTAATGAGTACTGCCCAGCAAAAAGGGCTGCCTGATCTCAGTCTGAGCCCCAGGCACAAGGGTTTGCCCCACCACCAGCAGTTCCACACTTAACCCCTGATGCTCCTGCCCATGCAGTTTCCCTAGCACCTGTTACCACATGCATCTCCAAACATGGATGGTGAGGAAGGCACATCAGCAGGGCCTGCACCTCGCAGAACCCATTGGTGGATGAGGCTGACTCGGATCAGGAAATAATAACTCTTACATCTCTACCTAGAAAGGAATTAAGACAAACACATCTGGATTCTCTGGGCCCAGATCCTCAATGCTATAAAGAGCTAGTACCACTCAAAAGACAACCTGCCCTGCATCCCAATTAGATGGACAGCTATGGAACAGGGCATTGGGTATCTGAGACAGATGGCTGTGCTGGAAATAATTTATGGAGATGGCCAGCTCCCCTTGGACCCAGATGAGATGCCTATGAGTCGGTCCTTCATAAAGAAACTCACCCAGGGTGCCCCTCAAAAACATGCTCACACATTAGGACGGATACTCCTGACTGGATAGGATGGAAGTCCTAAAACTGTGTGTTTGCGAATGATTTAAGGGACTATAAGGAAACTGTAAATCAGAACCCTTAATCTCAGCTATAGAAACTATGACTAAAGACATTGTCAAAGAGATTAAGGCCTCTATGTCTGAACTGAAAAAGGAGAACGATACCTCTTTTTCCCCTTCCCCTTCTCCTTCAGAATGGATCCATGTTTCAGCAATCAGGAATAGGTGACCTTCCCCTAGGAGATCACCCCAAGCCAGTTGGGGGATGTCAAGGGAGTATCTGTGGAGCATCCTCTGTGACCATGGAGAGGACATGGACACTTGGCATGGCCACCACATCTCTGCCCTCTGGAACAGAGAGGGGGAATTGCAAGGTGGCCACAATGGGGATAACTCGTCCAGGAGAAGGGATGCCCCAGTTTCCTGGAGTGGTCCCTCTCATGCAAGAGACCCTTCTCCTAGTAACACAGGACCCTATGGCAAGTGTGGGCATTGCCACCAGCATTAGAGGCGCCCTACCTCCAGCCAGGTGAAGCCAGGGACAACAGAGTGTACTGGGATGTGTATGTGAAATGGCCTGGCACTTCAGAAGCCCTGAAGTACTGAGCTCTGGTGGACACAGGGGCCCAATGCACCTTGATACCATTGAGCTACAAAGGGGCTGAGCCCATAAGCATTCAGGGAGTCACAGGGGGCTCACAAGATTTGACTGTACTGCAGGCTGAGATAAGCCTGACCAGGAATGAATGGGGAAAGCCTGACATAGTGACTGGTCCAGCTGCACCTTGCATTCTCGGCATTGACTTTCTGTGGGAGGGATGCTTCTTAGCTTGCTGGGCCCATGACACTTCTGGCCACCAAGGGAGAGATGCCACATACCGATGGGCTCAGGACAGATCCGTGGACATATCTGTGGAGGCCATCTCGCAGGTTATCCATGAGTGTGACATCTGTGCTGCCATCAAGCAGGCTAAGCGCATGAAGCCTCTGTAGTATGGGGGGAGATGGTCAAAATATAAGTACGGAGTGGCCTGGCAGATCAACTACATCACTGTTCCTTGGTCTCACAGTGGCAAACAGCACGTACTGACCATGGTGGAGGCAAGTACAGGGTGGCTGGAAACCTACCCAGTACCTCATGCCACTGCTCACAACACCATCTTGGGCCTAGAGAGACATGTCCTGTTGGAGACACAGCACCCCTGGGAGGATTGAATTGGACAATGGAACCCACTTCAAGAGCCATCTCATAAGGGACTGGGCAAAGGAACATGGGATTGAGTGGATTTACCACATCCCATACCATGCACCAGATGCAGGGAAGGTCAAGCGTTACAATGGCTTGCTAAAGACCACCCTAAAAGTCATGGGGGAATTGGAAAAGACACCTAGCTCAAGCCACTTGGTTAGTGAACAGCAGAGGATCTGTGAACAGAGCTGGTCCTGCCCAGTCCAACCTGCTGCAAACAGTGGATGGAGATGGAGTTCCTGTAATTTCTGAGAAAAACCTGCTGGGGAAGCCAGTGTGGGTTTTCCCTGCTGCTGGTGGGAGCAAACCAACCTGAGGGGTGGTCTTGTCTGAGAGGCATGGTCACACCTAGTGGGTCATGTTAGAAACTGGGTACATTCAGTGTATCCCACAGTGGAATGTGACTCTGGCTGAGAGGGGATAAACTCAGAGGGGGCAACAAAGATCAATGTAATATAGCCAGTGTATAATAGTTCTAATTTTTTCATCTCCTAGTTTAATACCAGCCTAGCATCCAGGACTCAACATGAACACACTGCACACCAATCCAGAGAGCTCCTGCATCATTTCACCTGGACCTGTTCCTGATGCTCCACAGCAAAAGACTGTTCCTGTTTCCCTACAGCAATGGACAGTTCCTGATTTTTTCTTTCCCTTTTACATCCCTGCCCAGCACAAACACCACCTACATCAACCAGCACCAGAGAGGGAGAGACTGCCCTGAGAGAGAGAGGCAGCCGGGATAAAGAGGGACTTGCATTACAGTATCACAGTATAACCAAGGTTGGAAGAGACCCCAAGGATCATCAAGTCCAACCTGTCCCAACAGACCTCACAACTAGACCATGGCACCAAGTGCCACGTCCAATCTCCCCTTGAACACCTCCAGGGACGGTGACTCCACCACCTCCCTGGGCAGCCCATTCCAATGATGAATGACTCGCTCAGTGAAGAACTTTTTCCTCACTTCGAGTCTAAACCTCCCCTGGCACAGCTTGAGACTGTGTCCCCTTGTTCTGGTGCTGCTTGCCTGGGAGAAGAGACCAACCCCTTCCTGGCTATAACCACCTTTCAGGTAGTTGTAGAGGGCAATGAGGTCACCCCTGATCCTTCTCTTCTCCAGATTCTAATATCAGATGTCTCGATTGGATGAAGGGAATGTGACAGGATAGTGGAAGTGGAACAGAGGGTTGGACTGTGATGGGTTATGCCCATCCTGAAAGCAGCGGGGGAGGGGTTGTGAGAGTCCTGCTCTTCCCAGATGGGGGTTTTCCCACCAGGAAACCAAATTAGTCTGTTCCACTCCCCCTCCCTGTTCAGCAAAACTATAAGAAGGAAGACACTGCAGCCATTTGCTCTCTTTTGCTTCTGCCTCACCAGGTTGAAAGGAGTAAGAGAGTCGCTGCTGGTTTCCTGGTTTCTCTGCCACATGGTTGGGCTTGGTCTTTCTACCTGCTGCATCCACGTTTCTCTGAAGGACTGTTGGTTTTGTGTATCTCCCTATCCATCCTTGTTCCTTACCCTTGTGAACCCTTCCTGTTATTGATATATATATATATATATATTTATTTTTTTTTAAATAAAATTTTATCTCTCTACTTCCAAACCAACTCCAGATTATTTCTCAGTAGATTTACCTCCTCCCCTTTTTCCTTATCCTCCTTTCTTTCCTTTTATTTTCTTCCCTTATCTGTCTTTATTTTTTCCCCTTCCCTTTTCTTTTGATGGGGAAAGAGGAAGGGGAAGTGGGGGAACTAGTCTCAGTCTTGCCCCCCATCTGAGCCCTTAAATCCCAGTTAAGGCTCAAACCACCACATAGATTCTCTCCAAAAAATCCATCAAAACTCCATGTACTTCTTTTCTCCCGTAAGCACATGTAAACTGACAAAAATAGGAACTAAATATTCAAAAGAAGATAAAAATTGCCACAAGAACTTCCCATTAAAAAAATAATTAAAAATAATAGAATCTACAAAATCAGTAATACCAAAAGCAGCTAGGAAAATCATTATCAGTATCAAATGTGTGAATTTTGAAGATACTGTCAGAGCTCATCTGCTATCTTCACATGCCACAGTCTTAGCAGGTCTAATGCAAGAATCTTGCAGTTAAAAAAAAATTCCACAAAACTGTCTGCATAGCAATATTAAGGCTGGGAGTCTGGCAAAACTCTCGTATGACAGCTTCCTCTTATTCTCTTGTTTTGCCAATCTCTTTTCTCTTGATAAGGAGTATTTTGTACTTGCCAATTTAGAATAACCTTTGCAAGTCATTCTGTTGGGAAGTCACACTTTCATACAGTGTGTGCTTGTGAGCAATCTATCGGTACAGGTCTTCCAGAGATTAACAGAAACATACAGAACATGCAGAGCAGTCTATGATCATGGAGCTTTTAGGCTCTGAGAGCCTGAAGAAAACGGTATCCTTTTTTTCAGAAGATACAATATACTTTATACCATATTCATTTAATAGCTCTCTCTGTGAGAAATGCAGCAGGAGCTTATACATCCTGCACACCCCTCTTAAAGGTCGTAATGCACATCTTTAAGATCCTTTTGTGACAGCATGGTGACAGTGGCATCTCTATTGTTACCACTAGCCTGATAGTGGTCACAAGGGAACATTTCCTTTGTGATAGTATGGGATACACTGGTGTTTTACCCACAATAGTAAGTTAAGAGAACAAATACCCCCGTGCTATGTAGCTAAGTTGGAAGTATTAAATCCATCTTACTCTTATTTTCATTATTTCCTGGCTCCTCCAGTTCCATGGTTTTATAGAAAAAAATCACCCATGAAGACACAGCCTATAAGGGTGATACCTCTAATAAAGTCTTAACAAGACTTCTTTTGTAATCTGTGCAGAAACACAACATTACATAGAGAATCCTTGCAACTAGAGTTACTTGTGCTAGCTTAATTTTTGCTCTTCTGAGCTTTGAGCAGCCTCAGTTTGTGGTTCTGAGATGTCTCATTAAAGATGCATCTCATTACTTCTTGACTGGCAACATTTTCTTCATCTGAATCCAAAATTTTTAACCAGAAAAATCTCACTTCTCTAGCAGACTGAATGCTGCTCACTCATTTGAATGCTTTCACTTGGGGTTCCCGAGAGTGTAAGCATAGTATCCAGTCATGAGCTGTTAAATTACCTGTATTTCCCAAAAGAGGATGAAAGGTATTTACATTTGCTTATTGCACTTACATGTGTATGACTGCATGTTTTTTGTTAACTAGAGCCATGAGTTTGTACTGTGTTGTTATTTTTATGTAATATCTGCTGCACTACTGCCCCTCTGTACAGACCTCTTTGATATGAATTGCCTTTTTACTTTTAGCTCTAGTGATGTGTGTTTATGTATAATTTGTGCTAGTACCTATACACACATATATAGTAAATATATATACTTCAAATTAACTTGAAGAATGAAATTCAAACAATATTAATTAACTTTTGTATTGTGAAATCAGGCAATAATTTAAACTGAATTGAAGATGATTACAGAAATATTTGTAAAATGTGGTTTGTTTTGTTTTTTTTCTCAGGAAGATATAAAAAAGAAGATGTAAATTTATTTTAGTGTTCCTTAGCATGGTAATAATATAAGGAAAAAAGAAGGATCAGTGATTTATTAGAAAATATTTTTCATTCTTATGAAATATGAAAAGAGAAAGTGAGAGAAAGCACAGCAAAATCTCATTTACTCTGAAGAAGCATAGACTTGTCAAGGATATTATCATCAGGATTTGTATTTTCTTCTGTAATTAACTG